>NC_047033.1:13359169-13682300 GCF_902652985.1 Pecten maximus | reverse complement strand
TACAGAGGTGCAGTGTGGGCGTAATGGGACATTCTAGCATGTCAATGAGCAGCTAATGGAACTCGAGAAACCATGTAATGATTTATTTCTGTAGATAGACTAATCTTAGGACAGCGTCATAGCAACCGTAGATTACTTGATTACCTGGTCTTGATTCGGTCTCAAAGAATTTTTACTTCTTGACCTTCTCAATTAGACCTGTCACTGTTTGTTTGCCAGTTGCGCACCCCCCTTAAAAAAACCCAACAACAACAAAACGCTATTTTTAGTTTCTGGATCCCTTATACATGACAATTCACTTATTTCTTCGTCCTCAGATTAGGTTAGCCTTCGTCTATAGAAACTTGATTAATGATGACAAAATGATGAAATGGGAATTAAAATTTTGATAGCTTGCATTGGATTTATTTCTGCTTGATGACCGTAAGTTTCAAAACAAGATAAGAAAAAGTAGTTGAAGGATTCAGCCAGTCTAAAGCTGGTGTAACTAAAATGTAAATAAAATGTGATGTAAATCCAGCGTTTGCTATATATTACAACAGATTAACAATATGAGAGAGTTTATAATATTATACAATAGCGAAACTAATACACCGATATCAGTAAGACAATTTAAAGATCTAAGGAGTTTGAAAATTAAATACGCCATAAAGATGCTGAGGTTAAAAACGATTTTTTTTGTCAAAACATGACAATTTGTTTCTCGAAACTTAACTATAAATGTGTATCGAAACAGACACTCATATTTGCATGTCCGTTCCATTTACAAAATCACGGAGTTGTTTCTTAGAATTTTAAACTAAACATGACTAAAAATGCATATAAATGAACCTCCGAAAAATGTCAGTTTCCGAGCTGTTTCTCTTTTGTTACAGTGTAGTTTGAACGTTATATACGGTTACAACTCGCGTAATGCTTATACTACGACAATGGTTAGTGGATATTTATTTAATTATTAAAGAAAAATACATAGATGTTTATAGATGTAGATGATGTGTGACTCAGAGTAGCAATGCGTAACATTGGTAAGATAATATCATCTCATTTGACTGGATTATACACCAAGCAATGTTTTGTTACTCTTGTTTTTAAAACTGGCAAGGTATTAGGAACTTTGATTAATAGTTCTTACCATGCTTTAAGTTGCAATATGTACTGTAAAATAACACATACAATTACCGTTTCATTGTTCGCACTTAACACACAAACAGTTACATAACATGAAAACACTGGTATACGTATCTAGAGCCACGAATTACTCATGAAATACAACACCCATACTTATTGAAAATGTCAAATAGTTTCTCCAAAAGTCACCCAAGAAATATTCCATTTTCGGTTTAACTACAGTCAAGCTATTATGTAACTGAAATACATACATCTGGTTAGGATTTTATCGAATTAATTTTTCTCCCGAAAAAAACAATAACTCTATATTCTAAATTGATTTCGTGGTGGATGGTGACAAGGCCATATACGGATCTGTACAGTACAGTAGACATTTGATAAAAACAAACCTGGACTGTGAATTACATAGCGTGTGTGATATAAAGCCATACCACAGTCGCTCTGATTAACTTGTGTGATACATAACATCAAATGGTCCATTACACATGTATAGGCAGGTCATTCCAGGTGACTCACACTTATAAACCAATTAACTTATTTTATCAATATGTCTCTGTTATGAAATCAGTCCGAATTAATCAAATGTTAACACACGTTGCAGTAATGGATAGGTATACCAACTGTACTCTACTGTAATTCTTTATAAAAATGAATTTCTACTCTATCTTAATATGGAAATACTGATTGTCTTCTACCCCCAAACGTCTTTTAAATTTAAAGAATGTCTTCAATATACTTTTTATGATACGGAGTAATAGCATACAAATGCATTCAAGTTTATCATTACAATTTAATCTACTGAAAAAATCCCTGTGAAATTTCGCTTTAATCGATTGAATCGTTTTCTCTTAGAAATTATTACGCCGGTGTATCGGCCAATTAAAAGCGGCGTTAAAAACGACCGCGTTATGTTTTACGTTATAGGCTGAAAAAATAAACTTTGAAACCAATGAAAACGCTTGTTACAGACTTAAATTAGACAAGATTATATATATAACTGTATAAAGCATTGTGTATAACTATTTCACTTTCTAGACTTTCCAGTGAAATCCAAACTCCAACAACACTACATGCGTATTCCCTCGGCATTTTTCGTAACGTAATCACGGTATTGACGCAATCGGAACCCCTCGTCATTTTCTCCGAAACTAGACTCGGACCAAAGTAGTAACCATTTTGGACTACTTTCGATCACATGACACAAAAAATGGCGGCGCCCATGTTTCATTAAACGGCGAGATTCAGCGATCATCATAAATCGACATGATGTGAAAACGGTAGTTAATGGGATGTCAAAAGTTTTCCTCATCACGATTGTAGTATGTCGTTATATTTCTCATATTTCGATCATTAGGAAGTCGCTGATTTACCTCCAAGTAAATATTTGTCTAACAGTCTCAAATGGTAATGTTTTGTTTTATCAGCGAGTGTTCGAGTGTCAAGTAGGGTATTTCTGTTACTCAATACATATTAGTTCTCTAATTTTCTTAAATGATTTCGACAGATCTCACCCTGGATTTTTTTTATCTTTTAAGATATATATATATATATTTGTCATGACAGGTCTGATATAATATATATGTACATCAATATATAATACAATGTATACATTTGTATATGCCAAGATATCTATAAACATCATCATTCCTGCCATCTCATTATGACAGCCACATTTTTATCAATTGCAAGATTTGCAGAACATCATGATCACCTTCAAATATGATATTTTTGTACATATATTTATATGTAAAAACACTGAAATTTAAGACTCATAATTTGGAGGAATTAGCATACCTGAATGTTATGATTATGATATTTCAAGTACAATTGTATTTCTTATTGATATACATCCAAATTATCACTAGCATAAAAAGACTTCTACAATATCTGAATTACATGTATGCAGGAATGTTTATGTTGTAAATGCATATAAATTATAATATGAAATCTAGACAAAAGTAAAATACAGAAAACTTGTAAACACGGCCGAGATAAGTTTTCATGAAAGATGTGTTCTCCTTTCTCTAACTTGAAAATCATCAAAAAAGAAGTGACAGCAGATATAGGTCTAGTCTGATTCATATTACACCAAACCCAGAATATCTGTACTGTTCCTCCACAGCTGGATTATAGTCTGATTTATATTACACCAGACCCAGAATATCTGTACTGTTCTCCCACAGCTGGATTATGCACTCATACATTATATACAGGGTATAATGATCATACCTGCACTTTGATAAAGTCTATTTTTTTTCAATATTAACAAATCTTTGCCAATATTATATATATATGTATATACTATTATATTATTTTCATCAGCATTATACAGAACACAACCATGTGTCATCCACAAAGGCAAATGAACCAGGATGTTTTCTTTAGGAAAGTGGTTAACATGGAGTTTTTTTTTCTCCAAAAAGCAAATAAAATTCCTATTAGAACATTATTTCAAATAATACAAAACCCGTTAAAGAATGGTGAAATAAAACATGTTTATGTTTATGAGGTATAAAAATACATAGTTAACCCTGAAGCATATCAATTTGGTATGATTCTATTAATATATTATGATAGAGGATAAAGTTTACTAATGGTAAAATCATTATCCGGTTCTCCAACTTTTCTTCTATCCTGCATGTCTCCACATATATGTCTCCAGAAATGTGTTTTTTCTTATCTTGTTGTGTTTCTTTTTGTTTAAAGTTCACGGATTTGATTTTTCTATATGATTACATCCATATACACTGTACATACCAGAAAAAATATTGATGTGATGGAAAATTGCCTCCTAGGCCGGTGAAGGAAAGCTTGGAATAGCCCTTTATGAAAACCTGAACATTGACGAGTCAACTTTTGTTGCTTCATGCTACAACTAAAACAAAATGTGTACCAGTGTAAAAAAAACACCAGCTAAAAGTGACTTGACATTTTAACAGTGACATTGACTGTTGACACAGTGATAATTATCTGTGGTCAGCTGAACCAAGACTGAATTTTGTTAAAAAAATAAACTTAAATAATTCATTAAAACCTGGAGTAGAAGGTCATTAACTGTTGTTGACAGATATCATATGTAATTAACTCACTGATGATATCGCAGTTCAGTCTAGTCTTATTTACTTTTTAATTAAAATTAAATTGAATTAGAAGATTGTTCCAAACTACACTTACTGTACTTAAAGATTTCTGTTAATTATTCACCTATAAATAGGATTGATAATGAAATTATCATTATTATTGAGCAGTATCTATACCGAATGAGGTGTTTTCACAACTCAATACCTATAAACTCTTTAATCAACACAAAAAAGGACATTTATTATAAAGTTCAACAATCTATTGCTTCTGGTAGGAGTGACTGTTAAGGAAAAGTTTGAAGTACAATGGAGTAAATGGTAAAAAAAGTTACAGTAGTTAATTCATAAGTTGGGTATTTGGTTTGAATTGCCAAGTATTACAGCCCCTGTGCCAAGTATGATTAAACTATTACTATTACAACTATTATTGATATCATTTTTACACTTCACAAGAAGCACCCTTTTGTACTTACTCCCAGCCCTTGACAAAGCCAAACATACTAGTATTTTTTTGTCTTTTTTTCCACTATCTGTCCTAACTTCTCTCTTTCACACTTTCCTGTCCATCTTGACAATAAAGTGAAATATTTATCATAATTAATAAATTAGGAATACCATTTTGATATAAAATAGGCAATTCATTAGTTCATATGTGAATGATATCTTGCTATATGAAAGGTTGTGGGTCATAGTATGTGATGTGGAGGAATGAGGCTGTAAGATCTGCCCCCTGTGTGCCCCCCCCCCCGCCCCCCTCCATCTTTTTTGTTTGTTTGGTGATTGGATTGGAAGTTCAATATATGTATGCCATATATGCATGGTAAAAAAAAAATTCTGATGGGTATTTTGATGAATATGCAATGACATGTTGGTTTTATGTCAATATTCAGCTTGTAATGAAAAACAGTGTTAAAGAGGCTGATGATAAGGGTGAGGATGTAACAATCAGGTATCTAACAGTATATATCAGGATAGTACATTCACATGATGATGATGAGATTGTTGGTTGTACATTTGAGAGTGAGATGATACATTATAATTTGACAACAGTTGTGTTGATATATCTTGTACATGAAAATGAAAAAAAAAGAATAAATTACACTTGTATATACATGTACAAGTAATAAATTTCTGGTCAGCTGATGTCTTATTCAATTAAAAACTTTGCTTGATAAATTAAATGGCATGTCACTTTCATCCATTAGAATACATGTACTGCAAGTGCATTTGTTCCTAAGTTGAACTTAGGTTGGTTTGTTTGCTAGTTTCATCACCACACATATGGTTCAGTCATGCAGGATCATTTTGAGGCTGGGTCTCCTTGTAGTAGTGGGTGACTACCTCACTGAATAACACACAGGATACCCTGAACATCATCTTCGCTAGCCAAGGCTTCTGATTACGTTACACTCCACGAACCCTTGGCGGATATAGTCGTCAGTTCTGGCCCTCTAGCGGAGATTCGAAATTACTACCCTTTACACATGAAGTTTTCGACCAATCAAAACGAACGTTACCGATTTACTTCATCGGTGATGTTTACAAACGCACATGGAGGCTTGTGTCATTTTGATGAGATATGTGATCAATGACTTCTATTATTTGATCAATCACTGCGAATGTTTCCCAATGATTGTACGTCTCTGTATTTAGATAAAATACCATGACATACAAATGTAGTCGACAATGTAGCTCTGCACTGGACGCCGCAATTGTTGTTTACTGTGAAACCAAGACTGGATGTAAAACGCGATTTGATTGGGTGCCCTGGGATTCCATTCCAGGGGCACGACGGTTTGAACACAACTATATCTGCCAAGGGTTCGTGTAGTGTAACGTAATCAGAAGCCTTGGCTTGCGAAGATGCCTGAACATATGCTTGGATAGATGTCAATTGATGTCTCATAATCAATTAAAGTGTCATATTCCAGAAAACTGTGAGAACAATCACACTGGTAACCCCAAACTTTTCAATTTCCTCGTGCCAGTGTTAATTTTTAAACATAATTGAGGATTTAAATGTTGCACGAGTGAATGAAGTGCATGTGTGGTATTAAGTGAGGAAATTAAGTGCAAGGTATTAATGTTAAAGAAAAGGAATTTATTTTTATCCATCTTTCGTGTTCCACGGGCACCAGAGTTATCGCCCCCTCACTACACCCACGCATATTGACTAATGAGTGAAAAGTACAAATTAGATCCAAGCTATTATTGTTGAATCTCTTAGATAACCTCACAATCTTCAAAGTAAATGGTTCAACTGACCAATCATAACAGTTGTTAATTGCCAACAGATTTCATATCAAGCTCTACAGAAACATACAAGTGCCATGAACAAATCAAACATAAAAACTGCCAGGAAAAAACTGAGAATTGACAATACACCATAGAAATTGTAATTAACTCAATTTCAATTTTCAATTTCTTTATTGACCGTAGGCCTTGTGGCCCATAAGTACATAATACAAATACACAATACATGAAAATGACAATGAAACAGCAATGCAATACATTGTGGAGAACGGGTTACATATGTAAAGATCGAATCTTATTTGCTTCGAATATGAATTTACCCAGGTTACATATTTCTTTGGTATTATTGACACTTAATAAATGTATTAATTTAAACATTGATGGCTTTTGCCAGTAGTACTTTTCAGAAAGAATATACCATTACATGATAAAACACCACTGAAATTATACACAAGTGCATGGGTTCGGGAAAACTTCTGTAATTTTATTTTTAAAACATCCACTTCACTAAAAGGTTTTTTTTTTATAAAGTTATATATGTATATAGGTTTCAGAATCAAGGTTGCTACCTGTGAATTAATGTAAAATTTAAAATCATATATAAAATGCATTTCAAATACGGTATTTGATGACTCAATGATGTAATGTCTAATGTTTAAGATTTGATTTTATTCTTATGATAATCATACTCATGACACTTATTTTTTTGACTCAAGCATCTACCCGAATTAAATCAGTCTAGCTATTATTAATGTGTATTCTGGGTGAGTTAACTAACATTTATGACATTTGGCAGACAATAGGACTTTTTTGGGATAATTTTGTTGATATAAGGAATGCATCGCTGTCGATAAAAAAAATAATGGATCTAATAAAAACAATAACCTGGCTGTAGATGTTACATGTACCGGTACACACACAGTAGTTCTGTAATCTTTACAAATACGGTTGGATCATAAATATAACACAAAACTAAAATGAAAAACATGTCAATAACATTTATATAACGCTTACTCTTCACATATACAGTGAAATACTTAAAAACCGCATGGAATAGCCTGGGCGCAGCCATGTTGTTTACCCTATCGACAGCTATAGTTCGCGGTAATTTGGTCATCGTCCGGCGAATCACCTGGACCCATCATTTTCATGTGTATTCATACACTTACCTCCGAGCCTACGTTCGCAGACGGAGGCGAGGTGTTCCGATTGGGTATTGACGCAATCGGAACACCAAAGAAAATGACGAGGGGTTCCGATTGCGTATTGACGGAGTAAGTATGGCGAGAGGACTTTTTGCTGAGCTGACCTAAATAACTTTAATTGCAAAATTACATGCATATCCAGGTTGAAATAAATGGTCTTCAAAAGTTCTAAATGGAAAAGATATACAAATTAAAGCATCAGTATATCATCAATTTCCGACCTTCCTCACGGAAATGGCCGAGCTAATTTATATCTGCTGCGCTTGTTACAAATCACAAGAGTCAATCGCACATATAGTTTAGGGACGGATAACTTCTGAAATTGTTTCTCGGAAACTTACTCTTGAAAAAAAAATCTGGTTTAGAGATTAACGTTATAATTACTTCCAATCCAACCTAATTATTTAAGTTACAGTAGAGAAAAAAACAAAAAGAAGAAGAAAAGGCCTTGTCGGGAAGAACAAACAAAGGAAGTATATCAAGAAGCCTTTAGCTGTAACCGCATTGACTTTCGTAATGTTTATCTGTCTGTACATCTATAAGTATTGTCTTTTGACTAGATTTTCTGTATCCCTGTACTGCATGCATTTCTGTTTTTTTTTTCACATTAGCTTGTTTTAAAGGGGTATTCCTTCGTTCGCACATTAGAAACATTCACGATTTCTATTGATGAAATCCATGTCCGAACATATGATGAATCTATGTGCCTACAAGTAATGAAATTAAAGCCGAAATGTACAAGAAAAAGGAGTATCGTATACAAATACTGTATGTCTTTGTGGTAATTAGTGATACTTCGGGTCGACTTAACAATTTTCAGGACATACTACTCGAAGAGCTTTGGTTTATCTTGAGAGTAAAACTGCCGTATTAATGTAAAGCTTATAACTTTTGCTTCTTGGAAAAAATACATATTTTCCAGTAAGTTTAAATGACGACCTAAATTTTATTCAAACGAAGAAACGCCCCTTTAAGGCTTCTGTACATCTGTGTATTTATTTATTTATTTATATTTTAGGACGTTTATCAGGTTTAACATACAAAAGACCATGTTGTACAAGTAACTATAATGTAATAGTAATAAAGAACGTGTTATCACGATTGAAGACACATCACCGGTTGATTCGGTTATCTGAAACTGATGTATAGGACCTATATTATGTAAATGGACATTTAAGATGCATTTAAATGCATTAAAACGCGACCATCTGCAACGACTACATAGGTCAATCAAATTCAAGATTCACTCTACTTTATGATTCACCGATTGACATTGATGTTCTGATCTTTTAATATACGGAAACGTTGATATTTGATATATTTGTAATAATAGTTCAATACATCAATGCAGCTTGTAAATCATTGGGATTTGCATTCTTTGAGACAAGAAACACGACTTAATAACTTAAATATAGAATTTAAAATGACGAGGAGATAAAATCATATCAGAATTCAGAACAGCTTGATCGCGTTATGATATTAACCTACATGTGAATATATATATATATATCACCTAGACTGGCCAGAATAACAGTTTCCGGATGGATGTCAATTGCGGACGGAAAAAGACTTACACGAACAACAAGGTGTTTCCAGAGATGAAGGTTAATGGAGAACTTACTTGGCAAGATGCATGGCTTGGAACTTGGTATGGGACGACTTAGTATGGGACTTGATATGGGACGACTTGGTATGGGATGACTTGGTATGGGAAAAATTGGTATGATACTTGATATGGGACGACTTGGTATGGAACGACTTGGTATGGGAAAAATTGGTATGGGACGACTTGGTATGGGACGACTTGGTATGGGACGACTTGGTATGATACTTGATATGGGACGACTTGGTATGGAACGACTTGGTATGGGAAAAATTGGTATGGGACGACTTGGTATTGGACTTGGTATGAAAAGACTTGGTATGGGACGACTTGGTGTGGTACGACTTGGTATGGGACGACTTGATATGGGAATACTTGGTATGGGACTTGGTATGGGACGACTTAGTATGGGACGACTTGGTATGATACTTGGTAAGGGGCATGATATTGGACTTGGTATGGAACTTGGTATGGGACCTGATTTGGGACTTGGTAAGGGACATTGGTTGGGAATTGGTGTGGGGCTTGGTAAGGGGTATGGCTTTGGACATGGTATTGAAATTAGTATGGGATTTGGAATGTGACTTGGTTGGGACTTGGCTTGGGACTTGATTTGGTAGAGACTTTGTTGGGACTTGGTAAGGAAATTGGTTCGGATTTGGTATGGGACTTGGTAAAGGACATGGCTTTGGATTTGGTATGGGCAATGGTTGGGATTTGGTGTCAGACTTGGTGTCAGACTTGGTTGGGATTTGGTGTCAGACTTGGTGTATGACTTGGTTGGGAATTGATCGAGATTGGGTTGGGACATGGTATGACATTAAAAAACGGGTAGCCAATGGGTTATCATAGGTACATGTACTAATGATTCTCCAGGTAGCTATGTGTAATGGGTATGTCCGTTAATAGCGATATAATAAACTCAGGTAAGTACATCTTTGTATATATATACCTACATAAAATCGATATTACACGCTTCACAAGAGTCGTAAAAAGGTTATACTACCCTGATAAAATCAGAAAGTAAACGTTCGGTTCAAACGGAGCCGGGTATACCGATGGAGTCGTGGTGAGAGGATCTGATTTCAAACAGGTCGATTTATTATCGAGATAAACCACGTCTGTGTATTGATGACCTTTAACATGTCATTTTCTCACTTGTCGATATAATTGAATCTTTGTATGTTTAATGTTTTATTCTGACCTACTCCCAAAGAATTCAAATATAGAATTAAATGTCAATATGGATCTATACTGGTTAATTAAATACGAGAGGTACATATGTAGATGTAGATAAAGTCACTATGCTGTCAACTCTAGCTATCGCTACAGGGATCTCCCGTGTAGGAATATCAGGTTCAAATACCTAACAAACACAGAAGCATATATTTATGTAAATGAAATTAGGACATACAAATATAGGACAAATGCACGCAAACGATAATTGTTTCTATGTTGTTCAATCATTGAGATTATTCTTAAAATTAAAAAAAAACCAAAAAAAAAAAAACCTTAATAGTTAAAGGTACACTATCTGGATACTCCATCTTGATAAGCTTGCTCACCACGTTTGGAGATTTACCATTTGAATAATGATATTTTACAACGGCAATATGAATGTACTCCATTCATCCATATCGGCAAAATATTTTTTTTTTTTGAATTTTGATGATGTCATTATGACGTCAAAGTAGTCAGCTATGACGTCATCAGTTATTGTGCTCATATTATATCAAATTCTGATGAATTGTGCTTTCTTTAATTTTTTATTTCATATTAGATAGTATTAAAAGAAGTAATGTTTTCTGAAACATCCTAAGGAATGTAAATGTAAGACAAACACATCTCTGCCCTCATTGTTTGTATAAGCAGATGTTGTAATTGATGCTAGGTTTTCATGGTTTTAACAAAACTCAAAGATAATTAAGAAATAATTGTTATTTTTTGTTGTTCACTGGTGTATGAACGGCATTTTTTGACAGATATTTTAAATGATATTGAAATGTTGTCTTCAATTTTACAATTATTAACAAGTTTTAAAGTTGATAAAACATTATTTCATGTGTAATCAAACGCGATTTTATATTCACACTTCTGCATTCTACGTGGCACCGTCAACAATGTACTGTATGTATTCATACGCGGCAGGTTAATTGTTCACCTAGGTATGAACGCTAATTTTGTTAGTACACGTACCTTCATATAGAGAACACACAGTGGAAAAGTAACTATTTAAAATTAAACAGGCCATTTTTATCTGATGAATTAATTTTCATAGATCTACTTCATATATCGACACTTTTTAATAAGATAGGAGGAGGAATTATGCAAACTTGAAGAAAAACGTAAGCCAACATAAAATGTACAATGTTTTACTGAAAGGAGTTGACATGGTTCTAAATTTTACCATTAGTTATTTGTCTTTAAGTCCAGCTACCAGAATTAACGAAAATAAATTAAATATTCATAAATGTGATGTTAGTTATTATATTCCAGATATCCCTGTAGCAGGGATTATCAAACAATATTGTTTGTGTGGACGGATGGCACATAGGTAACACACCTGCCTCTCACCCAGGCGGCCGGGGTTCGATTCCCTAATCGGACTTGAAACAGTAATGGGTCACCTGCCCAACAACGTAGGCTTTCCCCGGCTACTCCGGTTTCCTCCAACAATAAGACCCGTCACACACTTCCACCGGGGGCTACAAACGTGATCATTACAAGTTGATATAACTTGTTTCACAATTGTTGTAAAATAATTAAAGTTTACATTTTTCTGTATATGCTATACATCCTATGAGGTATTGTTAGATATCACAACAACAACCAGGCTATGTGGTTAAAGCTACTCCGATGTCTTTTCTTACTAAGCGGCCCGTCATTGTATGTACCGGACGGCAGTGTGTATTCAACATATCCTAGATAATCTCAGATTAGGAGACTGATAGCGCTGACATATCGAAGTCATTAAGCAGTCTAATCTCTCAGACATAAACGTATTACGTAAAAGTTTGGAATTCTAGTGATTTTGTTACTGTTTTTTTACCAGGTATTTTTAACTGGTGTTTCACACGCATGCCAAGTATTTATATATGTTTGGTAAAGTGCGATAGAGAGATTTCTTAAGCTGATTTCATGCAGTAATTTATCTTTAACACGTTAATGGACAAAGTCAAACACTATCAAATCACGGGTTTTTTTTTATCTATGATTACTTTTCGTAGATACCGATGGTTTAAAAACCATGAAATGAAATAAATTGACACTATAGAAAATGAAACAATATGTCACCTGAATTCTTTCATGGTTTGTAGCATATTGGGATTTTCATTAATCTTCGACAAAAACAAAATAATAACTTTCACATAATATCAACTTTTTTCCAAATACAAGAACACTGCATTCGAAAAAAACAACAACAAAAAAACCAAAAAAAACCCCGAGAAAACGCCCAGAAACATTTTCATTGTCACTACCCCAGTTCCTACTTGGAGGACCTGACATAACATTGATTCTACCTAGATTTAATATTGTACGTTTAAGGAAATCCCGTCAACCTATTTTATCATTATCACTACCTAGGTTCCCACTTGGAGGACTGATATAACATTGATTCTACCTGAAGTTAGCATCGTAAGTTTAAAGATATAACATTTTGCCATCATTTAATCTATTTGAAACATAGTTACGATTTCGTTTATTTTATTGCCAACCGACCTTGGTGTGTTTTATGTAGGAATTGCTCCAAGCACTTGATACTTGAATCTACGAAAGCCAGTTTGGATCCTTATCGCAGGAGAAAATAATAGTTTAATAAATGTTTCGCATACTAACGCGTTATTATAGCATAATAACGCAACAGTTTTCTCCTACGAAAATGATCCCAATCGGCTTTCGAAGGAATCTTCCAGAGTATGTACAAAATAATATCATATATTTTTTCCCCGTTGAAGGACGAGTGCTAATACATTATGATAAGATGAATGGAATTTCTGGGACAAAGTATACATTGATCGTAAGGGACAAACTCAGTCATGTGTGTGTTAAAGTATCAGTGTTTATAATTTGTATGTAATGTGTGTCTGTGTTCTCCGCCCTGATACCATCATTCGACGGGACGTAAACCTAAAACATTTACTTACACGTAATAGTATATCTTAAAGCTATCATTACGTGTCATCTTCCGACAGTGATGGTAGTCTACAGTACATTGTATAAAGACGTGACTGTGTTCCTTAGTAGGGTGTCAAGGCTAAATATAGAACATCTATGTTTAAATTGGAAATGGACAATTTACAAGGATAAAAATATATGACAGTGTCAATAGACAAAATATACTAATGTTCATTCAAACGGACTAAATATACACCCCGTCAATATCTGAGAAAAATATATTGCATCGTCGATATAGATAAAAGGACAAAATATGTCAGAACGTCAATATAAACGGACAAAATATGTCACAGTGTAAATACAAAAGGACAAAATATGTCACAGTGTAAATACAAAAGGACAAAATATGTCACAGTTTAAATACAAAAGGACAAAATATGCCAGAACGTCAATATAAACGGACAAAATATGTCACAGTGTAAATACAAAAGGACAAAATATGCCAGAACGTCAAAGTAAAAACAGGAAATAATCCACAGCGTCAAAATATGCCACAGACTCCGTATATGTAGGAATAATTATAATACAGGGTTAAATCAAACGGACTAAATATACACTGTGTAAATACAAAAGGACAAACTATGCCACAGTGTAAATACATATGGACAAAATATGTCACAGTGTCAATACAAAAGGAAAAATATGTCACAGTGTAAATATAAAAGGACAAAATATGTCACAGCGCCAATATGAATGGACAAAATATTCCACAGCATAATATAAATGGACACAATATGCCACAGCATCAATATGAAAGGACAAAATATGTCAAAGCGACAAAATAAAAGAACAAATATACCACAACGTCAATATAAAAGGACAAAATATGCTACATTGTTCATTTCAACGGAGTACATATTTACTGCGTCAATACTAAATGACAAACTGTCACATACTCAGTATGAATGGACAAAATGAACCACAATGTCAAGACAAAATTACAAATTACACAAGGGCATAATACACTGTTGTCAATCCATCAGGGCAAAATAAACCACAGAGTGTACAATGGTGTCAATACACAAGGACAAATATATGTTTCTACCACAATACGCTGTGTTATTCCAATCTCAAGCCATTGCATATGTTATATTCCACTAGTGTCTTTTGAAACTTTAAAAAAATAGCTTACTTGTGTGAAATAAATTCAATATCCAACAACCACTCGTTGTGTAACCTCTACATATTACATAGCATATCATTACACAACCTGATGGCTGTAATATAGGTCAGGGTGTTAACTGTACATTTTAAACCTGATAACATTAAAATAGGTCAGGGTGTTAACTATACATTTAAAACCTGATGACTTTAAAATAGGTCAGAGTGTTAATTTTACATTTAAAACCTGATGACTGTAAAATAGGTCAGGGTGTAAACTGTACATTTTAAACCTGATGATTGTAAAATAGGTCAGAATGTTAATTTTACATTTAAAACCTGATGACTATAAAATAGGTCAGAATGTTAACAGTACATTTTAAACCTGATGACTATAAAATAGGTCAGGGTGTTAACCGTACATTTTAAACCTGATGACTGTGGAATAGGCAAAGGTGTTAACCGTACATTACAAGTTTATGTTCAGATGCTCCTTCATCTTGTTTGCATCTTCAATGGAATTAAATTCAAAAGCTCTAATATTGGACATGGAATATCTGAGATATGATTTATCAAAGTATCAAAACTACTGAATACAGGACAACTACGAAAAATAAGCTTTCTGATTGTTGTTGTTTCTGAATCGAACGAACATATAATATTTCAGCTCCGGGAACAAACACCTTTTACAAATTTTATTTAGATGTGTTTCTATAATATTTTGTATAAGTACAGGTGATGCCTTTGTAGATACCCCGTATGTTAATGTTAGCGGGGTCTTCACCTCTCATCCCAGGTATCTCTGTAAATGGCTGTTAAACATCCAATAAATATACACTATCAGACACAGTTTATATCGTCATTTGATATCCTAGCTCGACCTTACAGTGACCTTTTCCTCTTTGAAATATTTTTGGGTGGGAGTACGCCAAGTCTGAACTTTGTGTTTGAAATAGAAGCGTTCAGGATAAATACATATGTTCTTGAAACACCCTAGTCAGTAAACCACCCACTCGAGCCAATAAAGTTACAGACTATATCAAATTACCTACAAAAATAAAGGAAAAACAAGTTTCTTTGAAAAACTGATTTTTTGACCTAGATTTGTATGGCTAGTGTTGTCGTGACCTAGATTTGTATGGCTGGTGTTGGCGTGACCTAGATTTGTATGGCTGGTGTTGTCGTGACCTAGATTTGTATGGCTGGTGTTGTCGTGACCTAGATTTGTATGGTTGGTGTTGGCGTGACCTAGATTTGTATGGCTGGTGTTGTCGTGACCTAGATTTGTATGGCTGGTGTTGTCGATAATGCTGAAGACGCTCAGTTTTTCGGAACAGCATATACTATTTTCCTTGTACGTTTTCATGAAAAAAAAAAGATTATTTTTCCCACTTGTCATTCTTTATGATTTAGAATTACGTTTATTCGTATGTATTCTCTTCTCGTGAATGTTTTACTTCACCCCTAGAACAACAGATCTTAATATCCTTTAACGTTTTGAAACATCTCCGTATGAACTTATCTTATTAAATGTGTCCCTGTTTTGATAGTTAATAAGTTAGAATTTTTGTTTTTGTTTTTTCGTAGCCATTCTTCTCTTGTAATTCTACAGAAAATATCATTGATCAAACCTCTCAAACATGATTTAAATGATAATAGTGAAAATTGATCGAGGAAGAAAAATCGTGTTTGTGTATGGTTATGGAGTATTGCTACCGAAAGCACAGCACACGTACCGTATACAGAATTGTTGACCCCATGTTTTGTTTTGTCAAAAAAATATTTAAATTGACATAATACGTTCAGCTTAGATTAACTTATAAATAGCTCAAATTTGACCATGATGATAGACATTCGTATGGAATATGTGAATGAGATCATTGAACGGATATCGACATTACTGAATGGACCTAGTGGAACCAGAGTATTACAGCTGATACTTTCAAGTGTGTTTTCGGGTTGAAGAATATAAAGGAAATGCCTGTCCGAAAATGAATTGGCAGATATCCAGTTCAGATTTACATATATCAATAAACACGACAATATCCAGGTCACACGGATAGTTTAAGGGATATCTTGCCATTTTCGACCATCTGCATATCTATTATACATGTACGTGTAAGTTGAATCTAGACTATACTGAAAACATATATTTTAGTGGTAATCTTATTTTTTGGGTTTCGCTCTGGAAGCGGTGTCATTAACCATGACTACATTGTTAACTCATTTTATACGATAGTTCTACAGTAAAAATATGGGTGCACATAATCTGCGTTACGCTTATAAGTAATGCGTTAAAATTTATGTTCGCAAAATTAGTCAATTTGAAGTACAATGTATATTGATTTGAATAGAGTTGGTTCTTTGCTAAAATTTTATCATCACATTGACATCTTAAATTAGTTATGGTTTCTTCAGGCAGATATCCATACATGTCACATTGCCTTTATTTCATTTATTAGCTTCAAAGATTATTCTACGTACTCTTCGACAAATTTAAAAGATGGCGGTTTCAAAATATGACAACATCCAAAGAGTCACCATGGGACTTGAAAGGAACCACAAACTAAGCGGATAATAGATACTGAAGTAATTCAATTGACCACAACTTAAGGATGGAAGCCGCGAAGTAATGTTCTATGACATGAAATTATAGATAGATTATCAATGTCACATTGTTACCCAATTATTAGCCGCCAATGCCAAAGATTTCCATCACTTTCAAAACATAAAATTGGCCGAACATTATCAACACACAATGGTAAAGATGGGAAATAGAATAAGCAGAACTCTTGGAGGGTTTACAGACGTCCACACAGACATGTAAATGACCATTGACAGGTCGTACAGACGTTATTTACCTGTCATCGTCACATCAAGGTGTCAATCACACACCTGGGTAATGTCGAATCTATCTAACAGGTGTAAATTAATCTCGTGTATGTCCAGTCGTGTCATGTGATAGATCACGTGACCAGCCATATCGTGCATAGGACCCTTAATGCTAAATTCAGTCACAAGATATTATCTCATTTCCCCCAAAAAATGAAAATAAGGTATAGTTATAAAGATACAATAAGAATCGACATCCTGGTAATATCATATGTTAATAAAGTATATTAACGTCCGGCTCAAATTTGACGCCCATTTAATTATCTTTGCGGCATTACCTAAACGGAATCGTAAACATGGTAATATGTAACGTGATTCGCGCCATAGTAATTTGAATCTGTGTATTAATTCACATTTCTATCTATCAATATGGGCATTTTAAACTGTTTATTGTGTCATGCTTCTTTTGGGATTATGTAACACACGTTTTTCATTACAAAAATGTTCTATATACCTCTATCATAAAACATACTATGAATAGATCTTGGGTTGCAATCTTGATGAATTCACGTAATTGCTGAAGCAATTTCCCCGACATATCAGGTAATTACATCAGTCATTGAAAATCTTCAGTAAATGTTTAAACAACTTGTATGATATGCTATGTCTGTATAATGCATTGTGCATTTGATAGTCACAATGACTCTGTTGAACAAGGCGCCATTGTTTTCTTACACCAGATAAGCCCACGAGACATGTCTTCTGTATTTCTCTAAGGTTGATAGTTGCCCTGTTGTATATTTACACTACTGATATTTATACCCTGTATTTTAAGTTCATGGGTAAACTGATTGCTGGCCACTGACCATAAAAGTGTCACTGATATATGTAGGCGGTAAACAACTGACCAGTTACACACGGACTATGTCAGTTCTGTTCTAACACATTCATGGACAAATTCAGAGATTGACAAATTTGAAGATAAACGATTCAAATATCGACATACAATATGTAAGCCAATTAACGGACAATGAATTAAAAGTTCTCGTAAAATGCATTAACAAATTCACTGACAAAATTCACAGATAATGTATTTAATGAATTGGAAGATAATGCATTAACAAATTCACTGACGAATTCGAAGATAATGTATTAACAAATTAACGACAAATTCACAGATCATGCATTTAACGATATTAAAAATGATGCATTCACAAAAAACATATAAACAGATTAAGGAGCAATACATTAGCAAATTCCAAACAATGAATTCAAAAATTCATCGACAATACATTGATAGTTTTATAGAATACGCTTTCAAAAATTCAGAGTATCAGTTTTCGTTACCAATTTGTTCAAATTCTTTAACGTACTTGAAACCAGGCATGCTTCTATTCAGCAGGTTTATAGACATTTTATGGTATTCTGAACATATTGCAATCTTCTAATCTTAGTTGTGAAGTAAGTATTTAAATAGGTTATTGCCATTTAATCCGATGTATATATTACAAATGCCAGTTCTCTGTACGTATCATAAACTAAATGGACACTAGAGTGACCATAACAAACCAATTGACCACTGGAATACTCTCGTATTCGCTAATGGCCCGATTTGATTGATAGCCACTCGACACCAAACTAGAAAGTATGACACTTTCTCACAGCTTCTATCCTTGTGGTAGTCTGGATAGTTGTCATAGGCCCTGGACATTAAAGTCACACCCCGTCAGTATACCTGTATCCGTCCTGCTGGGCCGTCAATTGGTCAAACCTGTTGAACGGTGGCTTTGTGATCAAGATACCGACTAGATTTGATAAATGTCACTAGTAGTGATGGTTATGTCGTCGTTCAGGTATATATTTCAATGTACGTACGTGTATCGAACAGTTCAAAATTACGTTACTCATAAGCAGTAGTATCACATTATTATTATCTTACCTTATCATAGACCTTAAACAGGAGGCCAAGAAGCGAATTTACGCTTATTAAAGGCCGTTTACTGCTATTGCTATAATCAAAATCATTTACACGGTTCTATCAAACCTTACTCCCTCGGAACACCTGGTCACTTTGAGTTAAAACTACTGTTTCGTTAATGTATCGGTATTCTATGTTATTTTTGCCCTCGCTTTGTCGATTTTCAGTTAGAATTATGGTTTCGTCATTATATCGGTGTTAGTTTCGTTACCATGTCGATACTCTGAGTTCATTATACACGTTTGTTTCTGTCTGTATATTTAAAGTTACACTGCATTTCTTGCAGGGAAGTTCCTGATGCAATGAACATAATGAAAATTGCACACTGACGTACATTTATGACTAAATTGTTTAATGACGCTAGCATATTTCAAGATTTTTCTTCGTTGGAATGTATCACATGCAACGAAAGGGACACATGCTAAGACAATAAATGAACTTGTGTTTACAAAAATGAATTTCTAATTGAATTACATTCTTTGTAATAGTGGGATTGATTGATTGGTGGCGGAATAAAACACAAGGTACACATCCTGCGTCGTGACTTCTTATAACACAGAAATACATAAATGTCTGACAGACCAAACCTGTGACGTTATCCCCTACGGCAGTGATAGCTGTCATTAATTAATATTCAATATTTCACACTATAGCCCCAGTAGCAAAACCTTACCTGTTAACGATCACAGCTCCCTGTTTGAAACCATATCTCTCCTGTAACAGAACAAATTACAAGATACAGTACACAATATATGGAAAAAGAAAGTAAACGTTGTGTTGTGATAATGAAATGTAAATGATATATCTGTTATAACACACAGAGAAAAGCACTAAAAATAAGAATTGCGATAATGTCCTGGAAAATAATACAGCTGTCATAACACACAGAAAAAACATTAAAAATAAGAATTATGATAATATCCTGGAAAACAAATGCATCTGTCATGACACACAACGAATGCATCCAAGAAAAAAAAAATTAAAACTCTATACACATATTTATATTGAAGATATGCAATTGATGAAAAGTGTCATTCAAAGTAAAAAATATGACAACTGCAGAAGTAATTTAAACGTACCAGATAAAAATGACGTGACAACGGTAGAAATAGAAAACATACAAAGTGTACTTCAACTAGCTGTTAATGCATCGCTGTCTGCTATCTTAATAACAAGTGGGGCTTTAGTTAAATCTTTATCCTTAATATTGATTTTTTTATGATTTTCGTGTTGTTTACCACACTACAGTGATTATTCAACTTTTGTATATTTGATAACAACTATTAAACTCTTACTGACTTCGTAAGTATTCGTAGTTGGAGCAAGATGCATTTACAATCAAATCTCTTAAGAAACGTTTTAGTGATAAGACTGATTTTGAAACAATAGGGTCAGAAGAGAATACAATTATTTTACAATTTATGTTCACTAGAACAGAAATTAACAAGTATATTGATCTTGGTGCATTACGTCCAGCACTTTTCTGCGTGGGCATATTCCATTAGCAGCGTAAAACATGGTTTCATATGTAGATATAATTGTGTACAGTATGACAGATCATTCAGACGATAGCTGGAGGGACAACACACCATCTCCCATTAAGAGTGTAGATGGGACCCTTGACATTTGTATGTGTATACGCACGAGTCAGAAATAATACCACATGATGCATCTACATGGAATATAGCGTGGTACGATGTAGATACAAATTATGTACATATTTCTATATAAAGTATGTATCCATTTTCATAATATAAGTAAAAAAAACCTTGTCTTGACGTTTCATGTAAGCGTTGACAGTTCATCCAGTTGTATACTTGAATATAGTATACTGATGAAAATTAATAGGTGACCTTGAAATATCTACATTAGTTGTTTCATATGTTTTTTTTATTCACGCGCTATTTTTTTCTGCCAATTAACACAATGATAATAATATATATACCAACTTTTGTATCCTCCCTTAACATGCTTTTAACTTGGTCAGAAATTGAAATAGAGACAACGTACACACCTGTGACTAGAAATTTCATACAGGTAAGCTATACTAACGATGATGCATACTGAAATATAATTTTGTAATAAAACAAGGATTCATCAGTGATTTCAACAGCTGTGGCAATCGATATACGGTTCAGGTGTACATATCTATTACATATGCTATTATGATTAAATGTATATAATATGCAAATGCTGCTAAACCAGACGTTTATATATTCAAACATTTTGTTTGTAAATAAAATATCCAGAATTTTTTTTATCCAAAGTCAGAAATTTCAAACCATTGCATTATTAACGTACATATTTAAGCGGTAATGATATTTTAGCGATTTCTGCGCTGGGAGTGTCTTAATTCGAGATATGAAAAAGTTTCAAATATCTTCTTTACTGAGCTCAAACGCAGTTGCTATCGATCGTAATTTTGTTTGAACAACCATTCCTACATATTCTGAACTGTAATGCAGTACTTATTTGAGGTAGAATGCATTTTTTCGTTAAAATTGCAGAAAATGAACATAATGGATAAATATTTTAGATTATAATCTGGCAAGTTTTTGTAAAAACTGTCTGAAAATTATTTTAATTTGTTTCAAACCAGTGTCAATCCATCATAAACATATTTGTACGTTAATGAATGATTTGAATAAATTTGCATATTTTCTTTGCATATATTTGCATATAACATGACAGTGTACATTTACCAATCGTATATACATTATGAAAAACATATGTATAAATGTTTTGTACACAGCAAGCATTCACGTCTGAATAATTTGTTTTATTAGATTGACATGTAGGTATACTGCAAGCATCTCTTCAAAGTGGCATGATAGTTCCACGTGATTAAAACGATAGAGACCTGAGTTTATCGCTTATCTCTTGGATTAGAAAAGAACAGAGGATACCTACACAATAATAAAACCGACCGTAATTCTAACTCAAAATAGATAAAACGAGGGGGTCCGGAAGAGTAAGCGTCTTCTGCTTTTTGAAGATACGGCTCATGAACCATTATTTGAAATGAATACCTGTTGTAATGTTTAAAGTAACATTGCTAGTATTTATGGCATTTCGTAATATTGATTTCATTAAAAAAGAGTCTCAGAAAATGATTAATGGCGTTTTATTATAATCAATTGTTTTGTTTGTTTCAGCTTATGTCCCCATAAGACATAACATCAAATAAAACGATGTCCGCCAGATGATGGTACCACTTAAAGTGCCATTTCAGTTCAATATTAGACACACGGAGTTTGACAATCCAGCCGACCTTTTAAAGGTAACAACGGAGCGGTCAGTCGCTAATTCATTGATTTACCTCAATCTGAAAAGAGACAGGACACATTCGAAGACTGAAATTTTAAGTCAAGTGTCACATTCAATGATCTGTCTCGCTTGGGCCTTTACGGCATTTCTAATTAAGATACCAGAAAACGAAAGCAGGCAAGGGTTAGAGAGAACAAAATAAAGATACAAAACGATACAAAGTAAAATGAACGAACAAATAATATAAAATTAACGAAATCCTCCTTGAGGTATGTCAGACATTAAGACATTAATACGACACCACAAACGTTAATTATGGGAGGAGGGGAGTGATGAAGGGTTTGGATAACATTATTTGCACCCATAATCCCATAATATAATGTTCTTTTTCCTTCTGTGATATGATAGATTAGGATTCTACTAAAGACAAAGGCAAAAATAACTCAATACAAATTCAGAGCCAGAGCCAAAAATGTTTGAACAAAAAAAAAAAAATAAAAAAAAATCCTTTAGCTTCTTTTTTCACCGTTTCTCATACGTTATACCAATGTCCCCTTTCTACAGCTGAATATTTTCTCACTTTAAGAACAAGGCATTGTTTATAGTTGATTCAGATTAAATTGAAAGACGTCACTGATGAGAAAATGTTGGCTTACACATTGTGTATAATGGGTCCTCGTGTCATTTCTTATGTTCATTTCAGCGATAATGAGATTGGATTACGGTTTTGTTTACAATTCGAATGTTCCTAGTGTTGCTTTAAGTGTACAATAACAAGTAAACAAAGTGACAAATTCTTACTCGGCTGTCGTCACACTGAACATATTTGCTGGAGATAGAAGATAAACAACCTGAATATCTAGAATGTAAACTAACAAACGCTTCCTGTATTGTAGGACATGCCAAGTAGCCTGGGTCATCCTAGTGTAAATATGACAAAGGGTCTTTTAGTTATGTAGCTTTCTGACGTCGTACATATAACTTCTTGGTCTGCATATTGTAAAACTGTTATAACCAAAGATGTTTGTTACTTTGAATAAGGTACAAGAAATGTGGAGTCAGAACACAGTGCATTTAGAAAAATCTTATAATGATCCTATATGTATATATATATATTGTGTACATTACTTTACAATTGGCAATGCCACGTAGCATAAAATATGAAGATTATATATAACTATAAATATAAATATACCGTTAACGGTTTAACCTGTAGCTATGGTAGATAGATAAGTCCCTTCATTTCATGTATATTAATAAGGTTAGTATGTTACCTGTTATCATTTTAGAAACAGGTCTATTAAATCAAAAATGTATATTGGACCTTAACTGATGTATGTTTATGTTATATAGCTACATAGTGTATGATACGTCGTAATTGTAAACCAATACACACAATGTTGTGATCGTGGATTGTCTTATGTAATTGTTCAATGACATATCAATCCAGAACATTCAAACGATCATGATCTTTAAGCGAATCTAGGTCATGATGTCCATCACTCGTCTTGTATTGAAACCAGACGAAGGTAAGATGTACAACTAAATGGACATACTTCGGGAACTATGGTTTCAGACATGATATCCACATCGTATTAAACCTCTGAGATAAACAGCATTCCTTACCTACACAACCATGCACTCTCGTTCGTGTGTTTGCTACTACCAAACTGTGAAAGGCAAATCAAAAGGAATTCGAAACTAAGAAAAAGGCAAGATATCTTTGATAAAAGGAAGTTAAGGCCGAAGTGATAAGCTGGACTTGATTTTTTTCAAAAAGTTCTATATGCGCAAATATCTTTTGATAAAAAATCGAGATGTTGATATACTGTATCAATATGTATTGAATTACATTTAAGGTAAAGAGAATCTCTGATAATAATTTCATAACTTAGTTCTTGCTAAACGGTACTGGCAATATTAGCGGAAGATTGAATTTCGCTATATTCGCAGGCTTTAAATATGAATGTAGAGCTATACAAAAAATATATACAAACAAAAGTAGTGAAGTGTTGACTGCAGAATGTTTAAATGGCTGTACGAAATTTAATGCCCGCGAGCTAGCAGTGACTTGGTCACTCGTGAAATATTACCCCCCGGAAATTTAACATCAACCAGTACATAAATTTGTAATACCAGTAAAATGAAAAAAAAAAACCAATTGATTTTAATGTAATGTTTTAATGTTTTGATTATGTTTTAGATTACATAGATATTAATTAAATTATCATGTGTCAAAGCGTTTAAAATAAGGTAGTATTGCTTTGTCTAAGTATATAGGGATGAAAAGAATATAGAGTCAATTGTTGTATCAACATAGAGCTGACATTAAGGCTCGCAAAGTCTATCGCTCCAATGAAACTTATATCTGTTGAAAACCCATAAAATCTAGTGAGGCTTTGATGTAAAGGATAGGTCTCACCTTTAACAAAAATAACTGTGTCCCAACCACACATCATGACCCCTCTCACATAGCTATATAGTATAACAGACCTACTAAAACACCTTCACCATCCGCTACGACCGAATGAAAGCCCCGTAGGCAGGTCTACATATTTAAAAAGACATTCCTCTGATTTTAATTTGTAGATGGATAGATCCTCAGGCAAAATGTTGTTTTTGTTATTCAGTATTATTTTACATTAGGTATATCCTATGAACCACTTGTATTTGACACGGGTTCTTTACATTAACTGGTGACAACGATTCCTGCACGTCTATGAGCCATAGGTTCCTGAATAGAGAGCTATAACATGTCATTGTGTAATTGACAAATATAATCAGTCCAATTTAAGTTTTCTCGATAATAATAATAATAAAAAAATGCACAATCAGATGGCACGTAAAAGAATGATATAAAATTAAATAAAAAAAGGTTTATGCGAATGTAAAAGTTTTGCTCGAAATCAAACTTTAACAATCAGCGCTTTCCTGGTTGAATTAGCACATGGTCTCGAAAAGGACATTTATTTTCAACTGTTTTACTATAAGCAGTATTAATATGCAATTTCATAACATAAAAGGTTCAAACGTCAGTCATATAAGACATACGCAGTTTTCTTTTTTAACTAAAACACATAAGATTGGCATTTTCTTGACTTCGTGAATTAACAGATGATGTTGTAGTCAATATGATTCTCATCACGACAATCTGTATCACACCTTTCATTTGAATAATGACGCCAAGCGCTATAGGGAATTGACAATGGAAGTAAGGAGTTATTAGCTGAAGGGTCTTTGGCTGGACTCTGACAAGTTTTTTCAATGAACATGTCGTTATATTGACAGGGCAGACGTACGAACGTGCTACACTGGGGAGACAGTTTGTCACTGCCCAGTACAGAATAGGACATGGACACACAATGTGTGACAATACAGGTGTTCCGAGTCATACTCGACATCAAAGAACTGTCTGCCAACATATAATTAGGTACAGGGACATGCAGAGCCTCGCCATGAGACTGACTACTTTAAGGCCATCAAAACGTTTTGTATGGAACCCCAAACGCAGCATATCATATGAAATACTTCGGACGCACATCATGTTGAAGGACACTCGGGCCTTAGTTTAACATCCTCAACGTCACCAAATAGTTTTGTATGGAAGCTGATACGCAGCACATCAAATAATTAAAGTTAGGTAATTTCTGATGTCATGTACCAGTACCAAGGTGTTTTTAAAGACAAATATAGCATGGACTTACTCAGGCCTGTTTTCGTAACATATTTGATCTATCTGGAACTAGAAAATGCCAACAATTGGAACAAATATGAAATATAACATATACAGTTTCAGTGCTTATAGTGGTAAAAGTAGTTTATGTAATCAGCGATAAATACTTACAATTTATGATATGATTTCGCCAAATTAAACTATCACCTATCAGTATCTTTGTCAAGGAAGTAATGGGCTAAAATCTGAATGTCAAGTTGTGATCGTACAGAATAGTGACCTTAGCTACATACCGTGACCTCCCACTGAACAATACGGGCCACTGTAAGGGCTAAATGGACAATACAAATGGCCAGAACGGCATCTTAATCTTCCCAAGATAAACACAGGTAGTCATCGATACGGGAAATAAATTAGAAAAATTGAACGTTTTCCGTGAACCCATTGACCTCCATTGGGGCATGAAAGGTAGATTTACCGACAGATATCTGGGATAGTTTCTCGACAAATACTTCAGGATAATGTGGGAATCCGCCATTATGGATTGGTAATTTTACTGAATGGTATTGTCATTTTATGGAATTGTGGACTAGGTTAACTGTTTGTTGATGTTACCGCTCACTATTGAAAGACACACACACTGGATCAAGTGAGAAAGTAAATACTAAATAGAGGAAGTAAAGTTTTGGTATTATGTAATGTTATAGGTAAGTGATGTATCGTAATAGAAAACGTTACATAGGAACTTTGTGAAAATAAGATAAGATGAAATAGGATCATTGTGAAAATAAATAAAATAATTAAAACATAGCATTCATAATAAATAAATAAATAAATACGGTTCTCATTCCGGGAAAGTGACGTGCTTTATCAGTTTGTTTTGCAGATTTTGCAATAAGATGTGCATGTATTTAAAAAGAAACTGGAACTGATAACGGTCTTTCAACACATCTTTACATATTATAACAGCATTGAATCTCTTTTGGGTACGAAACGACACAAGGAAATGAGAACACATTATAAAACACCATGGGCCTCAAATTCGGATACAAAATTAAAAAGTTTCGGGGTCACAGGTGGAAACCCTGGCTATTTCCGTTTAATTATTGTAACATACATAGGTCACCAACCATCTGAGATGAAGAGCGAAGTAAAACTTTCACAGACACATCTACATAGAGGAGACTCGTTCAAGCATGCTGCTGATTTTATGAATACCGTGGAGTAGAGACTTTGATGTTAGTTCAGTTTTCCTTTTCCCGAGTTATACGTAACAAAGAACCATATATAGGCAAGATACAAGCGTGAAATCAAGGTGTTTAGGTAAGTATGCTAATTTCTTTGCTCCACAGCATTCAAAGTCCAAAGGAATTTCTGGTTTGTTTTGATACTTAACGTGTGTATTATCAACACGAGGAAACATCAGATATGCCTACATCGTCTACATCCAGATTTCTCTGATATATTCACTCAACTGTGGAATTACTTATCTAACCACTATGTAAACGACGGAACTAATCGCAACACTTAAATTTGTAACATGTACACTCTTAACTTTAATATGTTGTGTAATTAACATTATAATACGATTTTATGACTACCATGATATATTTTTGACAGTTTTAAAGGTGACGTGAACACCCTTTCACTTTTATATAAGGCTAAGAGGTTATACGTAATAGTTCGGTTTATGCAACTAAATTCAAACAGAAAAGAGTTATGAGTTATGAAGGAGATGAACTGTAAAGATATCTGCAAGTGAAATGTAATTTTAAAAATACATCAATCGTGAATATTGTATAAGATATACAGCAATTGGTACATAATTTGAAACTTGTATTTGTATACATTATATTGACACAATTTGTTTATGAATTTATTTGAATGTTTCAAATGTATTCCAAATATGCCTAGATATGTAAACCTACATGTTTAGATATCATAGCACTACAAGAGAGAAAAGTGTTCGTTCAGGAAATGTTGTACAAATCAGAGTCAATACGTGCACTGAAAAATAAAACACCTGTTAAATTACTATTTTCGGAAAAAAATGGAATCATTCCTTTTTTTCCAATGTGAATGCATTTTAAAGAGCGATATGTATAAACATGTTTAAGATGTTATTTTAAACTGTAGCAATCCGTTTGCGTCTGGACTGTTTAGTTTTCCACAATTTGTTCAAACACCTGTTTAACATAGGTTTTTTTGTTTAGTAAGGCTCTCACTTGTATATATTTCTTAAGAGATTGCGATTGAAACCAACTTGTGAAGGTCTCAGCAGGGTTTCTATCCTTCTGTATGTCTATTTAAATGCACACCACGGTATGTTACACACGGGTTCATGACTTCTCAAAATATATTTTGACAATTGAGCCCTCGATTGTGAGCGTCTATTCTACCGTAGACTATCATTTAGCCTAATGCTGATTTAATATTCGTGGACACTTTCCAGTTGAACTGCTATGTACAGATATCTACAGATATAAAAACTGACATGTTAACTTCTGATAACTTTGACCCCATTCTATAAAAAACAGCAGTGTCACCTTAATGCAATGTACAACTCCAGCTTCATTTATCATTTTATCTTTTACACTCGCTAATAATAATCTGGAGGCAGAAAATGTTGAAAAGCTACATAAAGCTAAATAAAATAATCATTTTGTTATTAAGTGTGAAGAAATATCACAGAATAAATATTATTTACAAGCTTTGATAAGCTAACATTACATTGCCCATTGCGATCTAGGTAGGTTTATCAGCGATCACTTCCAAATATAACACACGTACTGGGCATATCACTATTTTACTATCATATACCAATGGGGGTATAATGTAAGGATTTACTCAATGGGTTGTAAGCCTGAAAGGCTGCTAACCGACATGGCAATCAGGCATATCAGTAGAAGTATACACAAATATAAATCGGATTAAATATATTTGAAGGAGAACAGTGAAGGGCAGTGGGAGAGTATAACAAATCTGTACCTGATCCCCAAACCCCTGTAAATACCCAGGTCGTGATTGGTATAGAGCAATGTACGGTAAGCCCACCACATTGACCAGATGCAAATATTTCGTTATTTATTAGAGTGTACATCAACACGGTGAAACACTCGATTTTTCAAATGCTCTAAAATAAAACAATAAAAAGAAAAGTTCTGGTATGATTTTCTTAATCCAGAAACAAAACATGCGTTTGGTGAAAATCTGGTTAAGCTTGAGTTTGGGTTCATCCTTTATTGGATTTTATCCCTATGTATGTATTCAACATATAAAATTTACCTTCTTGTTCCACAGTCTATGCATTACGCACCTACAAGATTCATTTAATAGCATTACTATGACCTTGACATTTCTTTTCAGCACCAACGAAATTTCTACCACAAAGAGCGTGTGAAGACTGTCCTTCAACTTCGGTAGATTACGGTGATAACATGAACAATATAAATCAACAATGTTTCCCAACATATCGTACAAATGTTAACGTGATGATCAAGTAAAACAAGACATCGAGAGCAGATATGTGAAGAGGAATAAACAACAGCACAATTATTTAAGGTCATTAGGATCACTGACGAAGGACTTAAATGGAATAAAGAGCAGTGATGTCCATAGCATCACTGACGAGTCCTAGATAGACGAAACAGCTATTTTATTTCCCTTACATCACTGACGAGTCCTAGAAGCCTGAAACAGTGGTATGATATCCCTAGCATCATTTACGAGTCCAGGATGGACGAACAAGTTGTATGTTGTCCCTACAATCACCGATGATACCTAGAAGGACGAAATAGCTGTATGATGACCCTAGCATTACTAGGAAGGACCAAACTGTTGTAGGATACTTCATTTCGGCTCTACTGTATCTGACTCTCAATTTGTATTTTTTTGTATTGTTGGTATAGATTGGTGCGAATATCTTTAAATGCAAATAAGAATAAACATTCTATAATCTGAATCACATTTACATCAACAGATTATAGATTAATTGGTTCTGAATGGTACTATTGCCAATTAACAGATATTGTACAGTCGAACACACTTTATTTGAACTCGAATATATTAAAATATGATTAAATTGAAATAAAAAAGGGGCCCTCGTCCGCTGTTTTGCATTTATAGTCACCCTGACAGATCATCTTCGCATTGCTTCTGTAACTAGTAATAATGGTATGTCCCCAAGCATATAATAATTGAGGTCTTTTCAAACATTCCCTCAAAGGGTTAATATAGGAAACATATAGCGAATACAGCCATATATCATTAACGCTCTAATTGAATTTACGAACAAGACTTTAAGATTTGAGATTGGTATAATGTTTTCCCTCTCCGCCATAAGTTTAAATTACCATTCATTCGTGGCTTTGATTATAATTTTAGTGATCGTAGACATATCAGTTATATGATAAAAGATCTGTCTGGGCTGTAGGCGGGTTCTTTAATAAGTTATATAACACGTTACATATAAATAAACATATATACAAATTGAGGTAAATAACTACATTTAAGTTGTCGTGCATAGTACGAGCTGTTGACGAGACCGTATCAATTCATCAATCCGTAAGTAATCTTTTAGCATATTGAAAAAAAATAAGAAAATAAAAAAAAATATCGCATGTGCAATAAATGATGTGTATTCCTCATAGAAGCCTTATGATTGACTCTCTGTACTTCGTTGTTCAAACAGAAAGTCAATATGCTAATTTTACTCAATATAAATATGGCATTAATATCTATTAAGTTCTCCCGGTTCATTGAAACTCAACAATATATAAAAAGCTTAATTTGACCAATCCCTGCCACCTATGACCTTAAATCACGCCTGTAGGTGATAGAACTCTCACATAAGACCGCATTCCATTATCAATCTGACCAATATTTGCTCGAGGTCAGGATTATGTATTCAGTTTTACGTTCACTAATGCTAAAGCCGTCGAAGGGTAGCTTAGATCTGTGTAAATATGCTACAAATTCACCCTTATTGCTTTCGACGGACTGAATCTCAGGGGTTGAATTGGGCGTTCTGTCAGATATTTTATCGTTACTCTGATATTTGGTACTTGCAGACTTGACGTTGGTGGTGGATTTTGTCAGCTTTACCAAGAAAAAACAGTTCTTTTTTTGCTTCTATTATCTACATATCTTTTTTAACACAGCTGAACAGAATTTAAATGGCCAAACTTGTGTGTGAATAATCAACAACACTCAAACTGTCACCTGCATAATTTTTTTTTAAAAAGCTCATATTTTGTTTAAACTATACTAATATTAAGCTGGTAAGCATTTGAACATGAAATGATTTGACTCTTTAACCTAGCTAATAGGGATTGATTTAAATATGAAAACATCCGTGATAGCTCGCCACGAGATTCAGTGAAATCTGATTAACCGATCTATTCATGCCATCATTCATATTTAAAATGACTTTTGTTGATACAACGAAAATATTGTAATATAAAAGAAACCCAGATTTCTTACTGATACAATGGAATAGGCCGACTGTGTTATTTAAGTGGTCTAGTTTTCAACAGGTAAGACTGTCACACACACACTGCTTTGAAATGTATTACATATACATGTATATGATATATAAATGCCCCGAGCGAGTTAAATTCCGATCAAGTCAGATACATGTAGTTAGGTAAGATTTGCTTCGAGTCAGAGATATAAAGTCGACTCTTACAATGTACGCAGGCATAGTTATATAGCATATTATACAAAAAAGTGGTTACATTTAAACAAGTTGCTTAACCCTCAATAAACCTCAATTAACATTTTTGAAATAAATGCATATCATTGCCTGAACAAAACTATAAATCTGGTCAGCTGTCATCAAACAGAAAATAATAATTCGTGTTATCTAATGGGGTTTGGACAAATATATCTACATACAATGTTGAATATAAGTGTTTCCTCGAATAACTTAATTGCGTTGCTTTTACTATACTATAACCGCAATGAAAAATGAGATGCTTTTCGTTCTCTTAATATCCGAGGATAACAATTTAAATGCTTATCATATAGAATGTACATTTCGTTACCAGAGGATGACATTGCTAGAAATACATGATAATTAAATGCTACGTCTGAATTATTATGTATAACTTAAAAAGCTCAGAATATCAACAGGAATCACTTGTTCATTTACCGGTAACTATAGTGTTTACAGCTATTGTTATTTTTTTGACCTGAGTTTGGGTCTCCTGTAACACGCCTTTTGATATGACATGAGGTTTTGATCCTTCTATAACTGAAGATTCAAAGAAGGAAGAAATCCAGCTTATATTGTATTCATCACTCGTTATATACTTTATCTACAAAAATATTCTTCTTGGTTGGACGTGTGTGACATTTTGGACATTTCTTAACGAATCATATGACAAAAGCCCAACACAGATGCATTTATGAAGCATTAGGTTGGCAATAACTCATGCCAAAATGTACATGTTTGCAGACAAGATGTCAAGTTGTGAAGGTACATACCAGGTTAATTTCTTTCTAGATTACATTGCAAATTGTTAGTTTACCAAATACATAGAGGATATCTAACAGTGTCTTCAGTAATACCAAATATATTTCACGAGTGGGGCTAATATTTTGATATATATTTGGTATTACTGAAGACACTGTTAGATATTCTGTTTATTACATTTATTATCAACGAAAAACCTACCCCGTATGCTAACTAGGCCTAATGTAAACAAAAAAAGTAGTTCCCCCTGTCCAGGTACTGACATATATGTCGGGCTTTCTGATTGGTCAATTATTTTGGTATTTTCTAATCATTAATTTGATTGGTCTAATCAGCAAAAGTGATATTTTTCACTAGTGAAAAACATGATATTTATCACTAGTGAAAAATATCACTGTTATAGAATGAATAATTTTTGATATTTCACTGGTAAAAATGTAATAAATATTCTTTTAAGGCTTGATGAGACCCTTTTGACATATTTTAATTAGTACCTACAAAGCGTTCGATCAACATATGTTACTATTGTCACCAGCGTTACAGACTGTTTCGTTGTGAATTCCCCGTAGACGTTCTTCTCAAGCTGGTAGTCCTGAGTCATTACTAAATATTTAATTATTGATTATTAAATATACCAGTGCTACAAATACCTGCGACGATGTGATGTTATAGACAAATATTTCCCTTCTGTTCAGTAATACTCTCAAATGATTCTACACAAGATGGACGAGATAACGCACATTTTAATACAAAATGGTTAGATACAGTGGAACCATGCATGACCTGGCAGTGGTACCATATATAAATACAAGGAAGTGATGGAGGTAGCTTAATTAGGTCGAAAGAAAACAAACATAAGAGTGTAGGACATGGGATTAGTAGCATATGCAGTGCATTCCGAATAATAACACTACATAATATACTTGCTTCGGTCTAACTACATGTAGTACACTTCAGTGATGATAATCGTCACAAGTGTGGGAGATGTTTATACATAGGAAATGTCTGGGCTTGACTTCTTTTATTGCAGGCGAAAGTTTTATATGACTGCAGGGTGATGGGCAACAGAGTCACTATGCCCTGTGGTCGAGCTTTCTATAGAAATGACGAATCAGAGGGAACAATCAGCATGCCAACACTGGATAAACTTCCTTGTCCAGCTTGAATGAATCACATGTTTTTCTAGCAAAGATAGTTCGTTGAAAGCCAGGATGTTTGCATATGCTACATAACACTTTGTCCCAATGATTCTTCGCAAATATGTATCTTAACCAAATATTCTTCAGTTACAAACATGTCTACATGACAAAATACCTATACTTTACATATTGAACTATCATTGTTAAAAATGATTCCGTTATTGTAAAAATCAATCATGGGCGATTTTAGCGGAATTTTATTTACATTGATCTAATAAACCTAATATTTTAGTATTTCCATCCAGTATGTAGATTCTTATCATATAGTCTACCGTATACAAATGCCACTACTGATTGTCTCAAGTTTTGACAGCACCCAAGTCCTTTTATCAAATGTAAAAAAAAGTTCATGATATTCTTAGATTCCTTCGCATAGGCGAAACTTTCTCGTTTGTTATGTATCTTGATAATTCTCCATTAATTGTGCTTTGAATGGCGTGGACAGTTTTTGCCATATAGGCCCCCATGATGCTTGTATCAAACGTGCACTTGCTACCATTTATAAAGTCAATACAACCATACGTTTGATTTGTTTTAGGAGTGTTTCCGTACTTTCACACGCCTGTTTGAGATATGTGACAAGTATAATTGTATCTCCGTATTCTGCACTAAGGTAGAATAATAGACTCAACATCTGTTAACTATGTGTACATCTGTAAACTGTCAAAGATGATAAGATAGGAATAGAACACGTTCAGGAGTGGGTGTCTAGTGACACAGATATATGATATATCGTCAATAACAGGGTACAAAAACTCGACAAAGTAAGGAGTATATCGTCCTTGGTAGTACTGGGAATGCTAGGTAAATACATCTACTGTTTGCTAGCCGCCTAATTATGTACGTAAGGGAGCTCAAGTTAGTCCATATACAACACGCTTACACTCTACAAGCCTGAGGTGGTAGTGTATATGTTATCCCCAGGTACGGCTGAAACACCTGGTGTTCACACTTTATAATATTTTCTTATTTTTAAAAGATGCATAAATAGTTTTCTTACCTGGTTGATCAGATGACTAAAAGTGATGTATATCCACAAATTTTTGTCACAATTTCCTTAAATAAATCCAAAGTTGTGTTACCTGTGCATGTGTGACCAGGTGTTTGGTGATTGACTGGTACAGGTATCACTAGTTTACCTGTTCGGTCAGTATATTCCTATAGTTAATGCTACTGTACTTGGAGCTGACACACACCCATCCCTGTACACACTCAGGGCAACTCTGTCCACACTGTGATGTCAACCGAAGCGACCAGCCATGGATGACGCTAACTCTCACCGCGCATGACTGATGATGGCCCCAAGGAAAGAATGACTCGAGGGAACGTCTCGGCAATTCTTAGTTGACACCCAGATCTAACATACTAGAAACATTTACCATTGTTCAATGGTAAGTGATGATTGTTCTTCGTCAGTCATACTTATAAAAACGTGAACGGGCTTTAAGTATATAGACTGTAGTGTACTATGTAATAAATACACATTTTGAAGAATGTGATAATCATTTTTCAATGGCTGTTAAGCTTACATTACTTTCCCAAAGCGCCTATCAGGCTATTTTAATACACACAATCTCATTATTCATGGTTATTTAAACCTTATGTCTGAAAATTGAAAATTCTGTTTATAAATCCTTGATAAAATATTACCTTATTAGTTACGGCTGTTTAAATCTAATGATTGTGAATGAAATGTATTCTACGAGATAAACTATTTACACACAATATGCTATTTTGATGAATGGTTTTTTTCTGATACATATTGCTAGACATCGAGACGAAAAAAGGAATTGTTAAATATTAAAGCACATGTGTTGCATCACAGCAAAACCAAACATTTATACACACACATACACGTATATAGCTGAGATAAGATATGTAATATATGATAATAATTTGAGGTCATTAACCGCGTTAAAGCGGTTAACAAATTATTGATCTTGGTTATCGGGTCTTCAGCTACCAGCAAACGCCTTTCTTAACTTCTAGCCGGAGCTGCCATTTAGTGCTAATATTTGAACTGAACATTTCCGCCACCGTCCAATCACGTTCTCATTTATGGCTCATTCGACTGGAACAGAATAGAGAGTAAAGTATCTTGTGCCCGCGCCGTGACTCAAACTAGCGATCCTGCGATTACCAGCCAAGCGTTCTACTACTAGACCATCGTGCTAGTAAATGTAAATAAATACATGCCTGGCATCTTTACAAACAATATATATATATATATGCCACTGAATAAAAAAAAAAAAAACTATTTTAATTAACAAGTATATCTTTTGTCCTCTTGGATTTCTAGATTTTTTTTCGAGAAAATTTAAGGATGTCATATTTGACAGCTGTTTAAAGGAATTCAATTAATTTAATTACAAGTTTTCGTTGCCAAAGAGAAAAATCGTCGGTTTTGTAGACACGGCCGCCATATTGGAAGCTAATGGATGTTTCAAATGCGTTCAATTGTATAAGTATTGTATAAGTACAAACTTAATAAACACACGGCAACAGTCTGATTGATCTTCCGTCAGATTCTTACACTTACCACCAACACCAGTGACGGCATTGTAATCCTCACCAGGTGGCGCAACAGTTACGGTTGGCGTCAATGGCTTGTTAACACCGGAAGTCGTTGGTGTGACGTCCCTTTGCTTAATTGGCCAGCGTCATGGTGAATTGTTTGTAAGGTTATATATTACAAAATACGTTGGTTGAGAACAACTTTCCGGAGTTTGGATGTGACTAGCGCAACCTAAGAAGCGTTTAAAATCCCTGGTAACGTACCAATCTAACGACTCTACAACATAGATGATATCAGCGAGGAACATCTTAACAAATGCAATAGGTTTATTAACAAAATGTAAATAAATACATAACACAAAAACTTAAAAAATTAAATCAAAAGACAAAATACAATTTAAATGATCCATAGTTAAATTTAATGTAATCCATGTTTTTTTGAAAGCTTTATAAATCAGGCATTCAAAAGTAGCAAATGTAATGATAAATATAGATATATTAGTCTGTTTTGTTTTAAATTTTGTAATTGTTGTACTTCGGGTGATAGTTTTCACAACACTATTACCCGGTAAAATTAACATGTTGCTTGGGCTGTGATAATACCATAATATTCGTAGTCGGCTTGGATGAGGATACATATTTGTATTGATGGCTCTGGGAAGTGTATCAGAATAGTCCTGCGTGTGTTAAGCGTTGGCAAAGTAAGCATTAAGGTCAAGTTGTATTGTAAATTTTGTGAACAGTAGGGTTTGTTTTGAGAAAACGTATAATCGAATAATCAAGCATGAAGTTTAGTCATTGTTCCCAGCGTTCTTTACGTGAGTTTTAACTTTGCATTGTTGGACACGCACAATAGTCTCCATACTTAAGACTTCCTGCTACAACAACTAGGGATTTTCTGGGCGATATTTACAATCCTTTAAATACGTTTTTACGTAAACTAACTGCAATGACTGCACGTGCAGCATTCTCCGCGTGCTTGTCTATACGCCGTATCCTAATTTTACTGTCTGCATATTAGGCATGCGCAAATCATTACAAGAAATACAAAAACAAGAATATTTCTGATAGAGGTTCAACTGAATATAATCCTATTAAAAAGACTGGTGCCGCCTGTATCTGTCAAATGAAGAAAAAAGCTGTCAAAGAATTGTAATGTTCTTAAATAAATATTATCAGCAATTAAAGGATAAATTGAAGGGATGATAAGTTAGGACCCAAGATAGCTATGTGAGGGTCCTAGGTTACTATGTTAGGACCCTAAGTTGCTATGTTAGAGCACTAAGTTACTATGTTAGAGCCCTAGGGTACTATGTTAGGGCCCTAGGTTAATATGTTAGGGCCCTATGTTACTATGTTAGGGTCCTAAGTTACTATGTTAGGGCCTTATGTTACTATGTTAGGGCCCTAGGTTACTATGTTAGGGTCCTAGGTTACTATGTTAGGGTCCTAAGTTACTATGTTAGGGCCTTATGTTACTATGTTAGGGCCCTAGGTTACTATGTTAGGGCCCTAGGTTACTATGTTAGGGCCCTATGTTACTATGTTAGGGTCCTAGGTTACTATGTTAGGGTCCTATTTTACTATGTTAGGGCCCTAAGTTACTATGTTAGGGCCCTATGTTACTATGTTAGGGCCCTAAGTTACTATGTTAGGGCCCTATGTTACTATGTTAGGGACCTAGGTTACTAAGTTAGGGCCTTAGGTTACTATGTTAGGGCCCTATGTTACTATGTTAGGGCCCTAGGTTACTATGTTAGGGTCCTATGTTACTATGTTAGGGCCCTAGGTTAATATGTTAGGGCCATATGTTACTATGTTAGGGCCCTATGTTACTATGTTAGGGACCTAGGTTACTATGTTAGGGCCCTATGTTACTATGTTAGGGACCTAGGTTACTAAGTTAGGGCCTTAGGTTACTATGTTAGGGCCCTATGTTACTATATTAGGGCCCTATGTTACTATGCTAGGGCCCTATGTTACTATTTTAGGGCCCTATGTTACTATGTTAGGGCCCTAGGTTACTAATGTAGGGCCTTAGGTTACTATGTTAGGGCCCTTGGTTACTATATTAGGGCCCTATGTTACTATGTTAGGGCCCTAGGTTAATATGTTAGGGCCATATGTTACTATTTTAGGGCCCTATGTTACTATGTTAGGGCCCTAGGTTAATATGTTAGGGCCATATGTTACTATCTTAGGGCCCTAGGTTACTAAGTTAGGGCCCTATGTTACTATGTAAGGGCCCTATGTTACTATGTTAGGGACCTAGGTTACTAAGTTAGGGCCTTAGGTTACTATGTTAGGGCCCTAGGTTACTATATTAGGGCCCTATGTTACTATGCTAGGGCCCTATGTTACTATTTTAGGGCCCTATGTTACTATGTTAGGGCCCTAGGTTAATATGTTAGGGCCATATGTTACTATTTTAGGGCCCTATGTTACTATGTTAGGGCCCTAGGTTAATATGTTAGGGCCATATGTTACTATCTTAGGGCCCTAGGTTACTAAGTTAGGGCCCTATGTTACTATGTAAGGGCCCTATGTTACTAAGTTAGGGCCCTAGGTTACTAAGTTAGGACCCTATGTTACTATGTTAGCACCCTAATGTAGCTATGTTAGGGCCCTAAGATAGCTATATATGTTAGGGCCCTTGGTTACTATGTTAGGGCCCTAGGTTACTATGTTAGGGCCCTAACATAGAGAACAAACTTTGTATGTCCTTAATCAGCCACCGTAGGGAAACCTGTGTCAGTACCAACATTTAAAAAAGTCCTTGACCAATATCCCAGGCGAATATTGTGTTTAGAGAGGATGAAGTGTTGATCAGCCATGAACGAATTATTTGCTCAGTTGACCACCGTTCAATGGCGCGAACGCTGGCCTATTTACTTACAATGAAGGGTGGGGTCAATCCCCTAGTAAATATTTACGAAGGCGGAGAACTGATCATCTTGAAAATGTGGGTAATTTGGACTGGAACAAGAGGTTTCTAATCATTTGTATGATTTCTTCATAGACATACATAAATGTACATTACAAACACATACAAATATAAAACATAGGCTACCTAGTACCAACGTATGGCATCTTTTCAGCGTCATATAGAATGCTAAATGTAGGTCATCGAAAACTTAGTCAGTAAAAAAGAAAAACTATGTAGATTCTTTTAAAAATGAGCATTTTAATAACAATAGGTATATGTCCAAGAACACCGTCCCTTTGTAGCAGATACATATCATGTATCACCTATATATACAGAGTTACGTGGGATATAAAACGAACACAGAGGTATGTCGGTTTTACAGAATGTAAATTTCAGTCCCCCCTCCCCCCCACCCCCTAAATCAACTAAAAAAAAAAAAAAAAAGACAAATTATCTGAAAATGTAGAATAGTTCCAAAAACACAGACTCTATGAGATTGTCAGGTGTCCCTGGAATTGTGAACCATTATGGTGTACCGGTTCAGACATCTTGTTCCACGGGAGGTAACTCACACAAACAGTGCATCATAACATGGGTATCTAGACTGGCTACACGGCCTCATTTTTTTCAGAATTGCTCAGTTAAATTCAAACATTAGATTATCTCCCCCTAGTCAGACACATCATAGTGACCGAGATCATCAAGCTAAAACTTATTTTAATATTCTAGAGACTTTGGGTCAGTATACATACGAACATAAGTAATGTGCATTTAGAAATTTTCTTCTGGCTTGTAAGCTAAAAAATATTCATAAGGAAACAACTTTCAAGCATAAATGAGGATGATCCTTGAATATCAGTTTTTTTTTTTTTTTTTTTTTTAGATCTATGCTATTTTTGTTGAAAAGAGTCTGATTGTTAACTTCATTAAGTGCGACTTCTGTTCTTGGTCTTCCATGGATACATATTTAAAAGAGCTAACGTTACATCTCAATGCTAAAAACAAAAAACAAAATACAACCACATACACAAGCTCAATTCATAGATTTATTGCATTTTAGCCAGTGAAATATATAGAGGATACTAAATGGTTTCCCGTTTGTATAACATATATTTCACGAGTATAACAGAATATCGATATTTTTACGAGTGAAAAATTTCGAAATATTCTGTCATACTCGTGAAATATATGTTATACAAACGGGAAACCATTTAATATCCTCTATATATTCATCATTTGCAATAAAGATAAAGTTTGATATCTTATTTCATTTAAAAAATCAAAACTTTAATAAAAAATAGTGATGTCATTGGCCTTTTTATTATTATTTTATTATAAGAAAACAATTGATTAAAAACATTTGATTATAAATTTTACCACTTGACTTATCAAACAAAACCATGCATGAAAAACACATTTTTTTGTGATGTCATAAGATTTCATACTCATTAAAACGACTATAACTGTATATGTCTTACTCATTAAAGCAACTATAGCTAAAGATTTCATACTCAATTAAAGCGACTATAGCTGTAGATATCATACTCATTAAAGCGACTATAACTGTAGATTTCATACTCATTAAAGCGACTATATCTGTAGATTTCATACTCAATAAAGGGAATATAACTGTAGATTTCATACTCATTAAAGCGACTATATCTGTAGATTTCATACTCAATTAAAGCAACTATAAATGTAGACTTCATACTCATTCATATTCATTAAAGTGATTATAGCAGTAGATTTCATACTCATTAAAGCAACTATAAATATAGATTTCATACATACTATAAGTGACTATAAGTGTAGATTTCATACTCATTAAAGCAACTATAAATTAAATGGTGATTACTTATACTATGGAGAAATAGGTTTTAGAAATAATCGATACACGCACCTTCTGAGTTTCTGCTTTATGCATTTTTGTAGGATCTTTCGAGTTGTAATGCTATTTTTTGCACTTATTTAGATATTTACAAAACACTTTCAATATTCGTAATTAGTTTTACGATACATTAAAAAAAAATTAAGCCTAATAATATTTTCAAACAGTGATTTTTACAGTTATAGTCGTTTTGACAAATTGTGGTTGATTTGGTTTCGAAATATAATCAACACAAATATAAACACGAAACCCGAGGTCAATTTTTGTCCTTCTGGGGTCTGCCATCAGTCCCTGTTTCATGATATCAAAATGGCATCCCAGAGTTATAATTCAAGTCATGCTGAAATTAATGTCCTTAAAAAATGAAAAAGAATATATATGAAAATATCATTTTCTTATACAAACTAAAGCTAACGTTATCACATCACAAGAAAACATTGACCTTGACGCCAATTTGACCCTCCGGTCACGCTGATGACGTAACTCACAATTTTGACGCATGATTGGCCATGCCATGACCAAGGAAAATGTCAGTAAAATTGTCCAGGGAGTTCTGAGGAGATATCGAAAAGGCAAATTCGATTAGAAAGAGTCACCTGGGGCTTCGTCTGCGGTACCCGACACATTTAGAGGCGTTGGCAGAGCCTCGTCAAATCAAGAATAACAATGAAAATAAATGGGATAATCAGGAACAGTGCTCCAACCATTCCAATCGCTTTAGAGGAAGGGCGGCTGTCTTGTGCGCTGGTCTTCTTACGAATGGTAGCTGTAGGTAAATAATGGTATATTGTTATACAACGATTGAAACGCTAAATATTGTCAATTTGGTTAATAATTATATAGAAACGACGGTATATGTATCATTCTAAACTCATTCTCAACTTGACATGAATTCCATACAGACATCTATATATCTATATATTACATATGATACGTTTATGGACCTTGGTTTGGGGCCCTGTACTTCTTAGTAGCATAAGTCATATAATCGTGTAAAACATTGATCGTTAACAGATAGGAAATTGATATGTAAGTGAGTATATAACACTTAACTTTATAACATATTTATTCAATATGTAAATGAAAAGACTTGATGCATATCTGAAAGTTCTCAGTTACAGGGATATTTGTATCCACAATGTATGAAACTAATTGTCAAACAGATTTTATACGATGATTTTTTCGCAAAATATTTTTCAGAATTGTTTTTTGCAGAATTTATGAAAAAAATAATTGTAATTAAAAAAAAAAGATATTTTGAAATCTCAAATGTTTAAAACAAATCATAAATTTTAAGTAAACACTTGCAGGTGGAATAATATTGAACTTCAAAATATAATACGCCTATTGTGACACCCATATCAAAATATTCCGCAACCCATGCAAGCTTTAAAAGTTTTGTTTAAAAAGTTAAAATATCCTCCCGATTGATGTACTGTTGAATGCTTTATTTCATTTTCTTGTCTGTACATCATATTTTTGTAGAGAGAAACAAATATGAAAATAAAGTTGAAGTTGATTTGACGAAGATGTGCAGAGAATGTGTCGTCGATGAAGACGGCAACCTCTGCTTTCGTTGCACTTCTTTACGCATTTGCTGAAGCTAGAGCTATTCAAACATTTACTAGTGCCACCTTTCAAATACTTTGTTATAACTTTCTTTCGTGTGTGATTCATTTTCACGAATTACGTGGTAGGAATATAACGAAAATAAAGCACAGGTAATACAAAAGAAATTTTTACATTGATTTTACATTACTACTATTCGTTTGTTTTTGAGTTGTTTATCTCTAACGAGTTAATGACAAGGACCCATGTAAATACTTTCTCTACTGCTACTATCTTTCTGAATCTTTCTACTTACACCTGTTTTCAACGTTCTAATGCATGTATGGCAAATCTGTGATTTTCTATGAAGCGAAAGTAATAATATGGTTTTGGTCTGTTTTGCGAAAAAAGACACACTTACTATATCGCGGAAATCATCAAAGTTAGTACACGCGAAAATAATTCATTTTCAGTATATGCTTTAACTGTACTTACACGAAAGCGTCGTTTTCTTCACTGAGAGTTCTACCTTTAGCTCCTGAATAACAGACTCTAGTTGAGAAGCAGTCATATTGACAGTAGGCTTCCTGTGGACGCACGGGCAGCAAGGGTAAACCAGGCTGATCTTCTACAGAAAGAACAATTAACGGTATGTAATATACACCACAGGGTGAAACGCAGGTATAAGATTGTGATTGTTCAGTTTAATACGAGCGAATTAAAAAAAATGCATCATTAGCATTGAGAACCGGAGTTCTTGCATCTTGCATCTTGCATCAATCTAAGATAAATTTGTTTGCTGGGATATATTTTCCAATGAGCAGCCAATGTTATTTTACATATCGAAATACTGTAAGGACGTTTAGCATATAAAATGTACTTGCAAATGTTCATCATTGGGAAATTTCCTAACGAAATTGAGCACTCTTTACTCCTTGCTTTGTGCATAATAAGATATATTAAAAGTTGGTTGCGTAACCATGGTTTCGAGTGTTAAATTTAAAGAAATCACGTTATCTGTTAAAAAGATAGCAACCCAGACAGAATGGTCAAATCTTAAGTCTGACCTAAGAAAATGGCTTTTCCTATTCGTCCGTATGAAGTTTGTTAAATAACTAACAGTTCAGAGAAGGTACGTCAAGAGAGGAACAATTTGATATATTGGAGGATGTTAAGGAATTTCGACAAATTAGTATGTTTGAAGCCTAACACCACCGACTTACGATGTCTGAAATCAAACATGAAAAGTAATATCTCTAAAATCATATCTTAAAACAAATAAGGATATATTAAATATAACATCCACGAAATTAGGAGGTATAAAACCTACCATAGATAACCACATTGTACAAGGCATAATACTAATCTCCAACTGATGATAAACACTTTAGGATATTTGTAACAAAATATCAACGGCTGGTGAATTCAAAACCCAAACACTTAAAAGTTATGATGTTCTGATCAAAACGCTTACTACTTAGCATGTTAAAAATCGTGACAGACACTGGGATTCAGAAGACATTGTATTCCCGTTTCGACCTTATTTACCGGTTGCGTTTGTCGATGCATTGGTAGTAGTTGTTTCATTTGCCTCCATTGTCGTTGCTGACTCTGTTACGGTTGTTTGTGGAGATTCAGTTGTAGTGACAGTAGAAGTGGTGGCGATGGCGGTACTAGTGGTCGGTGACTCGCTTGTTGATAGATATTCAGTGAGAGTGGAGGAGGTTGAGGTTGTAGGAATGGTAGTGGTAGTTTTAGGAATGTCAGTTGTGGTGGTAGCGGTTGTACTAGTGGTGTCAGAAGTAGTGAAAGCATTTGTACCAGGGGTGTCAGAAGTAGTGAAAGCATTTGTACTAGGGGTGTCAGAAGTAGTGAAAGCATTTGTACTAGGGGTGTCAGAAGTAGTGAAAGCATTTGTACTAGTGGTGTCAGAAGTAGTGAAAGCATTTGTACCAGGGGTGTCAGAAGTAGTGAAAGCATTTGTACTAGGGGTGTCAGAAGTAGTGAAAGCATTTGTACTAGGGGTGTCAGAAGTAGTGAAAGCATTTGTACCAGGGGTGTCAGAAGTAGTGAAAGCAGTTGTACCAGGGGTGTCAGAAGTAGTGAAAGCATTTGTACTTGGGGTGTCAGAAGTAGTGAAAGCATTTGTACCAGGATTGTCAGAAGTAGTGAAAGCATTTGTACTAGTGGTGTCAGTAGTAGTGAAATCAGTTGTACTAGGAGTGGAAGTGGTGGTGGTGGTGGTGGTGGTAGTGGTGGTGGTAGTGGAGGTGGTGGTAGAGGTAGTTGTAGTTGTAGGGAAGCAGTCATGCCTAACACCTGTAAAATATGCGTTAAGATTAGTATTGACTAGTGGAGATTTTTTAAAAAGCGATTTTGTTTTTGCGAATTGGCGAGTCGAACAAACAACAGCTGAAATCTAATCAACTTTCGATATGAAATGACAGACAACACATGAAACATTACATACCAAAATAGTACAACTATAAAAAACAACAACAACTTTTGTTCCTAAAAGCCAAACAGCAATGCTTCTTAAAACACCGATCATCATTATCCTATGATGCAATACTATATAGGTGTATAGCGCGTAAATAAATGCTCATCAGATATTTCTATACCCACACACACTTCCTCACACATCTCCCACACACACATTCCCTCACACACAATCCCACACACACACTCCCTCACACACACTCCCTCACACACTCCCTCACACACACTCCCTCACACATCTCCCACACACACACACCCTCACACACACTCCCACACTCACACACTCCCTCAAACATCTCCCACACAAATCGCCAGCTATTACCCCATATGAAAATCAACAACTATAGATCAAATAAAACCAACGTACAATCTACAAATTAGGTATAACATCAAACAAGCAAGACGCAGCCGCACATATTGCATATATATATATATATATATATATGTCAAGTAGTAATAACGACAGTACAGACAAGTAAATTGTCGAATTTTCGAGGCAATCTGCCCCTTTATCAAGACACAGGTAAATTACATACGATCACATATAGACATAGAACATGGAACAGTTACACAAATATAGCAGGTATAAACAACAAAAAATATCGTATTGTTGCAAGAATGTACGGAAGCGTATAGGGGACACGACATACTTATTTATGATACATTATGTATAGTTATCATATCCCGTTTTACACACATATTTACTGTTATCTTGAGATAGATATGTCGACATAACATACTTTATCTTCACATTTTACAGTTAAATAATCTAACTTATACATATAAAATCATCTATCTAGAGTAAACATATGTCGATATACATAATGTCATTATAAGTCCTTATAACACTATCTTGACTTGTTGCATTATATCTATTATGTTAATTTTACCGAAATCGACTTGTATATATATTTTCCCTGAAGTTGAATCTTTTTATCGAGTTTTCGTGACATATTTAGTTTTATCAAGATGTGTAATGTCGAGAAATCGTCTTGTAATATGGCTATTCGAGTAACGTGGAATCGTTTTTACAACAACTATATCAACAATTCGAGTTTGACATTTCGAGAAATTCTACAACATCATGACAAGTTGAGTTGACGTAAGTCAAATTCATTAAACAAACACAAAAATTTGACATAAAATAATGCGAGAATAATATATGTACTGTAATGTATGTCGAAAAGATTACCTGGCGTTCTATAGATACATTTGAAGGAAAATGATGTGGACCCTTCGAGAAAAGGGGTAAAATTGGAGAAATCTTTTCATGAACCAACAGTCCAATTGACTTCATTATTGACATCTAGAGTCCAAAGGAACAAGGCTTCAAAGTTTGTAAACAAAACGGGGGAAAACCTAGGGGTATTGAAATAGTGCAAAATGTGGGAGGAAACATCCCCATGTGAAAATATTACATTTATGTATTATAAAAGGTAGTTGTGCTCACATTTGCGTAACATGGGGGCTAAATAGGGGTAAATGGTCAAATGGTTTTCTATATCACATTAAAGAACCGATTAGCCAAATTCAATAATGTTTGGTGGGAAGTATCCTTCTGTAAAACTGCACATAGTTTGCAGCCAATATATTTTGATATTTTGCAGTCATTATATCTGCACATTGACAAGTGGTTACTCAAAGCAATATGTGATATTTTATGACAAACGTTTTGTGATATTACACTGCCAGATGCTTGTTTATAAAAAAAAAGCCTACTGAGTATATTTATGCATATTTTTTTTCTGATTGTTTTGTGTATACCCGGTAATATGAAGGGTCTATTATGCCTTGTAAGTTCTTTCATATTGTATACCAAATATTGTTTCCCTTGCAACAAGGTTGAGGGAATGTAGATTTGTGCTCGTCCATCCGTCCTAAGGTACACAGTTTGGTTGGTATGTTTGCTTGGTGTCTAAATGTGTGTTACAGGCATATTCTTGACCTACTTTTTATGCTTCATTTAACCATGTCGTTTGACTTGTTGATATGTTGTCACATATGCTGAACGTTATTGCTGCTGATTTAGAACATTCACTAGGTGTGACACAGGTCTCAATTGCTTCTTTTACTCTTATTCTTAGTTAAAGGGTACGAGGGTCAGTATGATTCCAATTGTTTTGAGGTGTTCTTGTCTTATTGTGATTGAGAAGCATGCTAATGTTTTTTTTCAAATAGAATATTTGTTGATATATATTCTCTTATGTTATGTTTTCATATCCAGTTTTCAGCAGTTACATCGAGAAACTCATGCATCCTATCCTTACATTACATACATTGATATTAATCTGTATCTAATATGGTGACGATTTATACCTGTTGAAGTATACAGTAACTGAGTACAATGTATACAAAAAACTAAATATAATATAATGCAAGATACAAAATGTACATGGAATACAGTTATGAACCAAGGTTGTGTTCCTTGTGAGATTGGGTCGCTGCGATATCGTTGCTCTAACGACGGACGGACGATTGCTGACAGATGGTCGTCGTTAGAGCATAGTGTAGGGAGCGTATGCATATTCGTACTAGAGATTGGGGTGTTCCTTGAACGTACACATTTTTAGAACAATTAATAAGTAGAAATATCAAAGGGAGGGTATTTAATAGTTTGTATTATAACTGTTACATGCGCTATATATGTGCTTACCGGAGATATTTGATATGTATATGTTATGGAGATAAGTCTCTAACTTAAAACATAGCCATCCTTTGTGTTAATATAGAACACCTTCATTTGAACACCTTCATTTTAGCCCACCATCATCAAAAATCGAACAAAAACGTACACTGCTTCGTCGACGACATCCATCATGCAAATCTTGGTCACATTCAAGTAAAGGTCACATCCTTCAAATCAGAACCAAGGCATAAACAACATAACAACACTGGGCATGAATAATCAAACGATAAAACGTCCACCTTCAAATCAAACAAGGAGACCGAATATTCCATGATGAGATGAAAGTGGCGACCGTAAAACTTGCCCAAAGTTTTCATCAACCAGAATCTCTCAAGTATTTTTAGCCAGCAGCCGAAATATATCAAGGAAATGAGCTTTAAAAAACTGAAACAACTGCAACATGTAAATATCTTAGGATCGAGAAACAGGAATGATGCTGTCGAGAAAGGGAAATTTACGACCGGAAGGTCAAAATCGTCACGTTTAGGACCTATTGTATAGCTTTGTGGTTAGCTGTCCATGTTGATCATAATTGTGAGTAAAGTCTGTAGTTTCCGGAATGAGCATACTCAAAATCTTATCCCTTCAAATAACGAAATGGTATAGAAAATTTCCAAATAAGATGAAGAGCCCAGCAATACAACATATCAATTTAATTACAGTGAAACATCGGTATTCAAACCTCATTAGAGACTTGACAGAATTGGTAATAGTGAGTGTGACCATGCGGACAGGTCTTTCCAGTTGCTATTTTTCAGTATATTTTCATTATTATTTAATTAGCAAGTGGGCTTCATTATATTTTATAATTAAAGGGTATATGAATGCCAACTAAACAAAGGCAAATATTTACAATTTTTGCAATATGTTCATCACATAAAAAATCACTGCATTATTATTTTTTTATCATTTCTGATTGTGCAGTTGGAACAGCCATCGTCCATCAGGGTATGTGGTCTCCAACGTTACAATTATAACGTCGTAATAATGATGATGTCAACTATAGGTCCATGGTAGCTATTGAGTTTGGCAATGATATATAAGTCTATGATGAGGTCCATATGGTGTTATACCGACCTAGTAGAATAAAATATTAGCCGAGAGCGAAGCCCGAAGTCAATATTTTAGATATCAAAATATCGACATCTACATGACTAGGATTTAGCCAATGAGAATTGAGGAAAATCGGAGCATATCAATATTCTATGAATTTAGGTTTATGTTTTACATATCCGGCGGACCCGTATATCAGTGCAAAAGCCTTCCTGCGATAGTGTTATAGTGTGGTATTCTTTATCTTTAATGATATATTGAAAAAATATGTATGATCTAACCATATCATTGTTTTTGAACATTAACCATCTTGAGCAGTTTATTACCCTGTGCATGGGCTCTGCTTCAAAAGTATCCATTCACATCAGCATATCGGCTATAAGATATGTACAATGCAACAATGATGCATTTTTAGAAAACGTAATGATTTCATCAGGGTGATTTTTGGACAAAGTGTGTGTGTTTTATTGTCGTTATAATATGATAAGTATAATAAAGATTTCCGGTTTTCTTTAAATTCATTTTTCTCAGTGATTATTTAAAGGATAATTTAGGTCGATCAGTCAGATCGGCGTCAGATCAGTCAATAGCGGCGACGAACATTGATGTACAATGTTATTGAAATATTCATTTCTATATTATTAACCAAAGGTGAAATTAGGCAGTACATTTATACCTACTGTTAAGATGTTCAAATTAGGCGTTAACAAAGATATTTTCAGCAGAATGGTCAAAGCACAATGTTAAAAACAACACCGCATTTGAAACAGACTTTATTTTGTTTCATTTTAATGCAATATACACAATGTATACAAGTAATCACTTTGTAGTACTAAATAGTATCGCGACATTGTACTTATTCATGTACTAGTATGTATAAATAGTCACTCGTTACCACAGTTTCATTAGTCTAGACTTTGGGAGACAATATTACTTCAAAACGTCTAGTGAAGCTGTAAACATTCTTATTGCTTCATTGGCCGTCCTTGGTTGCACAAGCTCGTCGCGATTTGTATCTGAAAGTAATTCCACAATTTGCAGAAAATCGTCATTGCAGTCAAACTTTGGAAATGGGACGGTATAAATATCAGCAACACGTTCCACGTCTTGTTGTTCAAAGGGAACAGGGAGAGAATAATTAATTGTACCACATAATTCTGGTTGGAAATACAGTACATTTGGTATTCCACAGTAACAGTCACTTAAATGCTGTTGTCGTATGCGGTACCTGTTCCACATGTATCTAAACACATCTAGCTGTCTCTGTATTGCGTCAATAAAGCAGAATCTTACGCACTCAATATGAATAGGGTCTGTATCTTGCAGTATCCCAGAATCCCTCAGGTCTTTGAAAAGTGACTTCTAAAACTGTATTACATGTCTGTTAAGCAAACCCCAAAACATTTCGATCCTTTGAATGGCTGTGGAACGTCCTTTCAGAAATACGGGCTGGCCTGCTACTGCATCCGGATGACGTGATCGCAGAGTTTTATGCAAGTCTTCGATTGTTACATTTTCTGTACCGTTATCAGAACGAATACATCTAGGAACAGTCATGGTTCGTAAAACCTCATCTATATAAAATCGTGCATTATATCGTGGGTTGTTGTTGGTGAAACCAGCTTTCAACCAAACAATTCCTCGCGAAAATCCGTCGATTGAACCATGTATCGCAATACCGTAAGGTTTAAGCTTATCGAATCCATCGATGTGCATCAGGAAATTCGGTCCCTTATTGTAGTATAACCGTCTCCGTAGTCTGTGACTTCTGCGATTATTTACGCCTTCATTGTCAATTAGTCGTAGTGCATGTCGAGTCATTAACTGTGCAACGCAATCCACACCTAGTATTCAGCAGTTTCCATACCGTTCTGTACCCGACGTCAATTAGACCTGCATCCCGGAGTCTTCGGATTCCCCGTATGACATCTCGAGCCGGGGCTCCTGCGTTATAACGACGCAGTCGTTGTCTACGAAGTATTCTTTTCAGCTGCCGTCAACTCAAAACAACATCATGATGGATCAAAAGAAATCCAATGATTCATTATACGTATAACCATCATTGAAGTAAAACGTGACCATTTCGTCCAGAGTTGAATCATCATTTATGAATATGTCAGGGTCATCTGCGCCGTTTACTGCCACCACAAGGAAGATTGACAACACCAGTACAATCTGTAAAATACAAAATGACCACAATACTATCTCAAATAACAATTGGTGTAAACATGTTTCGCAATGGATCTTCTTGAAAACTTCAAAATCTCGGTAAAAGACACTTATTGTTCTTATTATTTATAATAACATTCCAGTAAGTTTTCTTTATTTAGAATAATTAAAATCGATACCAATGTCTATGCATTGGATATGCATTACGGAAAATAATTCATTAGCAGTTCTCGATTATACAAATAAATTTAATGCAATTGAAGGAAATTTCGCCCAGTGTTATTTTCGCCCTCGGCCATTAAAATCCTTTTTTCCTCAGTCTTAGATTTGCCCTTGAGTCAGCCGGTCTTTTGTATGATACCATCTATTTTAGCCGACTTTTCATTTTCACCCATTAACTGAGAGGCCAAACCGGTATATGATTCAGCAACTCTGTTGTTTAGTCTCAATTTGGTCCTCTAACTTCTAAGATTTTTCAGAGGTTATCCAAGGCAGAATCATGTGCCGTGATAATTTTAAAAATATAATAATTATTGCTTATTATATTTACCTGCTTCAGTGGCAGCATATTCCAAAATTATTGTTGTACGTCCACACTCAATAGTAGCAACTCTCCCTTCTTCAAACGCAATGCAAATGCCCTTGTATATTATTAATATTATTGTGCTTTTGTAGAGGAAAACTTCAACAGTACTAAATCGAAATACATCATTATGAGATATTGTAATAACCAGACAAATCGTTTTACGACAATTAAGCAATTAAGATTTAACTTGCCAAGTCGAGAAGTTTACCTAAATGTAGCCCGGTATAAGTTAATATCTCAACAACACCTACGTCGAACATGAACTTTCAAACTTAGAATTCGAGATAATATAAATCGTGTTCAAATGTTATAACTTATTCTTACCTGTTTATTTTCTTGGGATGGAAAGATATATTTCGCAAACACGAGTTATAGTATTTTGAGATATGAAAAAAACTGTAAAAAAACACAAACATTAAGTTAAAATGTGAAAGTACAAGGCTCTAATACAACAAATTAGATATTGAAATAACTAAGTATATGGATAATTCAAGATAGTGTTATAAGGACTTATAATGACATTATGTATATCGACATATGTTTACTCTAGATAGATGATTTTATATGTATAAGTTAGATTATTTAACTGTAAAATGTGAAGATAAAGTATGTTATGTCGACATATCTATCTCAAGATAACAGTAAATATGTGTGTAAAACGGGATATGATAACTATACATAATATATTATAAATAAGTATGTCGTGTCCCCTATACGCTTCCGTAGATAACTATACATAATGTATTATAAATAAGTATGCCGTGTCCCCTATATACGGAAGCGTATAGGGGACACGACATACTTATTTATAATACATTATGTATAGTTATCATATCCCGTTTTACACACATATTTACTGTTATCTTGAGATAGATATGTCGACATAACAGACTTTATCTTCACATTTTACAGTTAAATAATCCAACTTATACATATAAAATCATCTATCTAGAGTAAACATATGTCGATATACATAATGTCATTATAAGTCCTTATAACACTATCTTGAATTATCCATATACTTAGTTATTTCAATATCTAATTTGTTGTCTTTAGAGCCTTGTACTTTCACATTTTAACTTAATGTTTGTGGTTTTTATATTTTTTTTTTCATATCTCAAAATACTATAACTCGTGTTTACGAAATATATCTTGCCATCCCAAGAAAAAAACCGGTAAGAATAAGGTATAACATTTGAACACGATTTATATTATCTCGAATTTTAAGTTTGAAAGTTCATGTTCGACGTAGGTGTTGTTGAGATATTAACTTATACTCGGCTACATTTAGGTAAACTTCTCGACTTGGCAAGTTAAATCTTAATTGCTTAATTGTAGTAAAACGATTTGTCTGGTTATACAATAGCTCATACTGATGTATTTCGATTTAGTACTGTTGATGTTTTCCTCTACAAAAGAACAATAAAATTAATAAGATACAAGGGCATTTGCATAGCGTTTGAAGAAGGGAGAGCTGCTACTATTGAGTGTGGACGTACAACAATAATTTTGGAATATGCTGCCACTGAAGCAGGTAAATATAATAAGCAATAATTATTATATTTTTTAAATTATCACGGCACATGATTCTGCCTTGGATAACCTCTGAAAAATCTTGGAAGTTAGAGGACCAAATTGAGACTAAACAATAGAGTTGCTGAATCAGTACTTTATACCGGTTTGGCCTCTCAGTTAAAAAGGATTTTAATGGCCGAGAGCGAAAATAACAGGGGGCGAAATTTCCTTCAATTGCATTAAATTTATTTGTATAATCGAGAACTGCTAATGAATTATTTTCCGTAATGCATATCCAATGCATAGACATTGGTATCAATTTTAATTATTCTAAATAAAGAAAACTTACTGGAATGTTATTATAAATAATAAGAACAATAAGTGTCTTTTACCGAGATGTTGAAGTTTTCAAGAAGATCCATTGCGAAACATGTTTACACCAATTGTTATTTGAGATAGTATTGTGGTCATTTTGTATTTTACAGATTGTACTGGTGTTGTCAATCTTCCTTGTGGTGGCAGTAGACGGCGCAGATGACCCTGACATATTCATAAATGATGATTCAAATCTGGACGAAATGGTCACGTTTTACTTCAATGATGGTTATACGTATTATGAAATCCTTGGATTTCTTTTGATCCATCATGATGTTGTTTTGAATTTACGGCAGCTGAAAAGAATACTTCGTAGACAACGACTGCGTCGTTCTAACGCAGGAGCTCCGGCTCGAGATGTCAAACGGGGAATCCGAAGACTCCGGGATGCAGGTCTAATTGACGTCGGGTACAGAACGGTATGGAAACTGCTGAATACTAGGTGTGGATTGCGTGTTACACAGTTAATGACTCGACAGCACTACGACTAATTGACAATGAAGGCGTAAATAATCGCAGAAGTCACAGACTACGGAGACGGTTATACTACAATAAGGGATCGAATTTCCTGATGCACATGGATGGATTCGATATGCTTAAACCTTACGGTATTGCGATACATGGTTCAATCGACGGATTTTCGCGACGAATTGTTTGGTTGAAAGCTTGATTCACCAACAACAACCCACGATATGTTGCACGGTTTTATATAGATGAGGTTTTACGAACCATGACTGTTCCTAGATGTATTCGTTCTGATAACGGTACAGAAAATGTAATAATCGAAGACTTGCATAAAACTCTGCGATCACGTCATCCGGATGCAGTAGCAGGCCAGCCCGTATTTCTGAAAGGACGTTCCACAGCCAATCAAAGGATCGAAATGTTTTGGGGTTTCCTTAACAGACATGTAATACAGTTTTGGAAGTCACTTTTCAAAGGCCTGGGTGATTCTGGGATACTGCAAGATACATATCCTATTCATATTGAGTGCGTAATATTCTGTTTTATTGGCGCGATACAGAGACAGCTTGATGAGTTTAGATACATGTGGAACAGGCACCGCATACGACAACAGCATTTAAGTGACTGTTACTGTGGAATACCAAATGTACCCTATTTCCAACCAGAATTATTTGGTACAATTTACTATTCTCTCCCTGTTCCCTTTGAACAACAAGACGTGGAACGTGTTGCTGATATCTATACCGTCCCATTTCCAAAGTTTGACTGCAATGACAATTTTCTGCAAATTGTGGAATTACTTTCAGATACAAATCGCGACGAGCTTGTGCAACCAAGGACGGCCAATGAAGCAATAAGAATGTTTACAGCTTAACTAGACGTTTTGAAGTAATGTTGTCTCCCAAAGTCCAGAATAATGAAACTGTGGTAACGAGTGCCTATTTATACATACTAGTACATGAATAAATACAATGTCGCGATACTATTTAGTACTACAAAGTGATTACTTGTATACATTGTGTGTATTGCATTAAAATGAAACAAAATAAACTCTATTTCAAATGCGGTGTTGTTTTTAACATTGTGCTTTGACCATTCTGCTGAAAATATCTTTGTTAACGCCTAATTTAAAAAATCTTAACAGTAGGTACAAATGTACTGCCTAATTTCACCTTTGGTTAATAATATAGAAATGAACATTTCAATAACATTGTACATCAATGTTCGTCGCCGCTATTAACTGATCTGACATCGCATGTGAGCAAGATATTTGGCTTATCGACCTAAATTATCCTTTAAATAATCACTGAGAAAAATGAATTTTAAGAAAACCGGACACTTTATCATAATTATCATATTATAACGACAATAAAACACACACACTTTGTCCAAAAATCACACTGATGAAATCATTACATTTTCTAAAAATTCATCATTGTTGCATTGTACATATTGTTACATGTTTTGTCAACTCTAAATTCCACCGCGACCACCAGTGTTGCAAGTTTTGTAAACTCTAACAATTCGTCCACTGGTACCAGTATTACGTTTCTGTATCTCGCCGTTTGTCTTTACCGCTGCCACCAGTTCAAAATTAATTGAACAAAAGTTATCTAAGATTATATTTACACTTTATTTACATCATAAATCATATAATAAATTCATCAGTCAATATCAAGGCACTCCACACTAGTCTCCAATCGTTCTCTATTACTACCTGTACATCTACTCAGTTGTTAACTCCAACTACTAAAACTACACACTATTATTCACACTATCTACCACAAACTACTCTTAAGACTACTATAACTATCCGATCTCTGGAATATATTCTCAACTCTCAGATCTCCTCGAATCTGCTCACTTCTATTCTCTACTATAAAACCCTAACCTCCAGACCTCTTTACTGTCTGATCTCCAACTCACTAGTCCTACGTACTGCTCACTACTGACCGCTGGCTACCGACTAACTAACAACTGACCGCTCTTTCCGAAATCCCTATTCTAAATGTGCTCCCCTTTGTCAGAATACTGGTACCTAAATCGAGGCTGCTGATAAGGATAACTTTAGATTGACCTACAGGTCAGCTCATTCGGCCTCCCTAACAAGTGATGTCACAGACTAGACTTCTCCACACAAGATTTCACACGGTCACTCTAATCTACAGCTTCCGAACCAAAACAATTATCTATGGCTACTTAGCTGCCCAAATACTTCTTTAACTCTGTCCACGAGCAAAGGCTAATAAAATGCATAACAAATTATATACAGAATACACAGTTAAATGACCCCTAAATACATGACAATATCTTATAGCCGATATGCTTATGTGCTTTTGAAGCAGAGCCCATGCACAGGGTAATAAACTGCTCAAGATGGTTAATGTTCAAAAACAATGATATGATTAGATCATACATATTTTTTCAATATATCATTAAAGATATAGAATACCTCACTAAAACACTATCGCAGGAAGGCTTTTGCACTAATATACGGGTCCGCCGGATGTAAAACATAAACCTAAATTCATAGAATATAGATATGCTCCGATTTTCCTCAATTCTCATTGGCTAAATCCTAGTCATGTAGATGTCGATATTTTGATATCTAAAATATTGACTTCGGGCTTCGCTCTCGGCTAATATTTCACTCTACTAGGTCGGTATAACACTATATTGACCTCATCATAGACTGAAATATCATTTCCAAACTCAATAGCTACCATGGACCTATAGTTGACATCATCATTATAACGACGTTATAATTGTAACGTTGGGGACCACATACCCTGATGGACGATGGCTGTTCCAACTGCACAATCACAAATGATGCAGTGATTTTTTATGAGATGAACATATTGCAAAAATTGTAAATATAAGCATTGTTCTTGATTCGTTGGATTTGCCTTTGTCTAGTTGGCATTCATATACCCATTAATGGCAACTGAATGCAGTTCAATGCTTAAGCAACTAGTGTTTAATATAATGAAGCCCACTTGCTAATTAAATACTTATGAAAATATACTGAAAAATAGCAACTGGAAAGACCTGTCCGCATGGTCACACTCACTATTACCAATTCTGTCAAGTCTCTAATGAGGTTTGAATACCGATGTTTCACTGTAATTAAATTGATATGTTGTATTGCTGGGCTCTTCGACTTATTTGGAAATTTTCTATACCATTTCGTTATTTGAAGGGATAAGATTTTAAGTATGCTCATAAGATCCCCATGATTTATACATGTCTAGGACATTAACTTGGGCATGAACAAGATTTATATGACGGTAAACTCGGTAGAACCTTTCAATATGATTCATAAGTGAATTTATATGGTTATCTGCCCTTGTTTATGCATCCCCATACCTGGCACATTTCCCCCATTTGAGCATGTTTAGCAACACTGCGCTGAAGATATATGTAGTCTACTAGTAAAATTAAAAAAAAACCTTTTGTTTTTGAATTGCCGTTTGTAGAATGTACACTGTACAGCTTAAAATGTAGCCCATACTATACCCCGTACAGTAATTGTTTTGTTGAAAGTATCACACATGATGGTTTTATGGAAGCAATGTTATTACTTCGATTCAATCTGTACTCAAGTTCTCGTCGAATAGATAAAATTACTGGGCGTTTCTCGGGATTCTAATATGCAGACATTTAGCCTCTTACTGGCTTTAGCCTTTCAATTTTACCGGCCCAAACTATAGCCATCTCACTGCCAGGATCATACACCTCCAATACTCTTTTGTAAAGCGTTCTTGCATCAGAAATTCCCTGACTTATCCTCCGACTATCTGGTTTGGAAACTACTACGGTAGTAAAGGTTAGATGATATTAAGAAAAATCTTCATGATTTTGAGAGGGGCGAAGCTGGGCGTCTGTCAGTTTGACACAATTAGAAACTTTTATTCCAACACTGAATTTATCGGCATTTAGAACTGATGATGCTCAAGTATCGAGGAATTCCGAAAGCTTTAGGCCCGCGTTATCGTCGGAGGATGTGGCTAAAAAACACATTGACAGGATTCGAAAGAAAACAAGATCAAATACTAAATGGTGTGTTTCGATATGGAACGACTTGGTGGTTCACCGGAAAACGTTGCCGGAAACATATAATGAACAGTACGCACTTCCCTTGGATTTGAGTATGACCGATACAAAAGCATTAGATTTCTGGCTGTCCAGATTATTATCGAAATTATGAGGAAAGACGGAACGCCGTACCCTCCCAACACTCTAGCTCAGATTGGATCTGGAATTTAGAGACATTTGCGCGACGAATTGAATCGTCAGGAAATACGTTTGTTTCAGCGTAACAGTGCTACATTTGATAACTTCAGAAAATCACTGGATTCCCGTATGAAAGAGCTTACTTCTCTTGGAATTGGTGTACACGTTAAAACAAAGGATTCTGTGTTACCTGGAGAGGAGAATACATTCTGGGAATCAGGAGTGTTTAATTTCAATACGGCGGAAGGTTTATCAAATGCAGTATTTTTTTTTACAACTGCAAGGCATTCGGAATTAGAGGCATGGAGGAGCACAAAAACTTGGAAGCGGAACAGTTCAAAATTGAAACGGATCGTGAAAACGGACAGGAATACATTCTTTACGAATCCAGAGTAACCAAAAATACTCAAGGGGGACTGAACCACCGAAAAGTAGCACCAAAAAAGGTAAAACATTTTGCTAGTCCAGAAAATCCTAGGTGTTTGATAAAATTGTACTCATTATACCTGTCCCTTATTCCTGGGAAAAGGAAACTTTTACAAGAAACCATTACCATTGTCTGACAAATACAAATATCCTCGATTTGGTGCCGCAGATATTCCCGAGAAAGACATGAGAAATAGGATGAAAAAATTCTACAATGAGGCCGGTATTGATACAAGTGGTAGATATATTTCCAATCATAGAGGACGTGTCACATGTTGTACTACACTCTATAACCAGGGGTTTGATGATAAAGCTGTAACTTCAAGATCCTGGCACCGCATCTCTGCTGTAAATCTATACAAGCGCGAACTCACGCATATGCTCAAGGATATCAGTAACTCTCTGAATCCCCCTGTTAGAAACACAGAAAACGAGAATATTGAAAACTCTGTTGCTTTACAATCAAGTTCAAGTACAGGTGCTACCCCTAGTTACTCCTCAGCGATAAAGAACCCGGACGACGGATCTAAGGAAAATATGTTTGAAAATGCAGTGCTAGTGAACTCGAACGACTCTTTAACCATTCATGTTCCGGACAGTGTCGGTATGGTCATCGTCGTAAATAACGGCAAAAAGGTTAAGATTGAAATTTAAGTGTATGTATTTGTAAAATAAAGTTGACCTGTGTGAAAAAAAGTTTTTGTGTATTTTTATCGTCATGATTAAGATTTGTTTTAAATGTGGAAACCCTTTTCATACGAAAGAAATCCCAGGGACTTGGCGCGATTTCTTAGCCTACAATATTGTTTTAACACGCATGTATGGATCGTAAGCTGGGAAATTATGTCCCCGTGGAAGAAATCTGAGCGTCTACTCGACTGTGATTGGGCTTTTACATCAGCCAATCACAATCGAGAACGGCACCTTTGTATGAAGAAGTTTCCTCATGGTTAAGACTAATCTTCGTCATGAAGATCACTTTCTATAAGATTATGTTTGGACCAATACTTGGCTCCGATTGGCTAATATACCAGAAATTTTCCAAATCGCCGTCTAAACCTAGCTACAAATGTATATAAAGAACGCCAGGTAATCTTCTCGACATACATTACCGTACATATATTATTCCCGCATTTTTTTATGTCAAATTGTTGTGTCTGTTTAATGAATTTGACTTACGTCAACTCAACTTGTCATGATGTTGTAGAATTTCTCGAAATGTCAAACTCGAATTGTTGATATAGTTGTTGTAAAAACGATTCCACGTTACTCGAATAGCCATATTGCAAAACGATTTCTCGATATTACACATCTTGATAAAACTAAATATGTCACGAAAACTCGATAAAAAGATTCAACTTCAGGGTAAATATATATACAGGTCGATTTCGGTAAAATTAACATATTAGATATAATGCAACAAGTCGAGATAGTGTTATAAGGACTTATACTGACATTATGTATATCGATGTATGTTTACTCTAGATAGATGCTTTTATATGTATAAGTTGGATTATTTAACTGTAAAATGTGAAGATAAAGTATGTTATGTCGACATATCTATCTCAAGATAACAGTAAATATGTGTGTAAAACGGGATATGATAACTATACATAATGTATTATAAATAAGTATGTCGTGTCCCCTATACGCTTCCGTACCTATACGCTTCCGTAAGAATGCCTACTATATTTGTGTAACTGTTCCTATTGCTACTTGACATATATCTATTTCTAGTAATACGCATCCAATATTTGTTTGTTAGGATCCAGTACCTATATTGGTTTATACCGTCGTTATTATTTACTAGACCCTATATATATATATAGGATTGCGAAGTATCCAATTAGTGTAATGAGTCAGTGATACAAACATTTTCATAAGTTATTTAATCAGAACCCAACAAACAAGATCTTTTCTTTTAATTGACAACTTGATGAACCATGCACTTACCTGTACTTCTAATATTACGTGTCATGGGGTAGTGCATTATTCGCCCACAGGTAAAGATGAAGGTGTTACAGGTGAGCTTATGAATGAAAACTATCTGAAATGAAAAATACATATGATGAAACGTTGACATAATTCTGGGCACATCTAGACCTAGGTTTGGATATTTCCTTCTTATCCGGAGTTACATTTTTGACATTTTACTTTCTTATCCGGAGTTACCTTTTTGACATTTTACTTTCTTATCCGGAGTTACCTTTTTGACATTTTACTTTCTTATCCGGAGTTACATTTTTGACATTTTACTTTCTTATCCGGAGTTACATTTTTGACATTTTACTTTCTTATCCGGAATTACATTTTTGACATTTTACTTTCTTATCCGGAGTTACATTTTTGACATTTTACTTTCTTATCCGGAGTTACATTTTTGACATTTTACTTTCTTATCCGGAGTTACATTTTTGACATTTTACTTTCTTATCCGGAGTTACATTTTTTGACATTTTACTTTCTTATCCGGAGTTACATTTTTGACATTTTACTTTCTTATCCGGAGTTACATTTTTGACATTTTACTTTCTTATCCGGAGTTACATTTTTGACATTTTACTTTCTTATCCGGAGTTACATTTTTGACATTTTACTTTCTTATCCGGAGTTACATTTTTGACATTCATTACTATCTTATCAGAAGTTACCTTTTTGACATGCATTACTATCATATTCGGAGTTACCTTTTTGACATGCATTACTATCTCACGACACGTATCCTAATTTTATCAGGAAGGCTCTCTAACGAGGTTATATCACCGGTACAACAACTGAAGACATATTAAAAACTCAAGTGACTGATGACATCATGTTATTGAGGGCCGGGGTTGCAAAGAAGTTCCGCCATATCTTTGAAATGTTGCTATATTCATTAAAGAGGCTTGCCCGCAGAGAGATCAGAAAAATTGGCTAATAGAAAAAGATTTTTTACACATGACAGATTGTTGGAATTGTTGAGTTTTTCATTTTATTTTCCTTATAAAACGCTGAAAAGTGATATTAAAACCTCATTTTTTTAAATATTATTTATTTAATCGCAACCCGCAATAAGTCCCCGCTATAAAGTGGAGTCTAATTTGATTGACACATCAAAGAAACAAGCATGTGCACAGTGCCGCACAGTGATAAATTCAAAGGCAGCGGCGATTTACAAAGAAGATTTGCTGTTATATTCCATACATTTCCCTCTCAGGTTGAGTTTTAAAACGTTTTTTAAATACATATTCTGTAATTGTTTTCAAGAAATAAAGTCGGAAAGCCTCTAATTTTGTCACATAGAAACGTGTACTGAAGTTTATATAGTGATCGGAGATGTGCCGTTTACCGGTCCGTCTGCGGGTAAGCCTCTTTAAAACGACTATAACTGTAGATTTTATACTCATTAAAGGGAATATAACTGTATATCTCATACTCATTAAAGCGACTATAACTGTAGATATCATACTTATTAAATGGAATATAACTGTCGATATCATACTCATTAAAACGAATATAAATGAAAATTTAATATTAGCGGATTATGTACTCATTACTGCGACTACATGTATAACTGTGAATTAAACGGCGATTTTTTTCTGCTAAAAAGTGAAACTGGTTTGTGATATAACGTTACACGAGCCTATTTTGTATAAACGGCTTATAAACCGGTTATAAAACATTGTTTACCTGGGTCGATGTTGGTAAACAATGCAACACTGAGAAAGCCGAATAGAGTCACATGATTGAGCAAGACGAGTCCGTACAGCCTTCATTGCAGGTTCTACCGAATTGCGCGTTCATTCATTGTAGGACCTACCGTCATTAAATGACCCTGTCCGTAAATAGGACGTTAAACAAAATAAACCAAATAAAACGCGCGTAAAGCTATGTCATTCGTGCCCACTGACTTACCTTGGTACACTCCCAAGTATCTCTTTTATACAAATTCCACATTTGGTACTTAAAGGATCGTCCAGATGTAAAACCAAGTGTGTTAGCTTTACTTCATTCCTGCGTAAACCAACATAAAACTCTTCTGTCTGACTTACTCCAGACCTGTCCCAGATGATAATGGCAAAGCGATCGTATGAAGGAGCATTGTACCAGCCGGATGTGGTTGTTTCCATGGCCCACATATCCTCTGAAACAAAGTAACATTATCACAGTATCACTGGGCTATAACGTAAATACATTTATGCATCTTCGGTCCTGTCACAGACAACAAAATGAATGTATAGATTGAAAATGGCCACCATACATGGCATATGGTGACATTTAATATAAATTCTAAACATATTACATTTTAACAATATAAAATTAACATAGCATAACACAATCATTGTGTGGGGGTTGCCAAACTCCGCCTTCAAACAGGCATGTGAAACATCATCCAATATAGTAAACATAAAATAAGAAAATACAAGAATCAGGGGAGGAAGTGGGTGGGTTAAGTGAGAAGACCTTTAAAACTTCTGAAAATAGTTGAAAACTTCCAATTTCAAAACTCTGTTTACAGTTCTTAATGGCGCGCATCGGAAAGCTGCTACCATAATTATTTGCTGTTCAAAAGGGGCAGATAAGTATGTATGGATATATAATGTAATTAAAGGGAAATAACTCGTGTATGATTTTTAGCAAAAATTAAACGAAAATAAGGAAATGTGCAGGCCTTCCGATGCATAAATTAAGCTAAGTGCTTAGCTGCCCTTTATGCATCTTCGGTCCTGTCACGAACAACACAAAGAATGTATAGATTGAAAATGGCCACCATACATGGCATATGGTGACATTTTATATAAATTCTAAACATATTACAATTTAACAATACAAAATTAACATAGCATAACACAATCATTAAAAAAACGTCTGAAAATAAACATCTCAACATGACAATGGTAGTAAATCACCACAAAAGCCTGTGTGGGGGTTGTCAAAAACTCCGCCACAAAACCAGCCTGTGAAACGCTGCTGGTTTCCCCGAAACAAAGTAACATGATCATAGTATCACTGGGCTATAACGTAAATACATTTGTTAAACCATCAAATCTTAAACGAGTTTTCAATTCATGTGAGAATTAATGAATGTTTTTTTTTGTGAATGTGGAATTAAAATAAATTCAGATCATTTTTTTCGAATTACTAAGAAAACTTTGATTTTTGACAAATTTTAATGTTAAAATGTGCAAAAGGATCTAACGGATGCAGTAATTGTGTATTATTGCGTCACTTTTAGTTAATTTATGTCGTAGATATTATGGCATCACAATCGTTTTATGACTTACGCATGTACTGAAAAATGCTCCAGAATATATTGCACTAGTGACATAAAAAGTATGCTACAATATTACGTGAGCGAAAGAAGGTGGATAACAAGCCGATTTTATGATAAATAGTTTATAAAAAAATGATTAGATTGATTACCGATTGTCAAAACCATTAACTATTTGCAATAACAGGATTATCATAACAAGTTGCTACAAATGTTCTGTTATATCTTCTCTGGATTTCAAAATCATTTGAAGAAAAATGTTAAAGCATATCTTAAAAAAAGTTCCTACAATACTGTTCTGATGAAATACCTGTTGGAAATATTGATGTTTTGTTATCTTCTGTAACCAACTTGCAGTTGCATTCAAATGTAAAGTTGTATGATGAGCTCTGCATCGTCAGCTGCAATAAATCAAAAGTAGAACTAGTATCACAGTTATATATATACCGTTTCAATACGATTGGTCGTGGTAGATCGCCGGATAGGCTGTAGTTAGGAAACTAAAATATTCAAGCGGATGTATTTTTGGGAAAAATCAAAGGAAAGTAGCGTTGGGGGAGATTTAAGGGGAAATAACTTTTGGGAAAATACAAAGTGGAAGTACTTTTTGGGTAAATTAAGAATTAATTTTTGGGTAAAAATTATTTGGAAGTAACTTTTGGGGAAAATATACAGTACATTTTAGGAAAAAATTAAGGGGAAGTTCTTTCTGGGAAAAAATTAGGGAATGCTATTTTTTGGAAAACTCAAGTGGAAGAACAATTTTGGGCAAATAAAGGGGACGTTATATTTGGAAAAAAAAATTAAAAATGAACGTAGCTGTATGTGAGTATAAAGCAAATTGAGTCTCAGACAGGTAAGTTTAAAAGGATGTGGGAGGAAATCGAAAAAAAAGCAGCGTATGTTTGTACTACGGATGGGCAAGTATATCTTCCAAGAAGAAGTCACACTGTTATACGAGACCCTATTTCGACATAACTACAAGACATCTTTGGAAAGTGTCTTCATAATGTTGATGCATTGTGCAATTCCAAAACTGTAAAAATAAAATTGTTTGAAAAAATAACCAATAGTCGAACAATAGGTCACGAAGCTGCTATCTATTAGAAACATTAATTATCTATCGTACGTAAAGTATGAAATTAACACGTGGATGTGGTGTAGCGGTGTATGCTCTATGTATTACTGGCTGACCAATTAGTTGCCGTAGATCGTGATTTTGAGGCTCTGTCACTGCGGTCAGAGCAAGAGTCATATATGTCCTATGTTACCATGTTATTAAGTATACTAGTGGAAAAAAGAAACGCAAGCTATCACAAACGGTGTTTGCGTGAATACCGTTAAAACAAGAGTACCCAACCCCGTTTCCTGATCGAAATAAGTAGCATGTGTGCCCACCCCTGGCATCCGTCGCTGATCTTATTTTCCTTAACATCGACACTATCAAGACGTTTATTGCCCTTTAAGGGATATTTTCCACTCCTGAATAAGGGCCTGCATGAGTTGAGCGACGTTATATGGTACTTTGACCCTCCTGTCTAGGTCGTTCCACAAATGCTCGATTGGGGACATATCTGGACTGTATAGTGGCCAATCAAGAAGAACTAGAACGTTGTTTTGAGCCAGAAAGTCACGACAAACCCTAGCAACGTGGGGCCTCGCTTTGTCCTGCTGCAACGTAAGGTTCCGTTGATGAATAGGAGGGGAACATGTGGTGTCAAGACCTAACCTAGGTTACCATCAATAACCAAGAGATGTGTTTTCACGCCTATAGATATCCCTGCCCAAACTACAACAGACTCTCCCACGGATCTGTCGCTTTCTGTTACACCAGCGTCATTAAACCACAACGTCGATCGACACGTTGTCGTCCATCGCATCTGTAAAGCGTAGAGCGAGACTCGTCAGTGAACAATACGCGTCCCAATGGGCAAAACGGAACTAATTAGGTACATGTACAAGCAGCCATCGCAATCGACATTGGCGTCGCCTCGGCGTAATTGGCGGACCAACATAGGGACGTCGTGGCCTTAAATGAAAATCCTGCAACCGATTTCTAACCGTTCTTAGACACACTGGCCAACCATGAGTGCCGGCAACTTGACGTGCCGTCCCCGTCGACGTCTGAAATCGCTTACGGAGGTTAGAAAGACGTATGCCTCTATATTCACCGTCACGACGTAATGCGCGGGCGTCCGCTACTGGGACGGTCACCCAATCATCCTGTTACTCTCAAACGCCTAACTAAACGGGATAATGTTTTATCATGTACACCATACTGCTGTGCTACATGACAATGTGAATGCACCTGCATTATCAGAGTAATGGCCCTACCTCTATCGGCTTCACTCAAATGCGACATTTCGCTGTATAATCGCTTCGAAAAGAAATGTTGTGTAACTGATCTGTATTGTTTCAATGTTCAATTTGTAATGATTTACCAGCACGTATGGTGCAAGAATACCCCGGATGCACGCTTTCTTGAAAAATCTGCTGAAAGCATATGAAAGAATATTTTCACAGTGCACGGAATTAGCTCAGTGTGAAACTTAATTGAATTTAGACCATGTGTCTAAAAAGTTATACTAGAACAGAATTCCGTCTCTTTTTACCGCTAGTTTATATGATTATTATTTAAAAAAAAAAAAAACCTAATAATTAATAAAAAAAGAAAGAAAAAATAACTATATAACTATATGTCTGTATATTGTGTGCTGGTGTAGCAATGGTTACCGTTTAAATGGATACAATGACCTTTATAACTAAAGGAGTTTTAGATATTGTCTGTAACAACAAAAACAACAAAAACGTGTTTTTTAAACCAAATTCAGAATCTTAAAGCATAATGAAGTATCATAGCAGATAAAATATTTTCAAACATAATGACTATGTCTTATTCATCTGGTTTTTGTTTTGTTTTTTGTTTTGTTTTCTACGCTATAAATGTTACCATTTAAATTTATAATTATTTTTCTTCAATCGTTGGCTTGGATTTCAACTGTATGAAATTTACATATTGCGCCAAATGTTTTACCATCATGCACTAGTCCTGACTCAGTGGTCAAGAAACATTGAGGTTTGTGACAGGCGGATGTTCGTGACAACTGAAATTACTTGCATATATAAACGTTGTATGTACCATTAGACGGCTATGGTAGTGATCTAGTGAACTCTATACTTCTCGTGCATATAGCAGTTGATCAGTATCACCAATATTACCTTCATCTCACAAAGTTGTTATCATCCAGCTAATCTATTAAATAATACATGTTGATATATTTGTCTGAGTACACCATGTTTTTCATAAGTGTATTTACATAGTAATGTGACGTATTTGCATTTTATAGTTACAGATACTAAGATAAAGAGAGAATTCGGTCGGGACCGACGAGGTACTTCGAGTTAAGCGGGGTATTCGAGTTATCCGAGTTCGAGTTAACGAAGTTCCACTGTATTTGTAGAATAAGCTACCAATTTCAGTCATAATGAAGCCTGCAGTGCCCGTAATTCCAAGGCAAGTAAAATATTCCTATAGCACATTACATACCTCCAGTAATTGTAAAGATACAAATTCCGTTTCAATATCCCATACGTCGATTTTCATTGGTCTTGTAATACCAGGGATACTGACGTCAGCTTTAGTGGGCGTGTCTTCGGTAAGATTTTTCCTTATTAAGATGGTAACGCTTGACGCAATACTGCTGCTGGTCAAACCTCGCTCGTAGAATGTAACTGTTAGGTTAATGTGTGTGGTCAAACTGGTAACAGTAGACATACTGACTTTGATTTCCCAATCATCACCTGCAAACATAGCAATTCGTCCCTTTATCAGTATTTAGTATATGGGAATTTTATATTAGATATCGTTCGATTTTCTCAATTTTCGTTGACGTAAACATGGTCATGTGAAGGTCAGTATTTTAAGATATTAACCTGACGTTTCTAATCCTTTGAAACGCCAAATCAAGTTTGATTTTGGGTTGATGACGTAATAATCATTTTGACGACACAATGACCAAGGTAAATTTCCTGCTCTTGAATATTAACATAACGCAAATAAATCCCTAAAGGCTGACTCTACCAGGTCGTTTCAACACCATCTTGACCTCACCAATGGTCCATTATTGATAAATATAGACTTGTTTCCAAACATTCAACGGTCAGCACAGTGATTTAATATGATTCGGATCAGACTGTATCAAGAATACATGTTTATTTCATTGAATAAAGTTTTTTTTTATACATTAATATTTCAATTTCTACTCAAGTTGGACTCAATGAAACTACCAAACTTAATCTGTTTCATTTGCTCATGAATTTGACCAGATTAACATTGATCAGTGCGTATGAATACATGGTTAAAATCCTTCCGCGGAACGATTTCACTTTTTCTACATTGTTGTTATAAACATGAAATAATTATTAAAATTATCAGATTTATAATGTATTCTTGTATTTTATGAAAAACCAGATATGCTAGATACTTCTATTTTGACAAACTAAAGCTGTTTTTAATCCTAAAATTGCGGACTATTTTACTCGACCGACTAGACATGCACAATCCGGAACTCCTCGGGCTTTTCCGTATTTGGACTTGCACAAGCTTTGAGACATTAATATCTAGACCGACATTTTTATTAGAAAAAAAAAACAAACAATATAACAATAAGGATTGAATCTTGGTTTGGTCGATTTCATGGGGTCATGAATTGAGTTGCTCTTGAGACAAATTCAACATGAACTGCTTCGCAGTTCATTAAATTTGTCTCAAGAGCAACTCAATTCATGACCCCATGAAATTGACCAAATCAAGACTCAAATACAATAATGTATATTAAGTATCGCGTGAGCTAGCTAACGCATTGTATTAAAAAGATATATTTTTTATTAAGCATAACACAAATATCATTTCATCAGGAAGATACCAAGAACACAGCGCGTTATGGTAACAATGAAAAATGATAAGAGACCGCAGTGTCATAGATTTCAGGTTCATAAGGGTTTATCCAATATGTTTAAAGATAAAGTTTCATTTATACAGTAATCTATATGCGGGTTCACGATATAGGATCATTTAGGTGTTTTGGTCCTCTAGGACTCATTAGTGTTAATCTGCTTCAAAAATCAGAATGTAAAGTAGAAACGTGTAACAAATGTGAAATTAAAACAAATTTAAGAAACGGTTCATCATATAACTTAGACAACATACATTTTGACAGGTTATAACGTCAACGTGTGGAAGAAGCAAACACATTGAATAGACATCGAGTTTTAATTATTAATCGTGCTTTCACAAAATTAGCTAATGAGCAATGAAATATTGCTACAAAACAAAGAGTATATACACATCGTTGTCAATTCCGCTGATGTGAAACACGAGGGGAACCTATTGAAACACTTTGTCTCACGAGTGAAATATATATGATGTTCTCCGGTATGACAATACGGTCATATAGCACGCAGTGTTTAAAAAAAATATTATCGCAATATTAAAACTATAATTAAGGGTGGGACGTTTCGAATTGGCTGCTCATTTTAATTAGCATGTTATCAGGTACAGCATAATACCAAATAAACTAAACCTTCCTTACACACGAAAAAGATAATAAATGACTGTACTTGTACTTATAAATGAATTACAACTGAAACATATTTGCAACGTCAGAGCAGTGACATGTACTCAGTCAGGTCAAACATGCAATAAGCATCTAAAATAGAATGTGAACCAACCTAGCGAGTTACATCCCCGTATCACAAACAGAAAAGTATTAGGGATTTCGCGTTGTAGTGGTCTCGGAAGTAGGGGTCTTGATATTAGTAGTATCGGTTTTAGAGGTCTCGGTATTATTTATCTCGGTATTAGGGTCTCGGTAATAGGGTCTCGGTATCAGGGGTCTCGGTATTAGGCCTCTCGGAAATACGGTCTCGGTATTAGGGGTCTCGGTAGTAGTGGTATCGGTATTAGGGTCTCGGTACTAGGGGTCTTGGTATTAGGGGTCTCGGTATTAGGGGTCTTGGTATTATTTATCTCGGTATTAGGGTCTCGGTATTAGGGGTCTCGGTATTAGGGGTCTTAGGATTAGGGTATCGTATTAGGAATCTCGGTAGTAGAGGTATCGGTATTAGGGTCTCGGTAGTAGGGGTCTCGGTATTAGTGGTCTCGGTAGTAGTGTTTTCGGTATTAGGGTCTCGGTAGTAGTGGTCTCGGTATTAGGGTCTCGGAAGTAGGGTCTGGGTATTAGGGGTATCGGTATTAGAGGTTCTTACACCGAGACCCCTAATACTGAGACCACTGCTACCGAGACCCCTACTACTAAGAACCCTAATACCGAGACCACTACTACCGAGACCCTAATACCGAAAACACTACTACCGAGACCACTTATACCGAGACCACTAATACCGAGACAACTAATACCGAGACCACTAATACAGAGACCCCTATTACCGATACCCCTAATACCCAGACCCTCCTACCGAGACCACTTATACCGAGAGCCATACTACCGAAACCCTTACTACAGAGACCACTAATATCGAAACCCCTAATACCGAGACCACTAGTGCCGAGACCCCTTATACCGAGACGACTAATACCGAAATAACTAATACCGAGACGACTACTACCATGACCTCTACTACCGAGACCCTAATACCGAGACCACTAATACCGAGACCACTTCTACCGAGACCCTAATACCGTGACCACTAACACCCAGACCACTAATACTGAGACCCCTAATACCGAGACCCTACTTCCGAGACCACTAATACCAAGACCCCTAATACCGAGACCACTACTACCGATATCACTAATACCGAAACCCCTTATACCGAGATCCCTATTACCGATACCCCTAATACCGAGACCACTAATACCGAGACCCCTTATACCGAGACCACTACTACCGAGACCCCTAATACCGAGACCACTACTACCGAGACCCCTAATACCGAGACCACTACTACCGAGACCACTACTACCGAGACCCAAATACCGAGAACCCTAATACCGAGACCACTACTACCGAGACCCCTACTACCGAGACCCCTAATACCGAGACCACTACTACCGAGACCCTAATACCGAGACCACTACTACCGAGATCACTAATACTGGGACCCCTAATACCGAGACCTCTACTACCGAGACCACAATACTGAGACCCCTTGTACCGAGACCACTACTACCGAGACCCCCAATACCGAGAACCCTAAAACCGAGACCACTACTACCGAGACCCTTACTACCGAGACCCTAATACCGAGACCACTAATACTGATACCCCTAGTACCGAGACCACTAATACCGAGACCACTAATACCGAGACCACTACTACCGAGACCACTACTACCGAGACCCCTACTACCGAGACCACTACTACCGAGACCACTACTACCAAGACCCTAATACCGAGACCCTAATACCGAAACCACTAATACCGAGACGACTTATACCGAGACGACTAATACCGAAACCACTAATACCGAGACCCGCAATACCGAGACCCCTTATACCGAGACCCCTAAAACTGAGACCACTAATACCAAGACCCCTAATACTGAGACCACTAATACCGAGACCCCTACTACCGATACCACTTACACCCAGACCACTACCGAGACCCGCCTACTAACGAGACCCGCCTACTAACGAGACCCGCCTACTACCGAGACCCGCCAACTACCGAGACCCCTAATACAGAGACCCTACTACCGAGACCCCTTCTACCGATACCCCTACTACGGAGACCCTAAAACCGAGACCACTAACACCCAGACCACTAATACTGAGACCACTAATACCGAGAACACTACTTCCTAGACCCCTAATACTGAGACCCCTGCTACCGAGACCACTACTACCGAGACCCCAAATACCGAGACCCATACTACCGAGACAACTACTTCCTAGACCCCTAATACCGAGACCCCTACTACCGAGACCACTACTACCGAGACCACTACTACCGAGACCCATACTACCGAGACCACTACTACCGAGACCCCTAGTACCGAGACCCAAATACCGAGAACCCTAATACCGAGACCACTACTACCGAGACCCCTACTACCGAGACCCCTAATACCGAGACCACTACTACCGAGACCCTAATACCGAGACCACTACTACCGAGACCACTTATACTGGGACCCCTAATACCGAGACCCCTACTACCGAGACCACAATACTGAGATCCCTAGTACCGAGACCACTACTACCGAGACCCCAAATACCGAGAACCCTAATACCGAGACCACTACTACCGATACCCTTACTACCGAGACCCTAATACCGAGACCACTAATACTGATACCCCTAGTACCGAGACCACCTATACCGAGACCACTAATACCGAGACCACTACTACCGAGACCACTACTACCGAGACCACTAATACCGAGACCCTAATACCGAGACCATTAACACCCAGCCCACTAATACCGAGACCACTACTACCGAGACACCTCATACCGAGACCACTACTACCGAGACCACTACTACCGAGACCACTACTACGGAGACCCTAATACCGAGACCCTAATACCGAAACCACTAATACCGAGACGACTTATACCGAGACGACTAATACCGAAACCACTAATACCGAGACCCGCAATACCGAGACCCCTAATACCGAGACCCCTAAAACCGAGACCACTACTACCGAGACCACTAATACCAAGACCCCTAATACTGAGACCACTAATACCGAGACCCCTACTACCGATACCATTTACACCCAGACCACTACCGAGACCCGCCTACTAACGAGACCCGCCTACTACCGAGACCCGCCTACTACCGAGACCCCTAATACAGAGACTCTACTACCGAGACCCCTACTACCGATACCCCTACTACGGTGACCCTAAAACCGAGACCACTAACACCCAGACCACTAAAACTGAGACCACTAATACCGAGAACACTACTTCCTAGACCCCTAATACTGAGACCCCTGCTATCGAGACCACTACTACCGAGACCACTAATACCGAGACCCATACTACCGAGACCACTACTTCCTAGACCCCTAATACCGAGACCCCTACTACCGAGACCACTACTACCGAGACCACTAATACCGAGACCCCTAATACCGAGACCCCTAATACCGAGACCATTAACACCCAGACCACTACCGAGACCAGCATACTACCGAGACCAGCCTACTACCGAGACAACTACTACCGAGACCTTTAATACCCAGACCCTACTACCGAGACCCCTAATACCGAGATCCCTACTACCGAGACCACTAACACCCAGACCACTAATACTGAGACCCCTAATACCGAGAACACTACTTCCTAGACCCCTAATACCTAGACCACTTACACCCAGACCACTACCGAGACCCGCCTACAACCGAGACCCGCCTTTTACCGAGACCCCTAATACCGATACCCCTAATACCCAGATCCTATTACCGATATCCGCCTACTACCGAGAACACTACTATCGAGACCCTAATACCGATACCACTACTACCGAGACCACCACTACCGAGACCACTACTACCGAGACCACCACTACCGAGACCACCACTACCGAGACGACCACTACCGAGACCACTACTACCGAGACCACCACTACCGAGACCACCACTTCCGAGACCATCACTACCGAGACCACTACTACCGAGACCACTACTACCGAGACCACTAATACCGAGACCACTAATACCGAGACCACTACTACCGAGACCACTACTACCGAGACCACTACTACCGAGACCACCACTACCGAGACCACCACTACCGAAACCACCACTACCGAAACCACCACTACCGAGACCACTACTACCGAGACCACCACTACCGAAACCACTACTACCGAGACCACCACTACCGAGACCACTACTACCTAGACCACCACTACCGAAACCACTACTACCGAGACCACCACTACCGAGACCAATACTACCGAGACCACTACTACCGAGACCACCACTACCGAAACCACTACTACCGAGACCACCACTACCGAGACCCCTACTACCGAGACCACTACTACCGGGACCACTACTACCGAGACCACTACTACCGAGACCACTACTACCGAGACCACTAATACCGAGAACCTAATACCGAGACCACTAATACCGAGACCACTACTACCGAGACCACTACTACCGAGACCACTACTACCGAAACCACTAATACCGAGACCCCTACTACCGAGACCCCCAATACCGAGACCCCTAATACTGAGACCACTACTACCGAGACCACTAATACCAAGACCCCTAATACTGAGACCACGAATACCGAGACCCCTACTACCGATACCACTAACACCCAGACCACTACCGAGATCCGCCTACTAACGAGACCCGCCTACTACCGAGACCCCTAATACAGAGACCCTACTACCGAGACCCCTACTACGATACCCCTACTACGGAGACCCTAAAACCGAGACCACTAACACCCAGACCACTAATACTGAGACCACTAATACCGAAAACACTTCTTCCTAGACCCCTAATACCGAGACCACTACTACCGAGACCACTACTACCGAGATCACTAATACCGAGACCCATACTACCGAGACCACTACTTCCTAGACCCCTAATACCGAGACCCCTACCACCGAGACCACTACTACCGAAACCCCTACTACCGAGACCACTACTACCGAGACCCCTAGTACCGAGACCACTAATACCGAGACCCCTAATACCGAGACCCCTAATACCGAGACCACTAACACCCAGACCTCTACCGAGACCCGCATACTACCGAGACCCGCCTACTACCGAGACCCACCTACTACCGAGACAACTACTACCGAGACCTTTAATACCCAGACCCTAATACCGAGATCCTTACTACCGAGACCACTAACACCCAGACCACTAATACTGAGACCCTTAATACCGAGAACACTACTTCCTAGACCACTAATACCTAGACCACTAACACCCAGACCACTACCGACACCCGCCTACTACCGAGACCTCTACTACCGAGACCCCGCCTTTTACCGAGACCCCTAATACCGATACCCCTAATACCCAGACCCTATTACCGATATCCGCCTACTACCGAGAACACTACTATCGAGACCCTAATACCGATACCACTACTACCAAGACCACTACTACCGAGACCACTACTACTGAGACCACTAATACCGAGACCACTACTACCGAGACCACTAATACCCAGACCACTAATACCGAGACCACTACTACCGAGACCACTACTACCGAGAACACTACTACCGAGACCCATACTACCGAGACCACTAATACCGAGACCCCTAATACCGAGACTACTACTACCGAGACCCTAATACCGAGACCACTACTACCGAGACCACTACTACCGAGACCACTACTACCGAAACCACTAATACCGAGACCCCTACTACCGAGACCCCCAATGCCGAGACCCCTAATACCGAGACCACTACTACCGAGACCACTAATACCAAGACCCCTAATACTGAGACCACGAATACCGAGACCCCTACTACCGATACCACTAACACCCAAACCACTACCGAGACCCGCCTACTAACGAGACCCGCCTACTACCGAGACCCCTAATACAGAGACCCTACTACCGATACCCGTACTACCGATACCCCTACTACGGAGACCCTAAAACCGAGACCACTAACACCCAGACCACTAATACTGAGACCACTAATACCGAGAACACTTCTTCCTAGACCCCTAATACTGAGACCCCTGCTACCGAGACCACTACTACCGAGATCACTAATACCGAGACCCATACTACCGAGACCACTACTTCCTAGACCCCTAATACCGAGACCCCTACTACCGAGACCACTACTACCGAAACCCCTACTAGCGAGACCACTACTACCGAGACCCCTAGTACCGAGACCACTAATACCGAGACCCCTAATACCGAGACCCCTAATACCGAGACCACTAACACCCAGACCTCTACCGAGACCCGCATACTACCGAGACCCGCCTACTACCGAGACCCACCTACTACCGAGACAACTACTACCGAGACCTTTAATACCCAGACCCTAATACCGAGATTCCTACTACCGAGACCACTAACACCCAGACCACTAATACTGAGACCCTTAATACCGAGAACACTACTTCCTAGACCACTAATACCTAGACCATTAACACCCAGACCACTACCGAGACCCGCCTACTACCGAGACCTCTACTACCGAGACCCGCCTTTTACCGTGACCCCTAATACCGATACCCCTAATACCCAGACCCTATTACCGATATCCGCCTACTACCGAGAACACTACTATCGAGACCCTAATACCGATACCACTACTACCAAGACCACTACTACCGAGACCACTACTACTGAGACCACTAATACCGAGACCACTAATACCGAGACCACTACTACCGAGACCACTACTACCGAGAACACTACTACCGAGACCCATACTACCGAGACCACTAATACCGAGACCCCTAATACCGAGACTACTACTACCGAGACCCTAATACCGAGACCACTACTACCGAGACCACTACTACCGAAACCACTAATACCGAGACCCCTACTACCGAGACCCCCAATGCCGAGACCCCTAATACCGAGACCACTACTACCGAGACCACTAATACCAAGACCCCTAATACTGAGACCACGAATACCGAGACCCCTACTACCGATACCACTAACACCCAAACCACTACCGAGACCCGCCTACTAACGAGACCCGCCTACTACCGAGACCCCTAATACAGAGACCCTACTACCGATACCCCTACTACCGATACCCCTACTACGGAGACCCTAAAACCGAGACCACTAACACCCAGACCACTAATACTGAGACCACTAATACCGAGAACACTTCTTCCTAGACCCCTAATACTGAGACACCTGCTACCGAGACCACTACTACCGAGATCACTAATACCGAGACCCATACTACCGAGACCACTACTTCCTAGACCCCTAATACCGAGACCCCTACTACCGAGACCACTACTACCGAAACCCCTACTAGCGAGACCACTACTACCGAGACCCCTAGTACCGAGACCACTAATACCGAGACCCCTAATACCGAGACCACTAACACCCAGACCTCTACCGAGACCCGCATACTACCGAGACCCGCCTACTACCGAGACAACTACTACCGAGACCTTTAATACCCAGACCCTACTACCGAGACCCCTAATACCGAGATCCCTACTACCGAGACCACTAACACCCAGACCACTAATACTGAGACCCCTAATACCGAGAACACTACTTCCTAGACCCCTAATTCCGAGACCACTACTACCGAGACCCTAATACCGATACCACTAATACCGATACCACTACTTCCGAGACCACTACTACCGAGACCACTACTACCGAGACTACTACTACCGAGACCACTACTACCGAAACCACTACTACCGAGACCACTAATACCGAGAGCCTAATACCGAGACCACTACTACCGAGACCACTACTACCGAAACCAGTAATACCGAGACCCCTACTGCCGAGACCCCCAATACCGTGACCCCTAATACCGAAACCACTCCTACCGAGACCACTAATACCAAGACCCCTAATACTGAGACCACGAATACCGAGACCCCTACTACCGATACCACTGACACCCAGACCACTACCGAGACCCGCCTTCTAACGAGACCTGCCTACTACCGAGACCCCTAATACAGAGACCCTACTACCGAGACCACTACTACCGAGACCTCTACTACCGAGACCCCTTCTACGGTGACCCTGAAAACCGAGACCACTAACACCCAGACCACTAATACTGAGACCCATACTACCGAGACCACTACTTCCTAGACCCTTAATACCGAGACCCCTACTACCGAGACCACTACTACCGAGACCCCTAATACAGAGACCCTACTACCGAGACCACTACTACCGAGACCTCTACTACCGAGACCCCTACTACGGAGACCCTGAAACCGAGACCACTAACACCCAGACCACTAATACTGAGACCCATACTACCGAGACCACTACTTCCTAGACCCTTAATACCGAGACCCCTACTACCGAGACCACTACTACCGAAACCCCTAGTACCGAGACCACTAATACCGAGACCCCTAATACCGAGACCACTAACACCCAGACCACTACCGAGACCCGCCTACTACCGAGACCCGTCTACTACCGAGACAACTACTACCGAGACCTTTAATACCCAGATTCTACTACCGAGACCCCTAATACCGAGATCCCTACTACCGAGACCACTAACACCCAGACCACTAATACTGAGACCCCTAATACCGAGAACACTACTTCCTAGACCCCTAATACCTAGACCACTAACACCCAGACCACTACCGAGACCCGCCTACTACCGAGACCTCTACTACCGAGACCCGCCTTTTACCGAGACCCCTAATAACGATACCCCTAATACCCAGACCCTATTACCGATATCCGCCTACTACCGAGAACACTACTATCGAGACCCTAATACCGATACCACTACTACAGAGACCACCACTACCGAGACCACTACTACCGAGACCACTACTACTGAGACCACTAATACCGAGACCACTACTACCGAGACCACTAATACCGAGACCACAAATACCGAGACCACTACTACCGAGACCACTACTACCGAGAACACTACTACCGAGACCCATACTACCGAGACCACTAATACCGAGACCCCTAATACCGAGACTACTACTACCGAGACCCTTATACCGAGACCACTACTACCGATACCACTACTACCGAGACCACTACTACCGAAACCACTAATACCGAGACCCCTACTACCGAGACCCCCAATGCCGAGACCCCTAATACCGAGACCACTACTACCGAGACCACTAATACCAAGACCCCTAATACTGAGACCACGAATACCGAGACCCCTACTACCGATACCACTTACACCCAGACCACTACCGAGACCCGCCTACTAACGAGACCCGCCTACTACCGAGACCCCTAATACAGAGACCCTACTACCGATACCCCTACTACCGATACCCCTACTACGGAGACCCTAAAACCGAGACCACTAACACCCAGACCACTAATACTGAGACCACTAATACCGAGAACACTTCTTCTTAGACCCCTAATACTGAGACCCCTGCTACCGAGACCACTACTACCGAGATCACTAATACCGAGACCCATACTACCGAGACCACTACTTCCTAGACCACTAATACCGAGACCCCTACTACCGAGACCACTACTACCGAAACCCCTACTAGCGAGACCACTACTACCGAGACCCCTAGTACCGAGACCACTAATACCGAGACCCCTAATACCGAGACCCCTAATACCGAGACCACTAACACCCAGACCTCTACCGAGACCCGCATACTACCGAGACCACTACTACCGAGACAACTACTACCGAGACCTTTAATACCCAGACCCTACTACCGAGACCCCTAATACCGAGATCCCTACTACCGAGACCACTAACACCCAGACCACTAATACTGAGACCCCTAATACCGAGAACACTACTTCCTAGACCCCTAATACCGAGACCACTACTACCGAGACCCTAATACCGATACCACTACTACCGAGACCACTACTACCGAAACCACTACTACCGAGACCACTAATACCGAGAGCCTAATACCGAGACCACTACTACCGAGACCACTACTACCGAGACCCGCCTACTACCCAGACAACTACTACCGAGACCTTTAATACCCAGATTCTACTACCGAGACCCCTAATACCGAGATCCCTACTACCGAGACCACTAACACCCAGACCACTAATACTGAGACCCCTAATACCGAGAACACTACTTCCTAGACCCCTAATACCTAGACCACTAACACCCAGACCACTACCGAGACCCGCCTACTACCGAGACCTCTACTACCGAGACCCGCCTTTTACCGAGACCCCTAATACCGATACCCCTATGCCCAGACCCTATTACCGATATCCGCCTACTACCGAGAACACTACTATCGAGACCCTAATACCGATACCACTACTACCGAGACCACCACTACCGAGACGACTACTACCGAGACCACTACTACTGAGACCACTAATACCGAGACCACTACAGACCCGTGTACGTTCGCTGTTCCGTCTTAAACGCAAACGCTACGGAAATGCTACGCTAATGCCACGGAAGTGCTACGGAAATGGTACGGTAATGCTACGGAAATGGTACGGTAATGCTACGGAAGTGCTACGGTAATGCTACGGTAATGCTACGGAAATGCTACGGTTGACGCTCACAAATAATCGACCGTTTCTGAATAAATTATCTGGTTCTGATAAAAAGCGGAACCTAGACGAAGCGAACTCGTAGAAACGACAGTGAAAGGTGTCTGATGGAGTGAATGTTGTATCGGGAAGTGGAAGAACGTTTTGTATCAAACTTTACTACAATAGAAAACCTCAGTTTGCGAGAATTTGTACAACTTTTAGAAACCGGAAATATTAAGGTCATAATTTATTATTCTCGGCAACAAAAGACGATAGTATTTAATTTTAAAATAAAATCACTCTCGACACTAGCGCTGCGGTCGCGTATGTGTTGTCTCTGTGTGTCCGAACTTTATCGTTTTGTTTTTATGTATTTATCTATATTTTCACTGCATTTATTCACCGCATTTGTACTGATAAACCCTAAGGTTTAAGTAATAGACTAATTGAATTGTAAAACTTGTATCAAAGTGTTAATTTAGGTACAGGTAAACAGATCAAGAATTCTGAACACAGATTGACCAGGCTATGAATAGACCCGCCTAGGGCTAATTGTAAAAAGGAGAAACTGACCAGGTGTGGTTATGACTTACACACCTGAGCCCGGTGACTCCTAATCAAGTGTATATCCATGGCCATCAGGTGAAGTTGATGGTGGTGGGGAGGGGGGATTAGTACCCATGGCAACAAGTAAGGGGGACAATTAAGTCAAGTACATGTACATGCCTGGCAAGTCTATATATAACAATCACTGGTAATGTTAATGGTGTGTAAGCATTGACGATTTGTTTAAAAGTCTGATGTCGGATCAGAGGAAATTCTGGCTGCATGGGGAGGGATAAAAACTAAAAACAAAACATCAATAATTATATACTTAAGACTATACAATGTACATGTGCAATCAGATACGTGTATATCACCAGAGACATATATATGTCTCTGATATCACACGTCTGCAATGGAGCAGACTCTGTATGTTTACGTGATAATGGATAACACTCTGAAAATATTTATTAATGGACTACAACTACAGTTGAGTGACAATCAGTTAACCTTTGCACCCTAGGAGAAGTGAGGAGTGCACGAGATTTAAGGTACTGAAGTAAACGTATAATTAGTGCACAATGGTTTTTTTTAAACTTATTATCACAAAGGACATAACCCGGTAATACTTTGATTCAATATATAAAGACTTCAACAGTGTAGAGTGAAGAATCTACTTTTGAAATTAATTTTGATGCTGTTTGCGATCATTTTAATCATTTACATGCTTCTATTACAATACATCAGTTTGTGTCAGAGGCCTAATAATGGCTGACTCAGGTGTACATATACTTCATGTAAATATTTTGTCAGACAAATTAATATTTTAATTGAATGTTAATTTACTAAAGTTTCTTTTACATTGTTATTCTCAACTTGAAAGGCTTTTTACAGTACAAGTCATCTATATGATATTATACATTGTATGTTCTGTCGACAGATCTTGAGACATGTACATGTCCAGACCACATGTACATTACATTGAAGCCAAACATCTATGAAAGACCTGTTGCCAATGGCCAACTGGGCGCAATATGCAACCCCCACAGCCTTGAGGACATGCATCCTATCACACTTTACCTGTAAGATGCCGATCAGTCTAGCTCTTTTATGTCTGGCACGTGGTATACCTGGCCAGGTGACCTGTCCCCAATTAACCCCTCGGGGTCCAGTTATGGCTTATTCTCACTTAGCCAACATACAGAAATTTACCTGTATTACCTGGCCAACATGTCAAATTTTACACCTGAGTGAGTTTAAACTATAGCAGTAGCCTGTTCTTACTTTCATGAAAGAAAATATGAAAATGTCAAGTTGAATATGACTTATACAATAATGATTCAAATGAATTTATAGAGGCTACTTATAACAAATCTTAGATATTCACAGTAAAAATCGAAATTTATTAAGTTTACATATATCATGAAACCATCACCATCTCAAGAGTTTAAATTACAAAGGTATGCTTTTTATAATAGAAGTATTAACAAGTGTCTTGTATGACTGTTATTTAAATCTGTGTATATGTGTGAGGGTGTGTGTGTTATTTTTTTTTTTTTTTTTTTATTTTTTTTTTTTTTTACAAAATAACAATTTTAGAAAAGACACCAAAGCAAATATTTTTTGTGCATACCAATAATTATAAAATTCTATCAAACTAGCAGCGGATGTGTTTCTTAATGAAGTAAAGCAACGTTGCCACGAAGAAAAGTTTTGCTATTCCAACTTTGACGATGATGTTAGTGTGATGATACAAAAAATATCTGTATAATATCAGTCCTTAAACTACGCGATTCAAATGATTCACCCTCTCTTTTACATCTTTTACGTGTTTTAAATCAAAACTAAACGATCATAGTCTATATTACATGTTTTGTACACAATTCAACTTACCTAGTCTGGTATGTAGGCATTAATACATATATTTTTATTCAAATCTTTACATTGCCTGCTTGATCGAACTTGTACAGGATAATTTAACTTTTTAGTTCCACATCTTTTTTTGACTAGGTCGAGTAGCTCAACCCTGCTTTATCCCTGTAAATTCTGGATTATTGTAAGAAATTGTAATGTTCTTAAAAGAGTCCTAATTGATTAAAACTACGTTTGTCATATTCCTGACAGTTTTTTAACGTCTCACTTGAGAGATTTATGTCGGACGAAGATTTGTTTTCAGAATTAAGTCTCTTTTTTACTGTTTATAAAAAGACTAACTTGATTATCTGGATGATTTCTATTTAGGACATCAGTTATATTTCACATGTGTATGCACTTTATATACCGTATTTGCTCTTACTTTGTAATTAATTTACTCTTGTTATACTTTATCAGATACATACATATATATCACATATGATCCGAAGATATAGATTTGAATTTCCTGTCGTAGTTTTACCGAGAGAAATATATATCACGTTTATACGGTCTCTGATTTTATCATGTGTTATCAATTTTGTGATTAGACCTTTGGGTTTTAAAACTGAAATAAATAATGAATAACTCCGTAGATCACGATGACATTCTCATTAATGTTGGAAGCCAAGTTTTATGAAGCAGTCTATAGCCTTACCTGTAGGTCATAATTATCTCTTATTGTTCTACCTTTCACACCTAGTATCACTTGGTCCACAGAATACCGTACCTTTAGTTGACTAGTGTACAACATGCTGTGTTGTTTGTATCATCGCTGACAATTAAGTCTAACTACCCTAGTTTACCTGTGTGATACTGTCTGGACCATTTGTACCCTATACATGTAGCCTGACCAGTGCATATTACATGGAACAGTTTTAAAGGTTTGACTATAGCACAGTAAAGGAAATATTATTTATTTGACACGATCTTCATCTTCGTTTCCATCGTAATGCGTCGACTACTATACTATACCATTTTTTTATCACACTAAGATCGATGGACCACGTGACTTGACTTGTTTTTTGTGAGAGTGTTATTTTTTCTAAACAAAGATACAGAAAGATGTATAACCATATATATTTAATTCTCACCTCCTTATTAAATTATTTGCTGTCACTACTATGCTTTAGTGACGTTCGGTAAGTATATTTAACTAAATTTCGTTTCGATAAAAAATACACTCCGCAAAATTTTCTACCGAACGGTTATGAGACGGTCAGCGAGTGAAAATAGGTAAACGCAAATGCTACGGAAATGCTACGGAAATGGTACGGTAATGCTACGGAAGTGCTACGGAAATGGTACGGAAATGCTACGGTAGTGATACGGAAATGGTACGGAAGTGATACGGTAATGCTACGGAAGTGCTACGGAAACGCTACGCTTAAATCGGAACTGCGAACGTACACGGGTCTGTACTACCGAGACCACTACTACCGAGACCACTAATACCGAGACCACTACTACCGAGACCACTACTACCGAGAACACTACTACCGAGACCCATACTACCGAGACCACTAATACCGAGACCCCTAATACCGAGACTACTACTACCGAGACCCTAATACCGAGACCACTACTACCGAGACCACTACTACCGAAACCACTAATACCGAGACCCCTACTACCGAGACCCCCAATGCCGAGACCCCTAATACCGAGACCACTACTACCGAGACCACTAATACCAAGACCCCTAATACTGAGACCACGAATACCGAGACCCCTACTACTGATACCACTTACACCCAGACCACTACCGAGACCCGCCTACTAACGAGACCCGCCTACTACCGAGACCCCTAATACAGAGACCCTACTACCGATACCCCTACTACCGATACCCCTACTACGGAGACCCTAAAACCGAGACCACTAACACCCAGACCACTAATACTGAGACCACTAATACCGAGAACACTTCTTCCTAGACCCCTAATACTGAGACCCCTGCTACCGAGACCACTACTACCGAGATCACTAATACCGAGACCCATACTACCGAGACCACTACTTCCTATACCCCTAATACCGAGACCCCTACTACCGAGACCACTACTACCGAAACCCCTACTAGCGAGACCACTACTACCGAGACCCCTAGTACCGAGACCACTAATACCGAGACCCCTAATACCGAGACCCCTAATACCGAGACCACTAACACCCAGACCTCTACCGAGACCCGCATACTACCGAGACCCGCCTACTACCGAGACCCGCCTACTACCGAGACAACTACTACCGAGACCTTTAATACCCAGACCCTACTACCGAGACCCCTAATACCGAGATCCCTACTACCGAGACCACTAACACCCAGACCACTAATACTGAGACCCCTAATACCGAGAACACTACTTCCTAGACCCCTAATACCGAGACCACTACTACCGAGACCCTTATACCGATACCACTACTACCGAGACCACTACTACCGAAACCACTACTACCGAGACCACTAATACCGAGAGCCTAATACCGAGACCACTACTACCGAGACCACTACTACCGATACCACTACTACCGAGACCACTACTACCGAAACCACTACTACCGAGACCACTAATACCGAGAGCCTAATACCGAGACCACTACTACCGAGACCACTACTACCGAAACCAGTAATACCGAGACCCCTACTACCGAGACCCCCACTACCGAGACCCCTAATACCGAAACCACTACTACCGAGACCACTAATACCAAGACCCCTAATACTGAGACCACGAATACCGAGACCCCTACTACCGATACCACTGACACCCAGACCACTACCGAGACCCGCGTTCTAACGAGACCCGCCTACTACCGAGACCCCTAATACAGAGACCCTACTACCGAGACCACTACTACCGAGACCTCTACTACCGAGACCCCTTCTACGGTGACCCTGAAACCGAGACCACTAACACCCAGACCACTAATACTGAGACCCATACTACCGAGACCACTACTTCCTAGACCCTTAATACCGAGACCCCTACTACCGAGACCACTACTACCGAAACCCCTACTACCGAGACCACTACTACCGAGACCCCTAGTACCGAGACCACTAATACCGAGACCCCTAATACCGAGACCACTAACACCCAGACCACTACCGAGACCCGCCTACTACCGAGACCCGCCTACTACCGAGACAACTACTACCGAGACCTTTAATACCCAGATTCTACTACCGAGACCCCTAATACCGAGATCCCTACTACCGAGACCACTAACACCCAGACCACTAATACTGAGACCCCTAATACCGAGAACACTACTTCCTAGACCCCTAATACCGAGACCACTACTACCGAGACCCTTATACCGATACCACTACTACCGAGACCACTACTACCGAAACCACTACTACCGAGACCACTAATACCGAGAGCCTAATACCGAGACCACTACTACCGAGACCACTACTACCGATACCACTACTACCGAGACCACTACTACCGAAACCACTACTACCGAGACCACTAATACCGAGAGCCTAATACCGAGACCACTACTACCGAGACCACTACTACCGAAACCAGTAATACCGAGACCCCTACTACCGAAACCCCCAATACCGAGACCCCTAATACCGAAACCACTACTACCGAGACCACTAATACCAAGACCCCTAATACTGAGACCACGAATACCGAGACCCCTACTACCGATACCACTGACACCCAGACCACTACCGAGACCCGCGTTCTAACGAGACCCGCCTACTACCGAGACCCCTAATACAGAGACCCTACTACCGAGACCACTACTACCGAGACCTCTACTACCGAGACCCCTTCTACGGTGACCCTGAAACCGAGACCACTAACACCCAGACCACTAATACTGAGACCCATACTACCGAGACCACTACTTCCTAGACCCTTAATACCGAGACCCCTACTACCGAGACCACTACTACCGAAACCCCTACTACCGAGACCACTACTACCGAGACCCCTAGTACCGAGACCACTAATACCGAGACCCCTAATACCGAGACCACTAACACCCAGACCACTACCGAGACCCGCCTACTACCGAGACCCGCCTACTACCGAGACAACTACTACCGAGACCTTTAATACCCAGATTCTACTACCGAGACCCCTAATACCGAGATCCCTACTACCGAGACCACTAACACCCAGACCACTAATACTGAGACCCCTAATACCGAGAACACTACTTCCTAGACCCCTAATACCGAGACCACTACTACCGAGACCCTTATACCGATACCACTACTACCGAGACCACTACTACCGAAACCACTACTACCGAGACCACTACTACCGAGACCACTACTACCGAGACCACTACTACCGAGACCACTACTACCGATACCACTACTACCGAGACCACTACTACCGAAACCACTACTACCGAGACCACTAATACCGAGAGCCTAATACCGAGACCACTACTACCGAGACCACTACTACCGAAACCAGTAATACCGAGACCCCTACTACCGAGACCCCCAATACCGAGACCCCTAATACCGAAACCACTACTACCGAGACCACTAATACCAAGACCCCTAATACTGAGACCACGAATACCGAGACCCCTACTACCGATACCACTGACACCCAGACCACTACCGAGACCCGCGTTCTAACGAGACCCGCCTACTACCGAGACCCCTAATACAGAGACCCTACTACCGAGACCACTACTACCGAGACCTCTACTACCGAGACCCCTACTACCGAGACCCTGAAACCGAGACCACTAACACCCAGACCACTAATACTGAGACCCATACTACCGAGACCACTACTTCCTAGACCCTTAATACCGAGACCCCTACTACCGAGACCACTACTACCGAAACCCCTACTACCGAGACCACTACTACCGAGACCCCTAGTACCGAGACCACTAATACCGAGACCCCTAATACCGAGACCACTACTACCGAGACCACTACCGAGACCCGCCTACTACCGAGACCCGCCTACTACCGAGACAACTACTACCGAGACCTTTAATACCCAGATTCTACTACCGAGACCCCTAATACCGAGATCCCTACTACCGAGACCACTAACACCCAGACCACTAATACTGAGACCCCTAATACCGAGAACACTACTTCCTAGACCCCTAATACCGAGACCACTGCTACCGAGACCACTAACACCCAGACCACTACCGAGACCCGCCTACTACCGAGACCTCTACTACCGAGACCCGCCTTTTACCGAGACCCCTAATACCGATACCCCTAATACCCAGACCCTATTACCGATACCCGCCTACTACCGAGATCACTACTACCGAGTATAAGGGGTCTCGGTGTTAGTGGTCTCGGTAGTAGGCGGGTCTCGGTAGTAGTGGTCTCGGTAGTAGTGGTCTCGGTACTAGGGGTCTCAGCATTAGTGATCTGGGTGTAAGTGGTCTCGGTATTAGTGGTCTCGGTAGTAGGGGTCTCGGTAGTATGGGTCTCGGTATTAGGAGTCTCGGCATTAGGGGTCTGAGTAAAATTGGTCTCGGTAGTAGGGGTCTCGGTATTAGTGGGCTGGGTGTTAATGGTTTCGGTATTAGGGTCTCGGTATTAGTGGTCTCGGTATTAGTGGTCTCGGTAGTAGTGGTCTCGGTAGTAGTGGTCTCGGTAGTAGGGGTCTCGGCATTAGGGGTCTGAGTAAAATTGGTCTCGGTAGTAGGGGTCTCGGTATTAGTGGGCTGGGTGTTAATGGTCTCGGTATTAGGATCTCGGTATTAGTGTTCTCGGTATAAGTGGTCTCGGTAGTAGTGGTCTCGGTATAAGTGGTCTCGGTAGTGCTGGTCTCGGTAGTAGTGGTCTCGGTATAAGTGGTCTCGGTAGTAGTGGTCTCGGTAGTAGTGGTCTCGGTATAAGTGGTCTCGGTAGTAGTGGTCTCGGTATTAGGGCTTTCGGTAGTGGGGGTCTCGGCATTAGGGGTCTGAGTAAAATTGGTCTCGGTATTAGGGCTCTCGGTATCAGTGGTCACAGTAGAATTGGTCTCTGTAGTAGGCGGGTCTCCGTTGTAGTAGTCTCGGTAGTAGGGGTATGAGTAAAATTGGTCTCAGCATTAGTGGTCTCGGTATTAGGGTCTCGGTATTAGGAGTCTCGGTAGTAGTGGTCTCGGTATTAGTGGTCTCGGTATTAGGGTCTCGGTATTAGGATCTCGGTAGTAGTGGTCTCGGTAGTAGTGGTCTGGGTGTTAGTGGTCTCGGTATTAGTGGTCTCGGTAGTAGTGGTCTCGGTAGTAGGGGTCTCGGTATTAGGGTCTCGGTAGTAGTGGTCTCGGTAGTAGTGGTCTCGGTATTAGTGGTCTCGGTATTAGTTGTCTCGGTATAAGTGGTCTCGGTGTTAGTGGTCTCGGTAATAGGGGTCTCGGTAGTAGGGGTCTCGGTATTAGGGGTCTGAGTAAAATTGGTCTCGGTAGTAGTGGTCTCGGTACTAGGGGTCTCGGTAGTAGTGGTCTCGGTATTAGGGGTCTCGGTGTTATTGGTCTCGGTAGTAGTGGTCTCGGTAGTAGTGGTCTCGATAGTAGTGGTCTCGGTATTAGGGGTCTCGGTATTAGGGGTCTCGGTAGTAGGGGTCTCGGTATTAGGCCACACCATTCTTTCCGTCCTATTTTCAGATAAGTAAATGACGTCGGTACGCGACAGTCCGTATAACCAATCCTGCTTTCTTTGTAATTAATCGAGCATGGTCATGTTTATATGCAGCAGTCTAAATAAACAATGTTTAACCCCCGCAATATGATGTACAAGAACAGCAGATTTCACGGTATAGGCTCGTCTATCGCTTTATTATGGGAATTTAATTGTTGTATATATTGACCAATGTATTGTAAATATTTTTGGTAATATAATACTGTTTTAACCAGACCAAACTTTCCGTTTCCTGAGGGCAAAATCAAGTGTGATAGTCGCTTTAACAGAGAGTTAAACAGTAAACATGTCGTGTACATGGTATAACGATGTCGTCGCTGTCAAGAGTTAGAACGCCTGTTCGTATACAACTGTCTTTTTTTTCGAATTACAACAAGCCATAAAACAGATAATTTGTTGCATATATAGTAAGCATTTGATGCGTGTCGATAAATATCAATACTATCTGAATATTGCAGAAGTTACCGTGTCACTTCGATCGTCAGCGCCGTACTACAAGGCATGTGTTAGCCAACTAATCAATTGATTCTGCTTTTTAATTCAAGGGATCTTATTATTACCTATATACCTTCCTTACAACAAAGTCTAGCCGTTTACACAACAACAATAATTACAATTTTGTGTATAATTTATTGACCGTTTTTGTTAACAGAAAATGCATTTGGAATCATGGTCAGTCACCTGACCACAAATAACATATGAGCCCACAACATGTCTTCCAAACGTAACTATCTAACTGAAACTCCACAGCATCCGCCATAATATCGTCTCGAATGCTGTTTTTTAAATACAGATTTGTTTTTCTACTGGACATATATTGTACCTTTTAAGTAATATTTGTATGTGGTTTGAAGCGAATGTTTTAACGTCAGCCATATTGGAATGAACACAGAGGTAGTGTTATAGATGTCATTTAAGTGAAATTGAAGCCATATATGGTCATGGACAGCCATTCTAATATGGATACTAATAAACGAAAATTAAAAAGAACATGGAAATACAGTGAATATCCGGAATATAAAAAAACGTGATTTTCACTAAGAAATCAAGCAAACATATCGATTTGTATGGAAACACTCATAAAAAGTACAGGGAAAACAGGACAAGAAGGCCAGGAAGGGTAAGCGCCTTTTACTGAATTGTTGACAGCGCCATGCAAATCTAGGTCGTAACCGGATAGACTCTCAATTAAAGAACAGTGGTGGAGACAATGGAACAACTAGGTATATTAACATCGCGCAAGAAAATAGATATCTCCAAATGGATCATGTTTCCGACCACAGAAGTTATTTCCTCTACATGCATCTATCGCAAGCATGATTCGACATATGTCATGCAATAATATCAACAGGTACTTGAATATCTGATCAACCGGGGGACGTCAGCACCGTAGGTAGGTGAATCAGGAATATTACCATCTAGAAATGGGAAATTAATTATTCAATAATTGAAATCCCTACGTTTATGTTCTGCTGGACATGGTGTAAGTAAAAATAGAGGTAAGCGACTGATGTCCTTGATTTTAGCTAAAAAAGGTATATACAATCAATGTGGTCAATAACGCTTTTTTCATTATTTTGCGATAATACAAAAGTATCTGCTATTGAAGAACTTCACAAGGTCTCCGATACATTTTCTGACAGGCTCTTGTATGTTACCTGCCTCGTGTGAGAACAAAAACAAGTCGACCAAGAGAAAGGCATAGTGAGTTCCCAGGGGTCTATCAATCATCTCTAGATATTATGACCAAATTAAGCAAACATTAGAAGGAAGGAAGGAAGGAAGGAAGGAAGGAAGGAAGGAAGGAAGGAAGGAAGGAAGGAAGATTAAAATAAGGATTCCAAAATAACGCAATAGTAGCGGCATAGTAGGTATACTTTTTCTTTAATATGCTCTATTAATTGTTTGATAAGCATTTGTTATCAAAGGAGTGAATATAGCTTTTGTCTATTTCATAGTGTGAGAATTAAGTTAATCACAATGTACGCCACCTTCAATATCTATCAGAGTCATGCCTAAACTAAGTTCAAGCATTTGGTGGCTTTTTATAACTATAAACAAAACCTGTACTTTAAAAACCAAACTCGACGTTCATCAAATACAAGAGACAATTCTGCTTTCACGATCAAAAGTTAAAATATGTTTGATTTAAGCCAATTACGCCAATACTTACCCTGGGTGACATACAACATTGCCAAAAGTATTAATATCCCCGGTGCCATGGCGTCTGTTAGAGTCATAAAACATGAATGAGGACAAGTTGCAATCCTCTCCCCTGGTTCGGCTACCCACACAATATTTACTTCAGATATAAGTAATCCGGAATGAAATTAAGATCCTCGTTATGGTAACAACTGGACCAATCCTCATATATAAAATCAAACCTTATACTGTTCAGTGTATTATACCGACTGCAAAGGTGAATGAATTATTCATACAGACTTTTCCTGACAATGATTACACATGATTCGAAATCGATATCGATAAATGGAAGGAAAATGATGAACAGACATATTAATTCGATCACCTTTCCTTTCCCGGACTTTATTGGTATGCTATCATTGTTTACGGTGATGTTAAATGTTCACCTTAATATTTATTCATTCAAAGCACCATGCATTTCAACAAACATTTCGGAAACCGAGCTGAGGCGCTAAGCAACGTGTGTATTTAAGATTTGAGTATTGGATATGAATTTTCAATAAAAGTTCGCCTGGGTTTTGGAAATGAATTTTCAATAAAAGTTAGTCGTATAATAGGATAGTGTTTAATAATATTTTGTTGTTTTGTCTGTTAGTGACAATTTTTGTACAAAGTGACACAGACCTACCACTATACCGATGAACGAAGCTGGAGTCTTTAACATAAGTAAACGTTAGACGCCGCGATCATTTCACAAAACGTGTCCGTGGTGATGTTCGGAATGACAGACGACAACACAAGAATAAGTTAAAGTAGTAAAAAAATCCGTAATTATAGGCAAGAGGTTAGCCAATTAGAATTGTTGGAGGTCAGAAATGACCAATAGGGGGCTTTTAAAGTGGTTACATACCGCAAGGTGTTAACGCAAACAATAACACATTGTTACCAATTTTATAACGTGACATATGGGATAATAAAACATAGCCAATACTTTCTTTTGTAATGAAATTGTCTCGAGTGTATTCAATATTGTGTCATCGTCCATCGATGAACTACAATAATATAAGGAACTTATAACAGTTGATGAATTCCCAGAAGTCTAAACATTTACATTAATAATCAAGGACACTTTTCACTCTCTAGGCAATAATACGCAATCAATTATGGTTCGTTGTATGTAAATTGTAGGTAACCATTGATAACTAACTTATTAATAAGGATTTACATACATGTTCTCTATAGAAATAACATTTATCAATTAATTTATTAGAAGCGTCCATATAAACATTTTACAACAAAGTTCAGTTCATATCTGCCCAAGGGTTGGTATCTATTTTTCGCTCTGGTGACATTTACATGTAAGTTGTCCTTACCTTAGTTCTCATGTTGTGATCGTGACATTACGATTCAACCTAAAACAGAGTTATTTACATTTTATAAAAATCAATCAAATGCAATGGATACAACGTAAACACCACAATACAATAAATGAAGTTCCGATAATGAATTCCGTTCCAGGAACAATACATTCCGAATCATTGAGTATCAGTCTGCCTAAAAATCATGAAAAATGTTGAAATGGTGATTCATGACATATCTCAGAATTGCATGTATTTTTTTCATTATTGAAATTGGAAGAAATGTTTGAACAAAAGTGTGTTGGTCTTTTTTTCTATTATTATCATATTTGTGAAATAATTACCCAGGTTCTAGAAACTACATATTTTAACTTAAAATGCCATTTTAAACTTTGAGATTGATTACTCATTGAACTAGATTAATTATGATAAATCATTAAGATATATCTTAGATTTTTAATTGCATTTAAACAAAATGTATTGGATAATCTAAAATATATAAATAAATAAATAATTTCAAAGCAAAATAGATTTATTACAAAAAATGACATATAACACGCGAAACCATGTTATTATACAACATGTAAGTATATCCATGTTGTGAAAATTTAACAAATAGTTTTCAAAAGAACATAACTCTGACTTCGGTTGGAGAGTTGCTGTTTACAGGGAAAACAAATATGGCGGGAACTATGCCTTTGGAGTGGGATGACCTGCATATCTTCGATGTTACTATAGGGAAATTGCGGACTGTCTGCTTTTATCCAGATGCCTAATATAATACACAACTCTAAGAATGTCTAGGCAATAGATACGCGCGATTCCATTCTACAAGACCTGACTTTGATGAAAAATATCATACAACCAGTGAACAGGCGCTTGCATAGAACATGTTTTTCATTTTTTTTATATGACAGTGTTATGTGTACTCTGTACGGTACAAGGCTGACAACTCCACCACGAGCGAAACGGCACACTACCACACTTTAATCGACTAAAAACACATTTATTCAAACTGACACGGTGCATAATATATACTACCGTCATCTTCAAACATTTATCTTTAACCTACCGTGTCACTCAATACGAATTGCTACATCCAAAACACATAATCCGTGAAAACATCGCCGAATTCCTCCAACAAAACACCACTTTTCAAACTGCTCCCTCAGCCTGTCCAGATTATTCATTTACATACGGGGTTGAAAGGTCATGTGATTATATAATCGACTGTCACCAGGTGCACTGTTTGGGGTCATCTCGGCTTACTTTATTTTACAGGTGCATGTACAGGACGTTGTTTGCGAGATCACGGACGAATTAGATAGCATGTTTCATGCCAGTGATGAGATCGTCCTTTCCTTTTCTTCAACTGCATCATTTCGGTAGTTGTTGAAACTTCGTTTTTAATTCGAAAGATTGTATGTAACGGTGCTCAATAACTTGTTCAAGACAGGGTCTTGTCATTATACGTATACCATGAACTAGCAGTATCGGTTGTAATTTTTCGAAGTTGTTAAAATTTGGAAGGGGGTAATAGCTGATAGTTGTTTGATATTTTGTTTTCAAATTGAACATGCCATCTTTTTAGGGTTATGCCTATCTCCAATTAAAAAAATGAACCACTACATGACTACTTAAAAATATATAGACCACACTATACCGGTCAGAATAAGAGGTTTAATTTTTAGGCTGTAGTTTTGCAATCAGCAGTTTGCAACCGTTGCTACATTATATTTACTATGAGAGCTTTTTTCCGAGAAGGGGGATAGGGGTTTCTGTGTTGGCCCTAAATTCTGGCGTTGACACAAAATAACTACTAAAAATACCCCTAAAGTATTCTCTTTTCTTTCTCATTTCAATTCAGTTTCTTTATTCTGTAAGCCCTTCATCAAGCTTAATTATTTTTAGAGTAGCGTTTGATGCTTACACACTCAATTACACTTAATCATCAATAGCTTACATATTATATATGCGGTGTAAAGTGGAATTACATAGATAATCAGTATTACGAAGAATACTTCACAATGCGTTAAACTCTTTGACATTGTTGACACTAAGTGGCAAAATGATATCAAGTTTATGAAAATCGAAATCAAGTAAGCAAATAACAACGGTTTCAAAAATATGAATACAAAAGGGTTCAAAATAAAACGAAACTCATCCTCAATATTTCGATAATCACACGGTGTTAAATCTATATGCAAGTCCCAAGTCCTGAATGTACTCATATAATTTTGATGGAACTCGAAGAATTTCTGGGAAATATTAAATCTAACATTGTGGGACTCATGACAATAAATTGATGATGTATCACTGATTTCAACGTACAAATCGTTTAGCAAGTCTGAAGTATGATCTATGTATTTGACAACGACATGATATTTGTAAAATTTGTGGAAATAAATGAACAGGTTTGAAGTAAGCAATGTTGGTACACATGTATACGTTCCAGTAACCTGATGACAGTCTTATTCGTGATACACTTTTCTTTTTGTTCGTCCTGATTTCAGTAAACTGACAAAAGTTAATCAATAAATAAGCATCGTGTTCTACCTTTGTGACAAAGGTATGCTAATCCGTTTCCCTTTTATCTTTTATTTTTTAATTTTCAAGTATGAAATGTCTAGGCCTACTACGTGAATGTGATTGCAGAATAGGCATTCTTGATTTCGTTTGCTTTTCTTGAGTACTTTCACGTCCAAAATGATAAATGATTTATGATTATAAATCATCGTTCATTCGACGAAACTCTTCATATAATCGTAAATTAGACGAAACTTATCAACGAGCCAAAGCGTTTCCCGGACAAAATGCCTGGGGAGATGAACCCAAAAAGTGCACCTGACGACAGACGATTATACAAACGCATGACCTTTCAATCCCGTATGTGAATGAAGAATCTGGACAGGCTGAAGGAGCAATTTGAGAAAAGGCGTTCTTAGTCGATTGAAGTGAGATGGGGTGCCGTTTTGCTCGTGACGGAGTTTCCGGCCTTCACTTTTACACAGTACACATACCACTGATATCATTCTTTTAAAAATTCATTCTCATTTTCTATGCAAGCGCCTGTAAACCAGTGCAGCAATTTGGTTCACGTGAACCTCCGGGAAGTAGACAGCTTCCAACTTTCGATGTGCTACGAAGCATTAACCCTAACCTTACAGCTACAGCTATTACCTCCTTGTATGACTCAATGATGCTATGGACGTCACTAAGATATTACTTCCTTCTAGGACTCAGGATTCAGTGATCATAGGGACATCATACAACGAATGAATTTTTCGTGGACTCGTCAGTGATGCTAAGGACACCATATAGCCGTTAACTCCTTAAGGAATTCGATGATGGTAGTGGGAAAATTAAAAAGTACAATCATTGTAATCAATCGGTCAAAATAACAATTCTTTAATCATAAGCGAAAGGGAGATTGACGCCATATTGAACTCAATTTCATGTTTTTGTAGATATTGAAAACACCAGCATCTGAATCGAATTAAATTCACTAAGATAATATCAACACACTGTTCGAAGATAAGATAATAATTTATGAGAGGGAAATGGTCCCTCTCACGACCGATGCTTTATGCATGAAGCACGATGAAGATGACAAAAATATACCGTGTTGTTAAGTAGGTTTCCATATACAATGACAGTACTATCAATTAAATATTGGTCTTTGGGGTTTCCAGGTATATCACAAGTGCATCCAAACATCCTATCCTCATCAATTACTTATTTATAACACTTTCCTTCTGAACGAACAAAGAGCTAAAAGGAACGGGCAACAACAAATTAGATAAACGAAGGAGAACGAAGCGACGTGTTTTGTTAAAACAGCAATGTGTTAGTTTTAAGAAAAGATATTTGAAAACTCATCGTGTATCGTGTGAGCTATTTACGATGGTATATACTACATATGATAAGTATTACTACTGCTTGAAAAAATACATACACATACCCTTTAATTGATTCATGATGCGTTACTCCGATATCAGTCAATGTCATAGATCTAGAGCTATTGATGCTATAAATGCAACATTAGAGGGGGCGTTTGCATTCTTTACAAAGCTTATCTTAATGTTCAGAAGATTGTTACCGGTAGGTCTCGAATTGTAGGTGTTGAAATTCAAGAGTCTGATAGCAATTATATTTTTGTCTTTTCCGCATACATCCCAGCGTCATCAAGACACTTGAATGTTTTTAAAGAGACTCTAGACACATTAGAATCTCGTGTGACCGTGTACTTGGAGAAAGGAACACAATGAAAGATCCACTTTGTTCGAAATGTTTTTGAAAAGAAATAATTTACTCTCGGTAAATGTTCAGACCGAATGTAAAGGTCCAGAATATACATTTTGTCCTTCCACCGGAAACTGTACAATGATTGACCATATCCTTGTTGAAAGTAGAATGACAGATTTAGTAGAATGGTCTCAAGTCCTAGACGAATGTGAAATCAATACTTCAGAACACCTTCTTGTTATATGTTCTGTGAGGGCTCCCCGGATTCTAACTTAACAATTCAATGATGAATGTTTGAGGTACAATTGGCGTAATGCTGTAAAAACTGGTAAAATACAAAGCTATAAACATACTGTCGATTTTTCCCTAAGTCCAATATCATTTCCTCAAAATATCACGTTGACCCGTGACATTGATAATTATTATAACGTTCTAAAATCTGTTTTGCTAAATGCTTCAAAATGTTGTATTCGGGAATGTAAATTTAAGAAACATTTAAAACCGTATTGGAATGATGAGTTAACACATGTTCACCGTCTGATGGCGAGTAAAAGGAAACTATGGAGAGAAAATGGTCAATGTCGAGGTGATGATGTTTATTATTTAGACTATACGTTATTTGAGAATGTTTTTAGAAGCAAGCTCAGAAAGGCTTTTAACGAGTATATGAGGCATCAATTCGAAGAAATTGATCAATCAGGTGAGATTGACCAGGCATTATTCTGGCAAATATATAAAAGTAAAGCACGTAAACCCAAATTAAAACAAACTGAATTGAAGAATGATGGCCATGACCTACGTAATCCAGAAGGAATAGCAAAGGCATGGGGTACGCATTTTTGCAAATTGTTCGACAACGAACCTAATGACTTGTTTGATGTAGATTTCTTTAACCAGGTTAATTGTGATTTACTGAATATGACAGAAAAAGCTAAGACAGATAAAGATGTGTTTTTAGATATAGAATTCACTTTTAAAGAGGTTGCTGACATATGTAGAGGTCTTAAAACAAAAAAGTCTGGTGGTCCTGACGGTTTGGTATATGAGCATATTAAATATAGTTATAGTCCAATGATCAATCATATTACATTTCTGTTCAACCTCATCGTTAAACAGGAGTATATTCCCAAGTCATGGAAACATGGTACAATAATCACTCTGTACAAAGGTAATGGGAAACCAAAAGACGATCCAAACAGCTATAGGAGTATAACGTTAATTCCTGTGTTTTTCAAGATTTTCGAGACACTTTTATCTACACGTTTAAGTCCAGTATTAGACTCACCCACATTTCCGAACAGGCATCAGTCAGCATACCGCAAACAAATATGTAGTTTATGTACTTCTTTTAACCTTCAGGAAAGCGTGAATTATAATCTAGATAATGGATCCGATGTGCTCTTCACTTTTCTTGATAGCAATAAAGCCTTCGATTCTGTATGGCAAGATGGCCTATACTATAAGCTTTACAATATGGGAATTAAAGGGAAAGTATGGAATATCATGAAACAAATGTATTCTCGATTTACCAGTAATGTTGTTTTTAATGGTTTCAAGTCTGACAATGTAATCATGAAACGGGGAATCTTACAAGGTGGATCTTTGTCTGCAAAATTATATTCAGTATTTATTAATGACTTGCTTAATGAAGTAGAATTTAGCGGGAATGGGGCAATAGTCCTTTCCTCGCGAATAAATATACCTACACAAGCTGATGATGTATGTATAATCAGCAATAATGTTAAAAGTTTACAGTATCTACTCACTATATGTGAGACATATAGTAGAAAGTGGAGGTTTACATTTTCCTCTACTAAATCTAAAATTACTGTTTTTACTTCTAAAAAGAAGACTAATGTTCACTGTAATATAGCTATATATGGTAAGAAACTACAAGTTGTAGAAAGTATAACTCATGTTGGTGTTTTATTAAATAGTAAAAATAACAATGTCGAACGTACAGAACTTGCATGTTCTAAATTGAAATGTGGTGCTATGCCATTAATACGTTCTGGTGCACATCCATGTGCGCTGAATCCTTTAACTACAGCAAAGATTGTTAAATGTAAAGTATATCCGTCAGCACTATATGGATGTGAACTGTGGCATTTAAAGAAGAATGATATTTACATGTTAGAAAAAGCTCAGAACTTCATTGTGAAATCAATTCAAGGTCTTAATGTAAGAACAAGAACGGATATGTGTACGTCCCTTATTGGCTGGTTTTCCATAGAGGTTTACATTAGCATAAGGAAAATGTTATTTCTAGGTAGAATATGTACCATGGAGGTTGGCTGTTTAACACGCGAGATTCTTATGAAGCGTCTTTTTGAATTCAATTTGTGTCACTTTAGCAGAGGATTTGTTCCTGACATTGTTAATATTCTACAAAAGTATAATTTGTATCATGTTCTCGAGGTATACTTGAAAAATGGTGTGTTTCCAAGCAAATGTCAATGGAAACGTCTTGTCAACAACCATGTAATACACTATGAACAGTTTAAATTGTGTGAAAGAATGAATGCTGACAGTGATTGTTCTCGCTTTATTCTTGTACATAAGAACATACAACCATGTACAATATGGAAACTTGCTCTCAGGTTTCCACAATACAGTTTATCTTTTAAGAAAGTTGTTAAACTTTGTGTTGATATGCGTTACAGTGAAAATATACATTTATGTCATTACTGTGGATATATGTACAATGACGATATCGCTCACTGTGTACTGGAATGTTTGCATATAGAACCATTACGTGACCAGCTCTGGTGCAAACTCAGTACTGTAAAAGATATAGATTTCTTATTTTATCTTAACGCAATGTCTAATTACCACTTAATTCACGTTCTTCTTGGTGGTTTTCTCAATTGTGACTTAACACCTTATGAATTAGAGGAATTTAGAATAAAATCCATAGTTATTATATCTAAAATCTTCAACAAAGTGGTATCATATAACTTATATTTGTCCTTGATGGAGAACTCTGTGACCAATACAGGATATATATAAATGTATATATTATATTAGTTGACCAACATTGTCTACACTTTTCCTGATATACTTCATTGTATGGCACAATTAGTATGCACGATTAGTGCAACTCACTACTAGTCTGATTAATGTATTTGTTTGATTGTTTGAACTTTTCTTGTAAGGTGTACAAGATGCTATTTTCATTGCTGTGTGTTGTATGTATTATTGCACACACTATGATGATAATTTAGTACGAGGAGTGTAAGTTGTCTATTTTGAGTGATAGAATGCATGTCATTAAATATCACCGTACGATTCTACATTTGTATTTGCCCCTGTTATATTTTTGTGTTGTGTATAGTGAACTGCGCATGCTATTATCATTCTATAATGTTTTTATGTCAAAGCGTGTATCACTATGTAAGGATGTAAACCTGAGTGTGAACGAATTTTCTTTTCTTTCTATGTTGTTTGAGATGTATGTGTATTTTGTGGTATTTCTATTGCTCTTCAAATTTGGAGGAAATAAAGAAATAATAATAAATAAATATTGGCCTTTGGGGTTTCCAGGTATATCAAAAGTGCATCCAAACTTCCTATCGTCATCAATTACTTATTTATAACACTTTCCTTCTGAACGAACAAAGAGCTAAAAGGAACGGGCAACAACCAATTAGATAAACGAAGGGGAACGAAGCGACGTGTTTTGTTAAAACAGCAATGTGTTAGTTTTAAGAAAAGATATTTGAAAACTCATCGTGTATCGTGTGAGCTTCTCAATATTTGGTCTTGTATTTAAACTTCCAACAACAAATCAGAAACCATGAGAGCAGAACTTCTTATACTGTTTACGATGGTATATACTACATATGGTAAGTATTACTACTGCTTGAAAAAATACATACACATACCCTTTAATTGATTCATGATGCGTTACTCCGATATCAGTTAATGTCATAGATCTAAAGCTATTGATAACTACATGTAATCAGTTATATATAAATATGTATGTATACTTTCTAGGATACGTTTTTTTAACTTCAAATTGTGTGTTCAGCTCTTTATTTCAGGTATCAGATGCGATTCTGATTTAGCCTTATGTTGTATAGGAATATTTTATATATAACTAAAATGACACATGTATGGCGCAATTGTATTTTCATTATCGGCATATGTCGTATGCGATTCTGAATTCATTTTTAGTGACACCATTCATTTGTTTGCGTCATATACAGTCATTGCGATTGCTTGTTGACCGTGTGTACCGTGTGTAACTATTCAACTAACATTGCATGGGTAGTGTTTACTTTGCCGGGCCCATTGTAAAATGCAAATGGCAGATGACCTCAAGTGACCTAAAAGTTAGTTATACTACATTTTACCATTTAAAGGAGAAATTTCACAGAGGAGTAAAATTGGAGAAAGATTTTATTGATCATTATTATCTACATTTGTCTATATTTATTAAGATAAGAGATATATGAAATATTTTTGCTCTACTTAGTTATGGTAAAGCCAGTAAATGGCTGATTTAAATGAGTCTGTAAGGGACAGGAGATGATGTCTGGCGAGTCTGTGGTTTGACAGGAGACGGTGCCTGGTGGTAATTTATTTCACTCGGTTGTAGGCATTGGAAAAATGAATTTGTTTTTGTAGCCAGAATTTGGAACAGTTGAAATGGGAGCTGGTAACTATGTCTGGATATACAGCAATGAAATTTGTAGTTAAGGAAAGTGTTTTTTTTTGTTTTGTTTTATGCCACAGATGACAAATTGCATTTACCCGGATGAAAAGTAATCTTCCGTTTTTGCTCCCAAAGTAAAAAATTTGTCAAGATCTTTCTGAACCGTCTTTGCGTCACTGTTTGTCTTGACAACCAAGTATACAATTGTGTCATCTGCAAATAGTCTTATTGTAGCATCAGGGCCCACAGTGATATCGTTTCTATGGTAGAGAAATAAACCAGGTCCAGAAACTAGTCACCGGGGTACTCCAGAATTAACACTGATTTATCTCCCACTATTAACACTGTTTAGGTTCTACCACACAGGAAACTCTCAATCCAGTTGACACCATTGCCCCTAATTCCATAATGTTGTAGCTTATGTTTGAGGAGTGAATGACTGACGTTATAAAAATCCTTGGTAACGTCCATTATTAGGATGTCTGTTGTTGGCCATCGTCAAGGTTTCTAGCATGCTGAAACGGATACAGGTGGTTATTTGTATCTGTATGTGTCATGGTGATGGAGAGCACAGAGTACAGATACATTATTATTGTACAAGTCAAGGATATAGGCCGGTACTTTTCTGGATTTTTATAAACTGGTGGAATATTGACAGTTTTAAATCCACAGGGACTACACCTGTTACCAAAGATTTGTTAAACACTAGAGTAAAGATCGGTGCTATTTCTGTAGTTAGTTCTTTCAGGACCCCGGATTTGATGTTATCTTAGATGGGTTAAGGCCTGGAAGACGTTTTCCCCTCGATGACAATTTCAGGCTAGTGGGGTAAGATTTGAGAGGGGACATATATTACAGTGCAAAAATTTTCGTTAGTAGGGTTTCCGAAGACTGAACATATTAGAGTTCAACATCCGGGATTTATAAAGGGGTCGTGGACTAGATTCCCGTCCCGTTTCAAAAAGGTTATGCCACAATAATATGTCCGTTTAAATTTTTAGATATGACCAGAACTTATTTTACTAGTAATTGTGTTCTTTGCTGTATCCGATGAAATCATGGATTCCATATGACTTTATTGTGAAGCTCAGATATTTCTCTGAATAAGGCGTTTGACCTTTTAGAATTTAGTTATGGTGACAGTGACCCCATCACATTTTTGGATTGTTAATACAATCTGTCCCTCTTCCTGGTAAGTTTTTTGATTGCAGGAGTGACCCATGTCAGACCAGGTTAGGTGTTTTTAACTTAAGAAATTCATTTTTTTTCATTTGTGTTATCGGAGTAGTGATACTCTTATATAATTATAACAAGCAGAGGTGCGATATAAGTAGCAAATACTATGAAATATCTAGAGCTTTCTACCGAAAGGTGTTGGTGCTTTCCGCTTCGGAAACTCCTCTGCCGCCTCGATTAAGTCGACTAATCGTCACTTTGATATACACTTCGAGAAGCTGCAGAACAGATCAACATTGTGATGAGGAAAGTTGGCCCCAAATAAATAACATTCAAACTACATTTTCAAATGTATTTACATATTGCAATAAATCATACAAACTATCATTCGAAATTGATAATTCTGTAAAGGCAAACCAAGGTTTCCTTGAAAACACTGTCTGGAGCAAGCACGGAGTTTATCAATGAACTTAAAGACTTGTAAATATTTTCATCAAACAGTTGTGTTGAGGAAACGTCCTTAAAAAGCAAGCAGTCCGAAATACTTTAAATATCTTAATCGAAATAGCATTATAGCCAAAAGCACATACTAGGTTAAGTAATTGCGAAACCGATTCACAGGCAATCATAGCATCTGCGCGCGTGTCACTTGTGAATACTTGTCAACGAAATTAATTTCTGAATTTTGAATCGAGCAACAGTCATAGCGGGACCTGGATTTTCTGGTTAAAATCGTACGTTCAAAATGTTAGATTTTAAAGAAAATATCTCCCATTCATCTTAAAAAGCCTCTAAAAGTCCTGGGTTTTTGTTTTACAGAATTCGTTGGCTAGCGCGAATGATCTTCGTTGTTCCGTCGGAGTTTAAGTACGCCCTAGTTCGCGCATATGCCTCATTGCGAAAATGAAATAATTGCTTGGGAACGTCGGCTACTACTTATGGAGCGATTCTGACTATTGGCTAAGGGACGGAAATAATGCAAACGTTCAGCATCTACATAAATAACTTCAAATACTTTGATGCTGCCTCAGTAATTTTGGACTTGAACATGTTTTGTTCAGTTCTTTCTGCTTTTATTAGTTAAAGAGGCGTTCCATGACTAAGTAGTGATTCTAATTCAAAACTAGGACATGAAAATAAAAATGCTTAAATGCCTGTACAAGATTTACTGAACGGTGTACCCGACACGCTTCATATATATATTTATAAGAAAAATGCTAGAACGATGTGCCACAACTAACTACATAATTAAGAATTAATGAGTTTAAATTGAAATAATGGCCGACGATGTCTATTCATTTTTCATTTATATCTATTTATATATACATTTTAGCGAAGAAAAACAAAACAAAACCATAAGACCCATGAATAATTCTAATGTTTAGTAACACGTATTGTTTTGCTCTGAGAATTCCCAAGATGAAGTACTCGGAATTGCTTTCCCTAACTCAAGGTATTAGATGAGAGGCCATGAAACACTTCCGAACACGTATACACGGTGTCCTCTCTCTCTTACTCAATGTAAATGAATTATTGGTCAATAGTACACTGAGAACTGTCCATTCCTAAATTAGAGTAGAGTGTTTGTTTTGAGATACCGTTGAGTTGTAAAATTTGACAAACAAAACACTGACAATAACGTTGTCACTCGACAATTCATTATTGATTTGAACAGAATGAGTACGATGTACATTGTAGCTGTCCCTGATGAAGCAAACGCCGGTTACTGTTCGGGAACGCCTGGTATTACATTATATGGAAATCTCTATTTTGTTCGTATTTTGCCCTTATTTTTGTCTATGGTAAGGTAAACATACGGTTTCGTTTAATTTCGGTATTACAGACTTTTGCTTACAAGAAACATAATTAGACGGACTGCTTCTTCGGAGATCGGACCTTTGGACTAAAGGACCCCGAATATCAGGGATTTACCGAGCACGACATCCGTATAAGCGAGACAATATAATAAATAGCTCACAACCGGCCAGTGAGATCGCCAGTGCTCTGTTTTGCATATGTTAATATTTTCTCCAGGTTCTGACATTAAAACCTGTCCAAGTGTCATTTTTGAGATAATTTTGAGGTTTGTGGTATTTATTATCTCAAGTTTGTTTTCGTTCAATAAATAGATATGATGAAATTCGTATTGAAGTTTAATTTTTTGCTTGGCATGGCTCTCAAAAATATAAACTTTTCATATGATATCCCTCATATAAACTGTCATTGACATGTTGATCTTACGTTACAAATTATATCAAAGTCATCACTTAAAATAATTATTTATTATCATTATTGGTATTTCAGCTGTTAACTGGGAGGTCAACACGACGTTGACTGTTTCTCCTAGGTCAACCACGAACTTCGAATTAACAGTGACAATCTACGAGCGCGGCAATTCAAATATCATTGAAGCCGCCAATGCTAGTCTGGACATCAGTGCAGCTCCTACAGAATCGGAGGTCTTTTTGACTGTCCGTCTCCCTAATATCACAAGACCAAAGGAAATTGTTTTGTGGCGCAAAGGAAGCACATTGGACACGTCACGAAAATTCGTGAAGGTAAGAGTGGTATCACAAAAGATATCAAACGCATTCTACGGGAACAGATATCTTAAACTATGAACCTCACCCAAAGGTGATGAAATGTAACTTAAAGAATTATTTGCAAGAAGAATAACACAACACATCCAAGAAGGATAAGCGTCTTGTTTCGATACACTATGTACAGACACTGAAGTACACTAGAAATTTACATATTTTTTTAGAAGTAATTGAATTTTTTTTTTCTAGCTGTAATCTTTCCATTGAATTAAGATTACGCTAGTTGTAATTTATCTACATTGGTTTCTATGGCAATAATTGTTCGTGCGCTTACTCATCATTCCAATTATATGTTTTAATTTTGTTTTGTGCTGAACTTTGTGTGTGTAAAATTAAAAACATCTACATGTACAACCAGGTCTTTTGTAAACGTTTGGAAATCAAGTATTTAACAATTAGATCATGAAAACAAAAACATAATATCCAAGGGAGAAATTTGGTGCCTACCATTGAATGATCTTTATTTGTTCTATGTAAGATAGATATTTCCTTTCTGTGAATAAGAAATAGCAATGCTAAACTTCAACTGTCAGAAATTTCGCTTTCGGGGTCCGACTTAAAACCAATTGAGCACAACAAGGGACCAATATGTTTCAGAAAAATCATCCAGTGCTTTTCAAGTCATTGCAATAATAATCTTCAACTGTCAAATTTAGCCACCTTGCGGCCATTTTGTTTTCTGGATGAGACTCAAAACTAGGGATCTTCCAGTTTGTATGACGGTATTTGGATGTTTATTATTTTTAGAGCCGAATGAGATTCTCTGTACCAAATATCCCCGTACTGTGGGTTACCGAAAAGGGTACGTCTCAAGAAATATAAACACGAAGAATTTCTTACGGGCGGATGAACTAAACTTATTTTCTTTTTTTCTTTGTGTGTTTTTGTTTTTTCTTTTTTGTTTGTTTGCATTGAACGTCTTATATACGGGAGTGCAATGCTATGAATACGCCATTTGCTGTCAAATGAAATATAAGATACAAATGTGGGTAAAGCAGGGATAACACTATTAAAAAAAGTTATGATGAAATGACAGGAAAGTATAAGTACATAGCAAACACATGTACACTGTATGTAAAACGTCGGACACATTACCATCAAATAATTTGTAAACTAAAACGTATATTCTTGAGTTAATCATTTCAAAACGGTTGCATACACATCTTATTTCAGATCATCTTATAGTATATGTAATCGTGTTGTAATTTCAGATTTAAAAATGATTAATTGAATGTTCTTTGCAAGAAAGCGTTTTTTTTCCCGGTAAGACATTGAACAAACTGATGAATTTCGTCTTAGTTTCTGAAAAGGTGTATAATTTGAATATCTTTTTTTGCAGTTGACGATGAAGAACTCCACCGATAAGTTTACATTTTTGTGTAACTGTTCCATTGATTCTGACACCAAAAAGACAACCGTAAACGCAACAGGTGAAGTTTATTGTTTTTCCTGTGAAGTTTATTGTTATTCCTTTGAAGTTTATTGTTTTTCCTGTGAAGTTTATTGTTTTTCCTGTGAAGTTTATTATTTTTTCTGTGATGATGAAAGTCCATTTGCACAATATGCAGAAGGAATCGATTCATTCAAAGCACTGCTTTGTAAATGTTCCGATATTTTGGTGCAATCAACATTAAGAACATTAGCGAATCTCAAAAGATTAATAACATGAGGAATTGGCGCCTCCACAATATTTGATAGATCGTTACTGTTAACCAATTGTTTGAATTTGTGAAGTTATAATGAGTGTTATTTTGCTGCATTGCTGTGTAAACATTACAATTTTTAAATAAAAACCTGATTCGACAACAGTTTTGCAAGCAAAACACCCACCAGGTAAGAGCATATTACGTGAAGTATGACATAATATTCTGTGTTGTTCACTCGTGATTCGAGAGATATTGATGTGATCAATAGAGTCAACAATTCATACAGCATCCTTATGTATGCAGTATGTAAACCATCGTTAATATTATCAGTAGACTGCTCCTCCGCCAGGTGTCGCTGCTTGTTTTGGTTGACACAACGTGTTGACATTATTGTCACTTTATCAAATGGCATGATTTACTTAAATTGCTTAAAGATTTGACATTTAGACATGTTTCGAAGATATCTAAAGGATGACGTACAAAATAACGCCTACTTTCTAGAGAAATAAGGGAACTCTATCTCAAAAAATGCAGCCATTGTTGTAAACTATGTTTGATATTCAACATGAAATCTTTCAATATCATCTTTACATAAACTGGATACAAAACGATTTCTTACCAATATAAAGCATATGGATGTCGTTTTTAATGCCATATAGGTATATATATATATATATACATAAATCATATTCGTTTTTGTATATTAACACGAGAAACTTGCAGTTAAATGAATCGTCCATACTTTTCCTATTTATAACAACGATTAGATTAGAAAATCTTCTTTCCCGCTGCTTTGTAACATCATTCTTAAAAGCGCGACGTTAATATATAGTATGGAGTTACACTAACATTCTTATTGGTACGAGGCTCATTGGCATGTTTTTAACCTTTGTCCTGCCTAACGGGAAACGACCTCTCCTTTTAAATTATTAGTAAAACCAGATTATAATATGATGTATCAACGTCTATGTAACACAGCCATATTGAATGTGATCCATCCAACATCGCTTTTTATTTCTGGTAAATCGAATTTTGACAAATTATATTGTACAAAAATAAACAATAGGATCAGATACTGGCTTAGCCTATATAAATCTTCTCCAGATATATATCAGAAAATGATTTAAAAATTGAATATCTAGAGCAAACTGACACAACGTGTTACATTATTGTCACTTTGTACATGTATGATATGGCTTGTACATGTTATACATATTATTGTACATGTACATGTATGATATAGCTTGTACATGTTGTACATATTATTGTACATGTACATGTATGATATAGCTTGTACATGTTGTACATATTATTGTACATGTATGATATAGCTTGTACATGTTGTACATATTATTGTACATGTACATGTATGATATAGCTTGTACATGTTGTACATATTATTGTACATGTATGATATAGCTTGTACATGTTGTACATATTATTGTACATGTATGATATAGCTTGTACATGTTGTACATATTATTGTACATGTACATGTATGATATAGCTTGTACATGTTGTACATATTATTGTACATGTATGATATAGCTTGTACATGTTGTACATATTATTGTACATGTACATGTATGATATAGCTTGTACATGTTGTACATATTATTGTACATGTACATGTATGATATAGCTTGTACATGCTGTACATATTATTGTACATGTACATGTATGATATAGCTTGTACATGTTGTACATATTATTGTACATGTACATGTATGATATAGCTTGTACATGCTGTACATATTATTGTACATGTATGATATAGCGTGTTCACCATAGAGATGTATTTGTGCTGATATACTAATACTGGTTAAAGGGAGGTAATAACTTCATTTAAGCTTACATTATGTATATCCTAAATCTATAAGTAGATATGCTCATGTAGAAATGAGTACAATAATGTATTAATCAAATATAGATATAAATATATTAATTAATCTATAAATTAATCTAATCCATCGGTACAATATCTACCATCGGTACAAAATGTACGCATAACAAATTGTAATTTCAAACATATGAAGGTCGAGAAGTTTTTTCTCGTGATATTGTTTATTAAAAAACAAAAAAAAAATTAACAAAAAAAAAAAAAAATAAATAAATAAAAAAAAAAAAACAAAAAACAAAAACCCCATCAAAAAACCGTTTTGTATTTTAAACATGTTCTTAAACAGACTGCAGAATGATCATATTAAAACCACCAGGTAGCTCGTAATTTCCATGACTCAGTATTTTTAGAATAAAGTGTTGCAGATTATTTATCTTAAACTCTCATTCCCGCCTTTGTTGTTCATACAAATACCATTAAAAGGTGATAAGATGTTTCCTCTACCCTGTTACAGATTTATAACTGTTAATCAATTACATGGTTTTCATATCTGTCAAAATTTAAATTGCTTGCATTGTTCCGAAGTTGAAGTATATTTCCTTTCCTTTTCCCTTTTTTCCCTGATACATCTGTAGTTTGAACAATACCCTGATCAAAGTTGAAGGGGGAAATGGGTTTTTTTTGTAACATATTCAAACATGTTGCGTTAAGGATTTCAGAGTCCAAGGAATGAAACTCATGTAGCATTGTTTGGAAAAAATGGTAAAAATAATTAAAATCTACATAAAGGAGGATTGAACAATCGTTGTCCGATAAGATCATGTTTAGAGTTTTTTGTACCATTTATGAATTGACTGAGCCTATTACTGATTTATTAAGGTGTAGTATTATGTATTATTTCGTACATTAATGTATGTTTTATGCGATTGTTTCTCAAGAGTTTTCCATCCTAGTTCTTTTCCAAAGTCCAGTAATAATCCGTGCAGCCTCTATCGCACTTAAATATTACATGCATTATAACGATTGTTCCAAACTACATTTTTACATCTGCGTACTCTAGTATTGATCTGATGAATGCTACGTACAAAGTATTTTATGTTCTCCTGTCTAGTTTATATTTGAGACTTTTGAGAATGTTGACACGTTTATATGATTTTTGGTATCTACCAACCATTCACCTCAGGATACATTATAGTGTTAATTGTCATACTGTATAACCGCAAAAGAATGAGCTGAAGCTAGGTGTGGAAAGGGACATTTTTTTTGTCGCATTATTTGCTACAAAATTAAATCAACAGATCAAGTCGAAAATGGATTCAAGTTAAAAACAAAAATGTCTTCTTTTGAAAAGGACGTCACTCTATATCAGTTTCCCAGATGCGATCTTTACCTGATGAGTAAATCTGTATATATTTATAAAAGTAATTATGTATGACATTCTTTATACATTAAATGTACCTGTATTGGGTATTCCAGAGGATCAGTGGCAAGTATGGGCAACAACCGGAACTAAGGAATATGACGATTCTAGATCCAGTTTTGAACTTACAATGTGGGACAGCAACAATGTTCGACATACCGAGCATTTTCAAGGCAATTTCAAATTAGGTGAAACTGTAATTTTGAACATGACCATTCACCTGGACAGCATCAAAGGCTACATGCTACGAAACATACGGGAATTAGATGGTTGGGGCTGCGTACAGGTAAACCTGTGTAATCTGTGTTGACAATTTAAAACAGAAACATTTCTTAGTCAGAACCGGAACCGGACCCAGAAACGGCCCTTATCTGTGTCGCCATGTCCAGTTCCGAGTTTGTGTTTGTTCGTTATTTGTTTTTTTACGTGAATTATTTACAAGTTAAGTATGTAAACATCTAACACGATGGCGTAAACCAACCTTACCAGCACCGAAGTACATCCCCGGACCATAAACAGAAAAGCATGGCTTGTTTATCAAATGCTTATAAGTTTCATTACCAGTTCATGGTAGCTTTTCACATTAAACCCATCTTTATTTTGTCTAGCAGTCTCACGCTGGCTCTGTAAATCAGGACCGCGGTGGTCGAGTGGTTAAGGTGTCCCGACACTTTATCACTAGCCCTCCACCTCTGGGCTGCGAGTTCGAAACCTACGTGGGGCAGTTGCCAGGTACTGACCGTAGGCCGGTGGTTTTTCTCCGGGTACTCCGGCTTTCCTCCACTTCCAAAACTTGGCACGTCCTTAAACGACCCTGGCTGTTAATAGGACGTTAAACAAAAACAAACAGACTCTGTAAGTCATGTCATAGATGATGTGGTAATTGTTCCCACTCCCTCCGTTTTTTTTTGTCTCCTCGGCAGCAACAAGTACGTCTGATCGACTTTATGCTCCTGGTGTGTGGCTTTGGTCGCCAATCCACCGTATAAAAAAGTCAGTTAACGAATGCGTGTGTGACATATTTTATGCGGCTCATTTACATATAGAGAGTGGATCACCATATAAGAGATTCCTTGTAATCAGTGGGTAGTTTCCCGGTTTAAATTTCAATTATAAAAATCACTACGGTATTGATTCTTACATTATATCATCAGTAGGTTCTATATTCTACCAATCAACATATTTAAAAAAAATGTCATAATTTATATGTAACGAAAACATAGAGAGGCTTTAATATAATCCTACATAGGTCTGTCACATAGACAATGATAGTGTTGACCAGCCAAACTTCACACGAGGGTTGAGATATCCGAGTGTAAGAGTTTGGCTTGCAAGCACGCAGCTTGCCGAGTGCTGACTCGTCCAACTCCTGCACGAGGGTTGAGAAATCCTGTCCACGGTACAGGTCCATGTTTTATTATTGTTCTCAACTATCTAAAACAATTAATAAATTGTGGTTTGAAACCTTCGCTAAATTGAAGACGCTATAAAATCGCGACATTGTAACACTACATGAAGTGATGACGATACGATATTGTTAGTACATGTAGCGCCATGGTGTATATCAGCTGTCTTTCCCTATCACGTGTCAGATTCATTTTTCTCTCACGCTGCGATATCCAGACTTTGACCAGTGTAAGATTAGCTCAACCCTAGGGTTGAGACAAGAGACACGTGTTCTTTGCGCGATATCAATCATTGCATGTTGTCATGGCAACAATACAATGACGTCACGACAACAATGCAATGACGGCACGGCAACAATACAATGACGTCACGACAACAATACCATGACATCACGTGGACAATTCAACCACGTCACGTCTACATTGGTGTAACGGCAATATAACGTAAATATGAAGGTTAACAGGGTAAGAGAAAAATAATCATTTACCCCCTTTTGGGTGAGATAGAGGGACAACAACCCTAGCAGTAAGCATTTTCATAATTTTCCCCTGGGGTTGAGACCCCCCTGTCTCTACGCCAATGGGGACTTGTAGCAATACATGTATTTTTTTTTACTCCTTTGTGTTAGAATTAACAGCGAGATTTAATGAATGCTTTAACAACACAGATCCATTCTCACTTGAAATAATTTCAGAAATGTGACGTTCTCTCTACATATCAAATTGAAAATTCCAAAATTGGCACATGCATGATAGAATTAACGTAAATATATAATCTGTTTTAGATTGTCTTCGTTCATAAAACAACATGCAAGTCATTTCAATTTGGTTGCCAGGCTGTTAAAGTAAAGCCTATCGAGTATAACGTTGGAATCGAAGGTAAGTCCCATAAAAGTATAGACGGATAGATTCCTTTCACTTGTGTATTTTAAACTCTTTGTCCTTGTTTTTTTGGTAGTTTGGGGGGAAGGGGAAAGAAGTTATCTTTAATAGTTTAACAAGTCAATGTAATTTGTTTTTATTAATTCTTTCATATTTTAAGATTCCTATCGATTAATTGAAGCCGTAAGAGGGATATGTCATTTAAATAAAAATCAGACATTCGTCTGTACGCAAATCATGTCGGTTTAATATTGACGTAACAGAAAGCATGCAAGAAGATCACGCCTCTAAGGTCAGCCGCATCGGTTTGTGGATGAACTAACAGGTTTATTAACGGTACGCACAAATGTAAGAACAGACAATGTAGAAACCATTATTTATTATACCGAATGTAAGCAGATTTTTTTTCCTTGAAGAAAAATTGAGTTGAACAATGTGTAACTCATGAATATTTCTAGAATGCCAGCTACATTATGTAATATTTAGATTTTTTTGTACTAGAATCATCAGTATGTAATGTTTTCATCAAAGGCACAGTAACTGGTTGCAGTAACGATGCAACAAAGATCACCTCCACCTCCGAAACTACCGCCGCCACGACCACGACCGATTCAAACGTGGTCAGCACTTCCTCTGCCACCACCACCAACATCGGCCGTCTTTGGTCTATTATTTCCACTTCAACCACTACGAATGTTCCTATGGATAAGGATCGTATTTTGGCAACAACTTCCGCCGCCACCACCACCACCACCCCTACTACAACCAGTTCAGGTGATAAATCGGCATCAACTTCCGCCACCACCACCACTATCGCCACCACCACCACCACTACCCCTACTACAACCAGCTCAGGTCGTACATCGGCATCAACTTCCGCCACCACTTCCGCCACCACTTCCGCCACCACTTCCACCACCACTTCCGCCACCACTTCCGCCACCACTTCCACCACCGCTACAACAACCAGGTCCGTTCCTACTCTGGATACAGCTTCTGCCGTCACTAGCGTAACCAGCACCAGCAACACCTCAACGGCAAATGTACCCGGTAATGTCACTCGCTAGCTATCAATTGTTTTCAGTTGTACACGTAGATATAAACCAACACGTCCTAATTTATAAGCGTTATCAGTAGATGTTGTCACTCAAAACAAAACAAGAAGTGAAAAACGACTGTCCCTATTATGATTTCGAGAGCATTAATTGGGGTGGAATAGAAAATCTTTTTAATGACGTCATTGTGGCGTAGTGGCTAGTGCTGCAGTCTACATGTATGTCGGTATCGCGCACATATCAGAACCATCATTCTTTAATATTTTTTTTATGGTTTATTTTGTTTAACGTCTTATTAACAGCCAGGATCTTTAAGATTTGTTGAAGCATTTGAACAAATGAATAGATAAATTGTCGATATTGCTTTAAAAGTTTCTCAATCAAATTTGCTTTTTCTTGGAAGCTCAAACTGGTTCGTCTTGCTGCCTTTGTGTGCCAGAGAAACCTGTCGTCAATTTGACAACTGCTGAACTACAATCCGTCGTCAAGGCGCTGAAAGCAGAACTTGCAGTCAAGCAAATAACGCTCTCAGGTATACATATGAATATAACTGTTGTTTCCTATCATTGACTAAACATGTCTTTACTTGTCAATATGTCATAACAGGAGAAGACAGATTGTAAGTTGTTAAACGTGTGTATTGTCCGATCCAAGTTGTAAAATTGTGAATGAACTATATCAACTGTTCAGAAATACAAAATATACAAATACCTGATTTTAAGTGTCATAACACCCATCACAAAGCCGTTATAAGTGTTCAAGGAAGTATCATAATGGGAGACAACTCTTGCATATTTTTTTTTCTTTTTAATATTCAAATCTGTCTCATTAAATATAACAATCAAATTAAACAATAGCATATAAAAAGAGTATATTAGTTAACTCATAATTACAGTGTTATTATGGATAGCTACCATAGTAGTGTTATTAAAAAGTAAACAATCTTCACACTCTTTAAGTATTAATAAGAGTTAATCAATGTGTATCAAAACGTTCATAAATGTCATTTACATGCTGTTAAAAGTTGAAACCGTGAATCTTTTGACTTTCAGCTTACATAAGGAGGAAAACTAGCGCCGTTGACAACCGACCCTCCTCGAAGGCCATTGGTGTGCTGGGGGGATTTTTAATCGCTTGTCCAATTGTTCTGATAATGACTTTGGATCTGAGCCGACTTCATCAATGTTCGAAAATTCTTTGTTAGTCTGATGCAACACGTGACACTTTCCGAAAGTGAAGTTACTCGTTACCCGATAAGTTCCGAATGGTAACGTCCAGAAGAAGTGTTAGAAGAGCAGTGACGACTGCCGAAATAATTTCAGTTGATACCAATCCTAATAAAAAACTAGATAGAATTTTTTTATTTCGTTCGTACGACTAAATCATTTTTGTTATAAAAAAGCTATGTGATGTACTTATCGCCCCACATGTTGTACTTATAGCCCATATGTTGTACATATCACCCATATGTTGTACATATCACCCATATGTTGTACATATCGCCCCCTATGTTGTAAAATCGCCCCCTATGTTGTTCATATCACCCATATGTTGTACTTATCGCCCCATACGTTGTACTTATCGCCCGGTATGTTGTACTTATCGCCCCCTATGTTGTAAAATCGCCCCATATGTTGTACATATCACCCATATGTTGTACTTATCGCCCCATATGTTGTACTTATCGCCCCATATGTTGTACTTATCGCCCGGTATGTTGTACTTATCGCCCCGTATGTTGTACTTATCGCCCCGTATGTTGTATTTATCGCCCCATATGTTGTACCACCCATATGTTGTACTTATCGCCCCATATGTTGTACTTATCGCCCCGTATGTTGTACTTATCGCACGGTATGTTGTACTTATCGCCCCATATGTTGTACATATCACCCATATGTTGTACTTATCGCCCCATATGTTGTACTTATCGCCCCATATGTTGTACTCATAACCCCATACGTTGTACTTATCGCCCGGTATGTTGTACTTATCGCCCCATATGTTGTACATATCACCCATATGTTGTACTTATAGCCCCATATGTTGTATTTATCGCCCGGTATGTTGTATTTATCGCCCCATATGTTGTACTTATCGTCCGGTATGTTGTACTTATCGCCCCATATGTTGTATTTATCGCCCGGTATGTTGTACTTATCGCCCCATATGTTGTACTTATCGCCCCATATGTTGTACATATAACCCCATATGTTGTACTTATTGCCCGGTATGTTGTACATATCACCCCATATGTTGTATTTATCGCCCCATATGTTGTACTTATCGTCCGGTATGTTGTACTTATCGCCCCATATGTTGTATTTATCGCCCGGTATGTTGTACTTATCGCCCCATATGTTGTACTGATCGCCCCATATGTTGTACTTATCGCCCCATATGTTGTACTTATTGCCCGGTATGTTGTACATATCACCCCATATGTTGTACTTATCGCCCCATATGTTGTACTTATCGCCCCATATGTTGTATTTATCGCCCCATATGTTGTACTTATCGCCCGGTATGTTGTACTTATCGCCCGGTATGTTGTACTTATCGCCCGGTATGTTGTACTTATAGCCCCATATGTTGTACTCATAGCCCCATATGTAATAGTCATCGCCTTATATATTAGAGTACCGGCCGGTTTTTCTGTACGTATCGCCCGATGTATCATATTTTATGTCTTTTTAAACTCCTCTCTGAAACATGTATTCTTTGCGGCAGTATTGGGGTTATGTATATAATATTTTAAATCAACAGGATGAAGGATTTAGTTCAAGCACGTTTCGACTTTATCATCTCTAAAATTTTGCGATTGTAACTGCGATAAATTTCAGATCATAATGTTTTAGATTCAAAATTTCCAATTTGAATTTTATTAATAAAAGAATAATCAAAATGGAATTTGTATTTTTATATTTCATTTTTAAAACATTCAACAAACCCAACAACCAGCTTGCTAAAAATCGATTGATGATTTTTAGAACAACGTTTTCATATGATCCTGATTCATAATGTCTGTCTGATATAAGTTTTCATATGATCCTGACTATTGGTGTTTCCACGACACCCATCCTCATATACAAAAATGTAACCTGGTCTGTTTGTGAATTCTTGACATCCCTTCTTATACATGTATGACCCTGGCTGTTGGTATCTCCTCTATACATGTCGTTAAAGTGACCTTGGCTGTTTGCGTATTCGCGACACCCGTTCTCTTATATCACTGGCTGTTGGCGTCTCCTTGATATCCGTCCTGATATCATCCTGACTGTTCCTGTCTCCTTTAAATCCTTCCCCATAAAGTTTGACCTGGACAGTAGGTGTCTCCTTCACATCCGCCATCATACAGTGTGACCCTAGCTGTTGGTGTCTCCTTGTCATCCGCCCTCAAACTGTATGACCCTAGCTGTTGGTGTCTCCTTGACATCCTTCCTAATACAGTATAACCCTAGCTGTTGGTGTCTCCTTGTCATCCGCCCTCAAACAGTATGACCCTAGCTATTGGTGTCTCCTTGATATCCGCCCTCATACACTATGACCCTGCCTGTTAGTGTCTCTTTGATATCCGCCATCATACAGTATGGCACTAGCTGTTGGTGTCTCCTTGACATCCGTCCTAATACAGTATGACCCTAGCTGTTGGTGTCTCCTTGACATACGCCCTCATACAGTATGACCCTAGCTGTTGGTGTCTCCTTGTCATCCTCCCTCATACAGTATGATCCTGGCTTATGGTGTCTCCTTGACATACGCCCTCATACAGTATGACCCTAGCTGTTGGTGTATCCTTGACATCCGTCCTCATACAGTATGACCCTAGCTGTTGGTGTCTCCTTGACATCCGTCCTGATACAGTATGACCCTAGCTGTTGGTGTCTCCTTGACATCCGCCCTCATACAGTATGACCCTAGCTGTTGGTGTCTCCTTGACATCCGCCCTCAAACTGTATGACCCTAGCTGTTGGTGTATCCTTGACATCCGCCCTCAAACTGTATGACCCTAGCTGTTGGTGTCTCCTTGACATCCGCCCTCAAACTGTATGACCCTAGCTGTTGGTGTCCTTGACATCCGCCCTCATACAGTATGCCCCTAGCTGTTGATGTCTCCTTGACATCCGCCCTCATACAGTATGATCCTAGCTGTTGGTGTCTCCTTGACATCCGCCCTCATACAGTATGACCCTAGCTGTTGGTGTCTCCTTGTCATCCGCCCTCATACAGTATAACCCTAGCTGTTGGTGTCTCCTTGACATCCGCCCTCATACAGTATAACCCTAGCTGTTGATGTCTCCTTGACATACGCCCTCATACAGTATGACCCTAGCTATTGGTGTCTCCTTGATATCCGCCCTCATACACTATGACCCTGCCTGTTGGTGTCTCCTTGACATCCGCCCTCATACAGTATGACCCTAGCTGTTGGTGTCTCCTTGTCATCCGTCCTTATACGGTATGGCCCTAGCTGTTGATGTCTCCTTGACATCCGCCCTCATACAGTATGACCCGAGCTGTTGGTGTCTCCTTCACATCCGCCCTCATACAGTGCAACCCTGGTTGTCGAGGTCTCCTTGTCATCCGTCCTAATACAGTATAATCCTAGCAGTCTGTGTCTCCTTGACATCCGTCCTAATACAGTATAACCCTAGCTGTTGGTGTCTCCTTTATAACCGTCCTTACCTTACTATGGCCGCTGCGGGGACATTAAGCCCATTAAAGCAGAAGTAATATGCTATAATTCGCTCATAATAATGATACTTGTCTCGTGATATCTCTGTTAAAGGATATAAATAGATCGGCGTGACGTCAGACACGTGGTTACAATTAACATTTACAATGTTAACAATTATAAATTAGATCAATTGAAAACGAATCGATCTTACCTTAATTGACAAAAATGATGGACATAGATTTTTTTTTTTCTGTCAAAAAATACCATTTTGATTGTACAATGTACTCGATTTATCGTTAGATAGGCCTAACATGGACATACCTTCATTACAGATTTGAAAACTCGCTAAGTTATCATATATATATATCGTCGAGGACATAAGACACCAGTGAATGCCCCCTTACACATATACATATATAATTATATATATTATAAATGGGACACTTAATAGCCTGTCTTCTTTTTGTACGTTTTGTAGACAACATGTATATTTATGTTGGAGTTCTTGAATATGTAATCTGTTGATTGTTTCTATGAGAAATGTATGAATGTATGTTACTAAAACCAAAACCCACGTGTTGTTTTGTTACTCCTAAAATGATAAAGCGCTATCTTGAAATATAGCTTAACGTGTGTGTCTCTTCCTAATGTATTGATTCTCAAGCCTTAACGAAATATATATCTACTTATCGACGGTTGGTTGGAAAGTAACGAAACTTTCCAACCAACGAAAAAACTGCTAAATCCAATGAGAATAAATATATGTACTGTGGCTGATTTGTGCCGCTTCGTTCTTTCCCCATATTTCCCTGTAGAGACGAAAATAAGCTTAATATGTTGCGTCTTTCGGGGCGAAAAGATGAAAGGACGAGAATTAAAATATTTGATTTTGTCTTTTTTGGGCGAAAAAAATTACAAAATGGCACAAATCAGACACCGCAGATATACCTGTCGCTTCTGGAAGTCATGCTTTCATTTATTTGCTACTAAAACAAAGACATTGTTGTGTTGGTACCACATGTGATTGACAGGCGCGCTTCAGTAGCCAGCAGCTTATACCACCTACAGAGGATTCTTTCATAATGTTACCTAAGTTTACCTGCACGAAATAACAGCATAATCTGCTGAATATATACAAGGTATAAATCCACCGACAAACACGGTTCAATGAAATGGGAATATGTGGGAAATCATATATTTAATATTTTAAGCATAGTTAAAATCAAGATATTGAGTATTTTCAGTACATCCTAAATTCCAGTACTGTATTGAGTAACTTCAGTACATTTAATGAAGCGCGCTAGCGCTTCATGTTGAATTTGCCTTTGTCCAGTTGGCATTCATCAACCCATAACTTCCAAATGAAAGCAGTTCAATGCTTATATTTACATTTGACAACGAATTTGAAAGACTATATCCAGGAATTTTACTCTGATAATGAATAAACAAATTATTGTCGTCAAAGACGGAACAGCCTTTTCAACAGCCATCTTTCGCTATCGCCGACGTTACTATAATAATGACGTCATAATAAAGATTTGGAAGTTAGGGACACATAACTTCCAAGTGAGCTTGGTAAAGTTATATAGTGGAACTGCAGTGTAAATGTAAATATTTTGACGTGTTTGCGTGTTGGCGTTATGACATGTTGGCGTGTTGGCGTTGTGACGTGTTGGCGTTGTGACGTGTTGGCGTTTTGACGTGTTGGCGTTGTGACGTGTTGACGTTGTGACGTGTTTGCGTTGTGACGTGTTTGCGTTGTGACGTGTTGGCGTTGTGACGAGTTGGCGTTGTGACGTGTTGACGTTGTGACGTGTTGGCGTTGTGACGTGTTGGCGTTGTGACGTGTTGGCGTTTTGACGTGTTGGCGTTGTGACGTGTTGGCGTTATGACGTGTTGACGTTGTGACGTGTTGGCGTTGTGACGTGTTGGCGTTGTGACGTGTTGGCGTTGTGACGTGTAGGCGTTGTGACGTGTTGGCGTTGTGACGTGTTGGCGTTGTGACGTGTTGGCGTTTTGACGTGTTGGCGTTGTGACGTTTTTGCGTTGTGACATGTTGGCGTTGTGACGAGTTGGCATTGTGACGTGTTGGCGTTGTGACGTGTTGGCGTTGTGACGTGTTGGCGTTGTGACGTGTTGGCGTTTTGACGTGTTTGCGTTGTGACGTGTTGGCGTTGTGACGTGTTGGCGTTGTGACGTGTTGACGTTGTGACGTGTTGGCGTTGTGACGTGTTGGCGTTGTGACGTGTTGACGTTGTGACGTGCTGGCGTTGTGACGTGCTGGCGTTGTGACGTGCTGGCGTTTTGACGTGTTGTGACGTGTTGGCGTGTTAGCCCTTTGGCGTGTTGGCGCGGTTAAAACGCTTTATCTTGGGTTACATACAACTACATGCATCTATCACAAGAAAATAGATTTTCGTTGCTTATCGTTAAGTTACTTAATTAATCCTGAACAGTTCAATGGATTTTTAACACTTGCATCCAATTAAACAAGTGTATTCCTATTAATTCAAACACAACATAAAAAAGGTGACGTTTTAACAAATACAGTTAAACACTCAGAAAATAAAACGAAATTGAATCTATTTGGAACAATGAGATATTCATACATGCACTACAATGACATGATGTTCCATGTTTGGTTGAATTAGCACTGGTAAGATGTATGAGCTAGACAAAGAGCATTCATTAAGAAACCGTAAAATTGATATCCTTTTAGGGAATCAAACTGAATGTTAGATATTCCGATTAGACAAACCTATGAGTACAGCGCACCAATGTTAAAGTATGATATGTTGGCATAGTGGGAAGACATCTGACAGAGAAACAAATCTTTATTTTAAGAATTAAGTTCGAATCTTAAAACAAAAAATGAAAATAAGCTGAATCACGGACTTAGACAATGTCGTTTACAAGGTCAACAATCAACATAAGATCAGTAGAGGTTTTGTTATGATGCACCTAAGGGAACTAATGTTTCTTTGGATGTTGGAGGAAATAGACGTCGTCCCCTGCCGCCTTCGCGTCTCGAGCCCATATATGGTCTGAAGCTCACGCATGACTGCACTCACGACATCATTCTAATGTCAGTCCATTATCGATCACGGTTGCCGTCTTGAATGGCTATGAATTGCACACATGTTTGTTTGAAGAATTTTTTGTAAACGTTTCATTTAAATAGCAATTCAAGTGATAATTTACAAGCCTAGAGATCAAGGACGTTGTGCAATGGAACAGAAATAACCATACGTCTTGCTGTTTACATGTTATTTGTATTTGTAAAGCTGCTTGTTAATTTCAGCAAAACATGCGTAAAAATGCAAGTTCCAGGAGAGCTCAGCAAGCTATCATGAATCACGTATACTGTACAAAATAAACATGTCGTTTTGACCTTGAAATCAAAATGGTAGCTATGAATTATATTACACAAATATGCAATATCAATTGTAAAATAGAATGAACATGTTTCTTCAAAATTTCCCGACAGAACAATGGTGTCATGTTACAATATAAAAGTAACAGACAATACCGACATATTAATAAAACTCATCGTAATTCTAACACTATATCGATTAATTAAATACATGCAAATTACTAAGACTGGAAAAATAAATGATAAATAAATGAATAAATGAATAAATAATGTTATATATATATATATATATATACAAAAGAATCAAATAAATAACAAACAGGAAGTGTTACTACACGTATATACATTCAGATATGTTTAAAATTTCTAGTTATGTGATCAATTCAATCCTGAGTTCAGCTTTTGTTCAAAGATAATGTCGCTAACAGTAATGTTTAATGCACATGTAGCTTAGGCTTACTGAGAGATGATATTTCTCAATAGGTTTGATGGACAAAGATTTTTGCACATATCTAGGCTATTACAGTCTATATGCCAGCAAGATATATGTTGGGCAAATGCAACAGGAAAATCCGTTATTCAATACTTATACTTCCATTGCCTTACGATTTCTGTCAACTTTGAAAACTGAACTAATAAAAATACCGTCTTTTTTTTTAAATTTTTTTTTAAAATTTTACATGACTAAAAGTTCAGCCTAAAAAAAGAAACATAGTGCATGGAAGAGTACAATAACCCAAACTTTTCATTTCCTTTAACGGCTGATTTCGTATATTTAACGTTAAACATACAAAATGCATTTTAAAATTGATAAACTATAGCAAAACCATTTCCCTGTGAACTACCTTGTACGAAATCGAGTGACGTCATATGCGCGAAAAGCATAAGTGATGTTGTCGGCCGCCATGTTTTTACTCCTACACCCACTGGTGTTATAGGCGTATGGAAGCAACTGCCTTTTATCATTGTGTCAATATGAACATACCTTGTATATGTACAGAACATACCATTGTTATTTATGATCCGTTGTGTAGTTATGTTCATGTAATCACCAGTGATGCCATAGGCACATACATCTGGTTGTTAACACCCAGAGTTAAAATCCATTATCAATATATGAATATCCTCGATATATACCCCATATCGAGGATATTGGATTTTAGCTCTGGGTGTTAACTACCGGATACAACTGACTGTATATTGTTCATTCTGGTTTTTAACTCTGAGTGCTAACTACAAAAAAAAAAAAAAAAAAAATTATGTATCTCAGAATTGAATTAAGGAATATAAGAGTTGATTGATGGATTGATTAATTGATTTATTGATTGCAAAAAGGGAAAACAAATTATATCTGCATGGAGAGCCTTGAAAAACACAAAGACCATATTTCCCACGAGAGAAAGCGTCATAATTAAGTATACAACAATGTACATTAGATCTAGTGCTAAACCAAAATAATCAAAATAACTACTCACTTGTGCGGTTTTTTTTTAAATTATAAAGAGCATTTGATAACCATGGTGATATTTACGATGACTATAACATTTACATTTGTTGTATATTTTCAGGGCTACCTAAAGACTTCAATATTTTCCGAAGAAACATCATGATAGTTAAGCTAATTAGTATAAAGTCTGTCAGGATATGGGAATTGATGTTTACTGGAAACAGTAATGAATTAACTAGTAACACGTTCTTTTTACTGAATAATTGATAAGTTCATTTGTTAAATGGACTGTATTCTTTCAACTGATGTTTTGTGGGGTTTTTTTTCAAACAAGCTTCAGACTATGACGTCGCTGTTTGTTCACAGTAGAGTTTAGCTTATGCTTTGTGAGATTTTCTTACAGTATATATATAAAGCGTTGAACTTACGTCGGGTATCCGCAACAACCATGGCAGAAGGATTAGTAATACTGATAGCTTTTGTATATACCACAGTGGGTAAGTATTTAACAATTTAATACTTCTCTTATCCTACAGAGATTAAAACCGAAAGTCCTTACATTTATATTTTGCTAGAGTGAGTTTTTATTTTCTAGGGTTTATTTATATTTACTAGAAGTCAATTATATTTGATATAGTTTATCTATATTTGCTAGGGTTTATTAATATTTGCCAGAGTTGATTTATTATTACTAGATATTTGTTAATACAGTCAAACCTGTATTAAGCGGTCACCCAAGGGACCGACAGATATTGGCTGCTTAAGACAGGTGGCTGCTAAAACCAGATTGGCCAGAAACGGCCTGTTGCCCAATTCTTTTTTCAACATGTTATTGAAGGTATCATATTATAATGCACTTATTGATATTGATAACAATATACCGTGTACAGTGTATTTTGAAATGAAAACCAACAAAGATAAAAGTTTTGATGAATTTGATAAAATACCTGGCCATGTGATCATCGCGAATGTCTACCTCCGGTCAAAATGGCCGCATAATACAGGACGATACAACGACTCTGGGCAGATTTTTGTGGCCGTTGGCCGCGTTAGACAGGTGACCGCTTATTTAAGGTTCATTATATAGTGTTTTCCATCGGGCGGATCACAAACTGGCCGCTTAACGGAGGTGACCGCTTATTCAAGGTGGCCGTTAGAGCAGGTTTGACTGTATTTGTTTTATCCCCCCCCCCATATTTTCTAAAGTTAATTGATATTTATTAGAGTTTGTTTATATTTTGCTAGATTTTATTTATATTTGCTAGAGTTTATTCAAATTTGAGATTATTTATACAAGACGTAGTTGATCTTAACTTGACTTGAACTTTTATTTTCCCTTCCGTCACTCGGACGATTTACTACAGTACTAAAGCAATAGTTTAAGAACGAGATCGTTGACGTCAGTACTATTATATCAAATGTCATATTGGTATCAATTTAATGTAGGTGGCGCATATCAAAGATAGATATAAACAATAATCGACTTTAAAAGTCGTTTTCCATCTACAGTGTAGATTGACCATTGTTATTTGAAGGTATAACATTTATTTAGTATATTGTTTAACTAAATACATTTTTTCCCCCATTGTTTATTGCGACTTTCACCATGTATTCTGTGTTTGATTCCGGGTTATGATGTAAAGTGTATATATATATCGTTGTATCGGAATATTCTATTTCATTTTCTATCAACTGAGATAAATTGTAGTAATAACATACAAATAATCAGCAATCTATTGATACGAATATTGACATTGTTTACCAAATAAGATATATAAAAAAATATCATTCAGCTTCTTCGTCTCTATAGGACCCGTAAGTGATGTTAGGGACTTCATAATGCTGTCTCGTCATTCTAGAACTAGTAAGTAATGTCAGGAACACCACACAGGTGTTTTGTCCTGATAAGATTCGTCAGTGATATTAGGGACACCATGCAGCTGTTCCGTCCTGTTAAGACTCGTCAGTGATGTTAGTGACATCATCCAGTTGTTTCGCCCTGATATGACCCGTAAGTGATGTTAGGGACATCATACATCTGTTTTGTCCTGTTAGGACTCGTAAGTGATGTTAGGGACATCATACCAGTCTTTCGCCCTAATATGAATCGTTTGTGATATTAGGGACACCATACCGCTGTTTCGCCCTAATATGACTCGTCTGTGATATTAGGGACACCATGCAACTGCTTTGTTTTGATAATAGTCGTCAACGGTCCTTATGAACTATCACTTACATCTCCATTTGAAATACATTTGTGTTTTATGAAGATGTAGTTTACATACATGTACAGTTTCAAGGTTTGTTACGATATATCTGAATTATGTTATATCTTACGTGGAGAATTGATTCGAGTAAAACGGGGTCTTCGAGTTAAAATAAATAGATGTTTTCAATGTTGCAATTATTTTATCCAGTTAAAGATATTTTATGTTTCACTTAAAATATATACCTGTTAAAATTAAAACTATACATTACTGTAAATGATTAGACATAAATAACTTAATACAACACATTTAACAGCAGTACGAATATCCATGTGGAATGACCTATTCGGCAGTTCGTAGTTGATCATTTTTTTTATTATGAAATTAATTAATTATTCTTTTAACAATAATTCATGACAGTTAAACGTATAACAAAGGAAAGAAAAGACAATTTTACATTGTATTTTCCATTATCAAATCTTTATTTCAAATTATGACCTCATTGTCTTGTATGTGTTCACTTAATTGTGGTCGTATATGTAATTTATCCATGTCTTAATATTGAATAATACTTTCACAATTGCATATTGTAATACATGCTTTATTATTTAATTGTGTTGAAAATTAAAAATAAATCATGAAACCTTAGTAAATATTAGCCGCAATATACCGATCGGCTAGAGAGACCTTCTCTTTATCTCGATCGGATAAGCGAAAGACTATTAAGCCAGAGGTCCCGGGTTAGATCCCTAGCGGAGGCAGTGATTCAAATTTAAAGATGCTACACCTTCTACAGAGTGTAATACATTGTTATTTACTGACAATAAATGACATTTTGAGGCGGCGCCGATTACCGCGAGCTTTTAATGGAGTTTGCTGAAAAAAAATTACTTTACGTTCTTCATTTGATAAGTTCGGACAATCCGAAATAGGGTCAGTTATAAACGATCAGAGTTCGCACAAATATTTGCTAGAAAAGTATTGTCCTTTTTATCAGAGAGAATATTTGTAAGAACTTTCCACCGTTACGAACTGACCTTAGGTTAACCGTATCTGGAAAAATACTATTCACTAAACACGTATAACTGCGTTTGTATCAATTTTTATTTCCATTCGTTCTACCTAGACAACGAACTACTTGTATAACGAATTAAATTTCCAGGTCCCTTGGAGTTCGTTATAAACAAGTTTTACTGTAACTTCTTTTGCGGAATGAAAATACATAAGAGTCAATTCGTGTTAATTGATAAAAAAAAAAAAAAAATTGTCGGAGGTGTAGCATTTTCAATTAATCATGCGCTCTGTTACATTCAAATGATAAAAGATATCAAAGTGACCAGAATGGCAAGTTGCCAATTAATTTCCTAATCAACAAAGGGTCTCTATAACGCTATATTAAAATAACGAACGAACCAATTAAATTAAAAATCTGCTACCTTTGCAGCTGTTCATTGGAGGATTAGTATAACTTGTTCTGGCAGAACGATTCCCTTCCCAAATAGCGACATATTTGTGACCTTTTTCGAACGAGGTAGAACCAGTGATGCCACTACACCAAATGTTACTATGGCAATGGAGACGGAGACAAATGGAGGATCATCTGCTGTAGCTAACGTCAGCATCCCTGACATCACCAGACCAGTAAAAATAGATGTTTGGAGTATCATTACTGAATCGAACCTTGTTTGGAAACTGTTGGAAGTATGAATGATTTGTTTTACTTTGTACTCTATCAGTGCTTATTATAATCAATCAGGCAGGATGTAATAAAACATTAAACAGTTTTATTTTATGTTAAATTGATAAAATGTCAAAACTGTTTACCCTAGACGTTCGGACCAATCTGATGAGCTGCTTCCCTAAATAACCAATAATAATCAGATAAAGGCCGTTCAAGAATATTTTACACAATCTTTGTCCGTGATAAGTTAAAGTTTAAGCAAAATAACCCACTTTTAAATCAGCTTTTCAAAACAAATACTGAAGAGCAATGTGGAAAATTAAAAGCATTTCACACAGTAATTTTAACGATTTTTTAAAACGTTATCTTCTTATTTTTATCAACTCAAGCTACGGTGATATGTACAATGTACAACATATACCTATATTTATAGTGTTAACATGTACATTGACGTCTGCTGTAAGTAAGGATTTCTGGTTTTAATTCGTAACAGCTGGGTGTATAATGAGAACAATTTCCCAGTGGGAGTGACTTCATAGGTGACAAAGCTGGAGAATCAACTCATTCTTTCTGGAAACGACAATATTGTTTTATAATTGCATTTGTTCTAACTACAATACACGATATTTTAAATGCTTGTGTACACAAATATATTCAAGTTTAACTGAACATGTTATACATGAAATCTAACAACCAATAGAAAAAGTTGTGAAGATGATGAATTATCGTCTCATAATCCTCTCCAAACTCGGTTCTAGTTACAGAGACAATCAATGTTTAGATTTACTAAAGGTTTCATCGGTATATCTGGCTTTTACTCTCTCTACTTTTTCAAAGCACAAAACGTTCTGAAAAGTTATGGAACTGTCATCTAAAGAAACCCGATTTGTTTCATGTGAGAAATACCAAATTGACTGTTTTATCTGTAATTTCTATGGTTGACATCACTGTCTGATGCGATATGAAGTCAGACATGTTGGGTGCTTGTTGATACATGTATGCGTAGTAAAGTAGTTCCGATGTCATCACCTTAGTTCTTATTTCGAGAAGTATGACTTAACGCGGACGAAGCAGAAGACGTTTACTCTTTTGGAACACTTGGTCTTAGTCTCCGGACATACGTTTAAGAGTCTAAATAGAAATCTTGATTTTGTCCATATTTTACACTAGTTATATCGATTTTGAATAACAATGATGTTTTTTTTTTTACTAAGTTGATATTCCGTGTTGGTTTTTCACCTTTTCTGTTTCAGCTGACAATGGAAAGCTCACCACATCACTTTACCTTTGAGTGTTTCTGTTATCTTGGAAATGAAGACAACAAGACTATTATATTCCCAACAGGTGAATTTTAGAATTTGAACTCGGTACATTTGTAGGAAAATAAGCTATGGGGCAAACATGTTCCTCAGCGAGTGATGGTTGTTTATTAATTTAACTAACGAAGGTTAGATAAACATAATGAACAACAGTCACCTATTGAGGAACCTCTATATGTCACCCTAGGGTAATATAATCTATTCGTGCTCTTTTCAACAATTGTTTTACGTCACATCAATAATCCATTGACGTCACGTCAACCTTGTCGTTTTTTTTGATATAACGTTAATATCATATGTATACATAAGAGGTAACCGGGGTAAAGAAAACATTATCATTCACCCCTTGGGACTGAAGAGAGACCCTTGGGTTAAGATTGTTAAGCTACCAAACACTCGGCATGCCCTAGGATTCTATTAATCTTCATCTACATACTACATGGTTGACTTATCACTCCCACCCCAGTTACATGTCGTTAGATGGCCATTGGCTATGATAGTGAACAACGTCATTGATGACTCATTAATGTGATGACACTACCTAATTGTCCTGATAAAACACTACAGTAAAGCGATGGCGTCTTTCCATTGTAAGACGTGAAGTTTTCAGATAAAAATACATATAAGCTATACTTCTAAGTGCCGGAAAAGACAGCAATATTTCTCTCCCTGCTAAGAAGGGGCTTATACCTATGTAGCATTAGAGACTAGAAAATCTTCAAGGACGTGCATTTGTATACAAAACTGTAATATAAAGTTTATCGATAAATCACAATCATTGATTCAATGATCCAGATTTTTTTAATTTCACACTGTGAAAACTATTTCTTGACCAACTGAGTGTCGAACGTAAATCTCGTGATATGTTTCACTAATCATTGCATGCAACACATAGCGACTTAACTCAAATATTCCAATTCGCTTGATCTTGAAATATGTATTATGACGTAACGTACACAAATACAGACAGCTCGAAGATTATTCAAATGTAGTCCCCTTTGGTGCAAGACTAAACGATGTTTGCCGAGTACTGGTCAGGCAAACCTTTACACGAGTGTTGAGATGTCCCTATACCCGGTACAGGCCAACGTTTGATTAATTTTCACACATACTTAAAAGGCAATAAATTACAATGTGTTGTGAAATTTTTCATCGCGCCACCATCAATGTCCCATAAAATGTGCACACAAACTGATTACGTTATCAATTTGTGATTCGGTTACGCTACATAAAATGATGATGTACACTATTGGTATCATATCTCGTGCTGGCTGTTCTTCTCTATCCCGTGTGCAATAGATTATCACCTCTCTAGTAACCGTGATACCAGTAAAGTATATAAGAAGTCGTACCTCTCGTGTTTGTTATCTGCTGTCTTATCATGATTTCTGTCAATATTGTTATTATCTACTTTTCATTTTCCAGAGGATACGTGGTTTGTAGACATAGCGACCGGAGGTAGAAAGTACGGTGATGCTGAGGTGAATTGTACCCTTGCGTTATAGGGATAACATTGGCGTTTGTCATACGACAACTTTTCGTAACAGTTTTGCCTTAAATGAGAACGTCAGTTTTCATTTGATTATACCTCTCACTGAACTTGTCAGGTACAGTTTGTCAAGTGCGGAAGATGATTATTGGGACTGCAAACGGGTAAGTTGAAGGGAAATGGTGTCCTAAAAAAACTGGCAAAATGAATCACTGTGATTTTAACGTCACTTTCTCTTTTTATTTGTTTATCTTTCATCGGTATGTAATCTTGATTTTTCTACCTTTGTTGGAATTAATGGTTTGACTAACATTAGACTTACATCATTGATTCAACAACTAATTGGATTAATTGATTAGATATTTAACGTCGTCGTCATGTCACATCATCTGGTATTATATATAACTTTGAGAAACATGATTTCTTGGCAATCTGCGTGTAAACAGAAATCATGACATATATTTACTTATCTATGTCACCCAACACACAATAACTTTACTTTTCTATTTCACACAACATACAGTGTACACCAAGGAATTTATTTCATGCATTACACACCGTGTACAAATACCCAGCCCGTTGGTCCTGAAATATTTGTCCAGTATTTTACCAGATTTCCACAAAATTTACTACTATTTAACAAGACCATTAAATCTATTGATAGTGTAGATATGTCGTCATACTACTATTTCCCCAACTGGCTTGCACATGCCCTGTCCAATCGGCGTGTTCACAAATCATCTCGTCAAACCAATCTTTAAGGTTTCTCAAGGATGTTTCGAAAATCTAATGGAATATTCGTTTTTTCAATTTGTGTGGGCATAGTATATACCCGGAGAAAACGCAAAATGCCAATATATCAATATATCTGCAATATTGTGTTTTTTTTTTTTTTTTTTAAATATATATGTTTTAAATGTTATATATATGATAAATGTAAGCATATAAGTTTTATTTGACCTACTTTTTGGTGTGTGTTGGTTGAAACAGGAGCGCTTACTCTTCCGGACCACCTTGTCTTTTAACCTTTTGCATGAGTCTCCATACAATTCTACATTACGCTTTTATTTTGCTCTTTTTTTAATCGATTTTGATTCCGAATCATGATTTCGTTATTATGTCGGTATTCTTTGATATGGTTATGCCTGTTAACATGAAATACTGTTTCGTTATTGTGACCGTTGTCTTTGATGTTATTATAGCTGTTAACATGAAGGATTCTTTCATATCCAATGTTTCTGTGATGGTTACATGTCCCATTTAAGCTCACCTTCGTCCACACAACAACATGCAGATCGTTCATATTTCCTTGCCAGGGTTTTAAGTACGATGAAATATCAGCCGATATAGAAAACACGGGTAAGTCATCTGTCATCTGGCTTTCATATAATACACTTAACCTTGACCCATCATATATAATAGGATGCACTTCAAAGTTAACTTTTCATTTTTTGTTCAAAGTTTATTTACGGATATTTTAACTTACAGAAAATGTTCATTTATTTTTTTTTCAAATGAATTGAAGCCCAGTTGAATCCCCAATTTCACTATTATAGTATGATATTAGCTGATGTATGATACTGTAAACGAACTTATTTTAGCGTGTTCAAATTTTAGTGCAAGAGCTCATTAAAATTTGCCAGCTAAATGATGATTAAGCGCACCGACAGTGACTGTTATATCAAACATTGTAGATAGCCTAATCTAATTAGCTGAAAGATTACCGCTAAAATATCTACGTTTACAAATATATTTTCAAGCACAATATACATGTATGACAAATATTCAATTCAGGAAAGAGAGCGGAACAATAACATTACACTGATTCGTCCGTACTTTCATTTAGTATAATTGTAATCGACCATTTTTATATGTATGAAAAGAAAATTCAAAAAATCAATTTTTATGTTTTGATCACGTGCATAATTAATTTCCCATACATTTTTATTACCAAATCGGACTTAAATCTATTCTCATGAATGCATCAAAACATTTTAGATGGTAGCTATTATTACTAGCTAGAGTTCTCCTTCATCCAGCAATACACTGTTCAGGTTAAATATGTACTTGTCAACCTGTTGGATAAACGACCCTAATATATATTATATTAAATTAGCATTTTGTGATTTACAAATTATTACATTTGACATGATGCAATTCTTTCCTTATTCTTTTTATGAACGCTAACCAATTTGAACCTGTCAACATTTCAATAATTCTATCAAACAACGTAAAATCGACATGCATGACACAAACCATGTCTTTATTCAAGGAACTGTACCAGGCTGTTCAGCTTCTCCAACCACCTCCACCACCATAGTTACTTCCACTACAATGGATACTAGTACTCAAACACCACTATCAACCATGTCAATACCACCAACAACAGTCAGAACGAGCACTGCCACATCACACATATCCCATAATACTACGTCTGGTATGTATTCACCAATAAGGTTAACATGTATATTGCAGTTAACAAATCAATCGACGCTCTCTATTATAAATATAAACACATTAATCATCAAAAGACGCTTACTCCTCCGGAGTACCTAGTCTTATTATCTTTCTTTTTTTATTATTTTATTTTTCAAGGGTCTCAATGCAAGTTTATATTTAACGATGTTTTGCGTTCGTTTTATCGATTTTGAGTTATTGTTAAATTATGGCGTCGTTTCGAGTCGGCAGTCTATGTTTTTTAAACCTGTAGTTCAGCGGTTTTCCCTGAAATGGGAAGCACATAGGATTTAAAAAATATTGACACAAACCGTCCTTTTTTATTGATGTGATTTCCAATGCATTTATTTTTCGCGAATTTATTCTACACCTGAAAATGTTAAAGGTTTGATCACAGAGGATGACGTACATCTAATGACTATGATATTTTGTTTGATAATACAAATAGCGCTATTGAAACATATCAACACTGCAGGATATATCCTGAATTAACAATTAGACAGTAACAGATTTATTCGACAAAGAAACAACATGTAACGTATATAGTTAATGGATATTAAAAACTTTGATATGTACATACACGCTGTAGTATATACATGTATGTACAGATACATATGCAGTGAAGCTGAATTCGGCTGAATACGTTGTATTAATGTAATATAAAACTGCGAAAGATATATCGGTCTGTCCGAAAATTATTAGTCGGTCTGAATTTTTTCTATGTCTGAAAGATATTTTGTTCTGTCAGAAAAATATCGGTATATCTGCAAATTATTCCTGTGATATTTAAAATCATATCTGCATTCTCTTTACAGGAATTAATCACCCTCGTTTGAACGCTCAAGCCCTGTCCGTATGCTGCCCATGCGTCCAACTGAAGCCGATTGTAAACTTGACCGATGTGGAATTAGAACTCCTTATCAGACAGTTGAAGGCAGACCTTTTATTAAACAAAACGACACTGTCAGGTCCGTATTGATAATACAGTATTGGAGAAAAGTTAGAAGTATATACATTGTAGCTTTCATTCCATTATGCTTGGTTCTACACGTTGAACAGCAATCTTGTTTTTCGTTGTTAATGAAATCTACAGGTCATGGGGATTATTTTTGCATTGATGCATGATGATGATGATGATGATGATGATGATGATGATGCTGCTGCTGCTGCTGCTGCTGATGATGATGATGAGTATTCAAAATTGGGTCGCTATTTGCATTACAATTTCAAAATAAGCTATATCAACTCATATAATTTTTTTTCAATAAACCGTTTTAACACTATTTGCTTCATTCTTGCAAATGCAGATATGGATTTTAGTATTGAGGCTGTATTTGGTGTCGACTATAATTACTAATACATTTCAGGTGAAATTTATTATATAATGGTCATTGTCATCAGCATCGCCATGTGTTTATGGAGTAAAGCTATGTTTTATATTTTAGTTACAATTCGGAAGAAGACTTGCGCCAGTGACAGCCGCATTTCATCGAAGGCAATCGGTACGATGGGAGCGGCAATACTTGCTATCCCCATTGTTTTGATTATGTTGTTTGATCTTCAAAAGCTCCACGTATACATTCAATATTGCAAGACTCTTTAGGAATCTGATTGGTATCTGTAGTATAATATAAAATTCAAGAGGTATGTGGTGAATACTAAACTACTAAACTGGTATATATGTGGGTATATGTGTTATGCTTAAATGCCCACTTACGAGAATGTGTTCTGTCTTGGATAAAACTAACAGATGTGGTCGAAGTTGGAGGCAGCCAACCAAACGAAGGATATCGACGTTGCTAATTGTGACAAAAGTCAACTTTATTTATTTTCAAACAAAGGCAGAACAAGTTATATCAACTTAATACCAGGCAAAACAGTTGATATTTTACAAGGCTATGCATCCCGACTAGGGTGCAATTTAATAGAAGTAACTTGATAAAATTTTGATATGTATCATGTCAAACTGTGGGCCTTGCTGTTGACATTTAATTTGTTCAGTAGTTCGTAAATTTCAACAAAACATGACAAAAATGCATGTTTCAGGGGGACATAATTAACTCATTTGTATCGCATTTATTGTGCAAGACAGTTTTGCTCAAAAGGGTCTAAAGCACAAAATAGGAGCATTGGTTTGACTAGATTGGACTTTATGATATGTATTAACACTGATTTTATTTAGACCTTGAAATGCAAATGGCGGTTGTGAATAATATCACACAATTATGGCATAGAAGAAGGTATTTCAAACGTCAAAAATGCTCATATTAGATACTATAGAGAACTCTAGACATGGCAGGAAGACTGTTTTTATAAAAAAAAATGTTCATCCGTTGAGTTTGGGGTAAAAGATATATATTTCTGAAAAAGGCCAAAAACTCATCAGTTTGACAATTTGTCTTAAAAAGGTCATTCTTACTATAATCAGATGTCTTAAATGTATGATATAGGAGCATTTTTAATGGCTGAAGTGCCTCCCTTTATGCCATATTTGTGTAATATCATCCACAGCCGCCATTTGCATTTCAAGGTCAAAACAAAATATGTGTTTATACCTACATAAAGTCAAATCCGGTCAAACAAATGCTCCTACCCTGTGCTATAGACACTTGTGAGCATGACAGCTGGGCTATTTTTCAGGTTTGGTTATTTTTGTGACTTAGAATTATTCCATGCTACAACTTACCACAAAGTAACTCTATATAAGAAATTGTTAGCATCTACAACAAATTATTTGTGATTTTAAGACACTACATGTCCAAACAAACATTTTGGTATATTACATGACTATTTTTGTGCATAGATATTTATTCGTGTTTGAAATTCAACATTATTCTGCTGTATAGATGACCCTTAATCGGATGGAAGCGCGCGAGGGGTATTACTCTTGGAGGAAACGAAAATGCCCAGAGAAAACCCATGTGATCGGACATGTGACCCTTTATCCTTTCACATTGGAATCTAACCCCAGCCGCCGTAATGAAAGGCAAGTTTATTACTACTGCTACCACCCGACCACCAAGATAACCCTAATGTGACATACACAGATAGGTCTCTGACAGTGTAGGGAGACAAATGTCTCTATGGTAAGATTGTGTTTTTATAGAAAACAAAAACAGGAAAACATCGGACATGCAGCACTAAAGAGAGATGATTTAGAACAGTCCTCACCTGCATGTCATGTGATGGTATCCGTATCGTTCATGTATGTAACATGCTTCAAATTTCATTATCTGGTGCATGATATGGTTTTTTCTGACATTTCAACAGGCGCATACCATTTAACTTTGAAGTTGGCAGGAGCGATAACCTAGTCTCCTGGTAACTTTGCGACCAGCCTTAAATCTATAAAATTTGATATATATATGTTTGTGTCTTTCATTGTGAGATATGGTCTCAGACCTGTTCAGTGCTTGTTTATATAAATATATTTTGAGAATGTACCTGAACCAAGACTCGACGTAGTCGATGAATCAGCTGACGTTAACCTTCCAGAACACCTGGTCTTATTTCCCTGTACTTGTTCTCTATGAAAGTCCATATATAAGTTTGTGTATTGCTCTGATTTTATTTTTCTTGTGATAGAATAACTGTTTTTCTTTTAGAATTGGTATTGTCTGTTGCTATGTATTCAGCGGTTAGCATAATAATTCTCATTTGAACAACTTGCTATGGTCTGATTTGTTATTTCATTTTATATTTACAAAAATCTCTGTGTAAATCGGTCGTTTTTCCTGTTTTTCCTTTTTCACACAACAAGTACAAATTATGAAAATATAAGTAAAAACTTACAGATTTATTTCTATATATTTACATTCAGCGCCGCAGTCACCCATTACAATGTTAATATGGCTGCATTTATAAGCATATAGGCATTCTTGATCACATGACGTGATGGTTTCGTGATTTTGACCGATGTCACTGAAATGCCTTGCAATGCACTACTGATGAATCAAGCGTAGCAATGATTCTGAGTGAGAATAATTTCCTAACTATGACGTCATTTTTTTCAGAAATGAATCGGATTAAAAGACGTTATTTTTCCTATTAATATACAGAGAAATTGATGAAAATGAAGCAGGAATTTATAAAAGAAAGAAACGTTAAAACATTAATAAATGTATATAACAATTACATGCTTGTTAGGTTGTATTAATTGTCAATAAAAATCAAATTTTGATGACAGCTTTATATTCATAGTCGTCGTCATTCTATTTATATGTCACCAACTTTGCATTTTTATTGATGATACATATACTCTAACAAGTGATTAATCGTTGAATTAAATGCGAATATCGACGCTGACGGTATTTAATTCTCTGGTAAGACCATCATATTACGTCTTATATCCATTGCGACGTCATAGATTATTCATGAAGACACAATGATTTAATAACAATGGCATCTTAACGGATTTGGTACATGGTCATTTTACAAGATAGAACGGGCCAGTTTGGTGATAACAATATTTATTCCATTATGTTGACATATTAATTTCGCACCAACGGAGATGCTGTTGGCTTAAGCAATGATTAAACAGAAAATTTAAAATGCAAGTGCCAGAAAACCTTAAATGACTACTGTGTTTTATGGTACTTCGATATGCAATATTAAGACTCATTGTTGTAATAAAATACTTTATTGCATTTTTGCCAGTGAAATACAGAAAGATATCAAACTAATAAAACTTATATTTCCACTGAAATCCCACTCTTTTTGACACTCAATTTTTCGTTTTTTTAAATTTTGTTTTTAGGTATATAAAATGCAATCAAAAGAAAATTGAATCGTTTCCCGTTTACTATAACATATCTTTCACTCGTATGACAGAATATATCGATATTCTGTCATACTCGTGAAATGTATGTTATATTAAATGGGGAAAAAAATCAATATCCTCTACATATGTATTTTGTAGCATATAGTGATTAGTTATTACTATTTAAAGATCACAATCCCAACACGAAATTCCTCTAGGTATTGATACATTTTATATTATACCATACACTGACGTATCAGAAATAGTTTCTTTTGATGAAAATTTGATTAACAGCTGCATGTAAGCTAAGTTGATAATGATTGTTATATACTATATCTTAATACTTGTATTTTCATTTTGCTACAATATTTCAATAAAACTTTCTTGATTATTTTTCCAGTTTCAAATCTTTAAACGATGATTTCACTGCTTTATGATTCGAGCGTTTTCAGTCAAAGCTGTCAAGACTTTCATGCGGAAGATTTATCTGTGATCCTTGCTGTTTCAGTCGTTCTTAAAGTTAGGGTGGCCATATGTTGGTTGTAGTGGTTGGCTTCCCAGTTGTGGTTGTAGAGGTTGGAAACTTAGCTGTAGTTGTAGAGGTTGGGTTCCCAGTTGTTGAATATGTAGATACTGTCGTTGGATAAGGCGTCGGCGATGGGTCTGGGCGGAGAAGCGGAATAAGCTCGTGTTGAATTGACCGGTAGCTAGTTCCTCTCATCATAGTGTCAGAGGAACGTTGTATACCCGGATTTGGGTTTGGCGGTTGAACTGAAGGCCCTGTAATACATAAGACAGGCAAACGTACTTTTATGTCAATTAATATTTCCGACCTTGTAGGGGCAATCGTGCTCTGTTTTAATTCTGGCGACAATTTGACAATTTGTTAGTGACAAATGACGGCATCTCTTTTTTTGCCTCAACCACAATAATCTGTGTGAAGACAGTCGCAATTGACGTCATCCACAATCATTTGTGTAATCAAACCCGGAATCACTCATTGGCGTCATCTATAATCAAGTTTGTAATGACAGCCGTGATCACTGATTGGCTTGACTTCATCCACAATCAATTTTGTAATGACAACCGGGATCACTGATTGGCTTGACGTCATCCACAATCAATTGTGTAATGACAGCCGGGATCACTGATTGGCTTGACGTCATCCACAATCAATTGTGTTATGACAGCCGGGATCACTGATTGGCTTGACTTCATCCACAATCAATTTTGTAATGACAGCCGGGATCACTGATTGGCTTGACGTCATCCACAATCAATTGTGTAATGACAGCCGGGATCACTCATTGGCTTGACGTCATCCACAATCAATTATGTCATCACACCCGGAATCACTCATTGGCGTCATCCACAATTAATTGTGAAATGACAGTCGGAATCACTCTTTGGCTTGACGTTATCCACAATCAATTGTGCAATCCTACCCATAATCACTGATTTGCGTCATCTATAGTCAATTGTGTTGATAGTCGGGATCTCTCATTGTTGTCATTCACAATCAATTGTATAATGACAACCGGAATAACTCATTGGCTTGACGTCATCCACAATCAATTGTGTCATCACACTCGGAGTCACTTATTCACCTCATCCACAGTCAATGACAACATGCATATCTCATTTGCGTCATTAGATATAAAAGTGAAATATTTAGTAAGGTATGCTGGAGTTCAGTGCATTACATACGAAAGAGAATCCAGGTATATTGTTAGTATATTTGTACTATTTTTCTAATGACCAATCAATTGCGGTTTTTCTTGTCTGTTGGATGGAAACTGACTGTAGAATTCATTATATTCTATTTTTGTTCTTGTTCATCTACACATGATCACTTCTGGTTTCAATTAATAATGTTTTCCGTGATTCTGTCTCCATGATTTAATGTCGTATTCCATAATTTAGGTTTTAAAGCAGTGAGGAGACCAGTCTAACTCATTTTCTTAAACTGTAAGATTAAGACATTTTAAAGTGAAGTAAAGCAAATTCAATTCATTTTCTATTTATTTTTATCAAAACTTTTAAATGATGATACACATAATATATTTCTTAATTTTACCAATATATTAATACAAAAATCCTGAATTTGTTTAAATGGTTCTAAATTTATAAAAAAAAAAATGGTTTATAGTACTTACTGCAGGTAAATCCGTCTCCCTCGAAGCCAGGTCGACACAGACAGTTGTAGGACCCAACAGATTTATAGCAGTCTGCATTTAAATCGCATGGATTGTTCCGTGACATACATTCATTGATTTCTAAAATTAATAAATAAACGAAATTATGAAAAATGCAATGGAAAATTAATGATGCTACGAAACATATATACCGGTAACTGCAAGTACCCTTTTCTTATTAATTTCATTTTTCTAGTAAAACATATCCAAACTGCATTTGGTTTACATTCACGCATTGAGCTCGTTAGGAACAGTTCCATTTCCTTTTGCGATATCATGTCTTGTCCGATGTATATCGATATGACCATTTTTTCTGTTGTCACCCCTCTCTCATTTAAGATTGTGATTTGCCGGTATGTCCTGTATTGGTATATCCTGTATTGGCATGTCGGGATTCGGAGCTGAAGCAGGACACGCTTACTATACATGAGCGCCTGGTCTTATTGTTCTTACACTTTTCCAGTTCTATATTTTTCTTAATAATCATTTATTTGATTTTGAATTTGAATTATAGCACCGCTGATATTTCCGTTAACTTTGTTATTTTCCAGACACTTGTTCTTCTTTTCGTTGTACTTTTCGAGAGGTCTTCATGCATATCTGTATTTGTATGCGTATCGTGCCCTCGTGTTGGGAATTTAAGCTAAAATCACGATTTTGTCAAAAGATATGTATTAATGTCATTATCATGTTTCAAGCAACCAGGTATTTACTTGGGAAGTTACCTCATTCTAAACGAGGCAATGTATTGTAAATTACCGATATTTCGGCAATATTTTATTTCACAAACTTACCTTTTCGGACGTTTTCATGATTTTGCGAACGCTGACCCAGAAATTACATTAAAAACGCGATTGGTGAGCTATTAGAGTCAAAGACTCCGTAAGACTCCTATATGTTGAGCCGATAGCTTGGTCGCCATTCAATGATGTTATTTTCGTCCAAATAATCGCAAAGGATCTGAAGTTGCGATTGACACTCCTTTTGTATATAAGTAAAAAAAATCCCACTCGAAACATAAATAATATACGGTATAAGGGACTACGCCAGCAGGTACCTTGCGCTATACTTAAAACGTAATCAACTTTGAAAGCTAACTAAGTTGTAAGTCGAGCATGATGACTTCTCAGTTGTTAAATTTTGTATTGCAGTTGATTCGATAAAGAATGGTTCCAGTTGATATGATTGTATTCGATGTTGTTGATAACTTTCAAGCAAAATACAGCGGATGTTTGGCTTACGCAGTATTTATTTGTTCAATATGATAATAAGACAATACATAAAAGAGAGAATAACAGAGAATTCGGAAAGAAGAGCATGACGGGAAACCTAGAAATCCAGCTACTATATCAAATATACATTAAGCTAATTTATCATTAACATGATCTACTAGTTATTCTGTTATAGACCCTAGGCATCCATTAACCTGCAGAGAAGTCGAGTAAACAATTATATAGGTTTAATAGTAAGTGAAGGAGCGCGGCAGTGTGTGGTCATTGCCCCATAATGGACATATATCCCATTATGCATTTTAATTGCTTAAAGGGGCTTTGTTAGTCATATTGTAATGCAACATTAAACATGAAATAAATATTGCATATCTATAAACCATCCTCTTTCTTTGTATTATAATCTTACTCAAATTAAAAAAAAAAAAAAAACCCACACTCAATCGACGATATTACTGACTTGATAACTAAGCTTGGACTAAATAAACATGGTCAGAAGCGCTTATTTATGAGTTTATTGGAGTCAGTATTACTGTACAGTCACGTAAGTCCTAATTAAAGGACGAAACAGCTGTGCAGTGCGACTGCATCCATTTGGTTCTACTGTATCGAACTATGGATTTGTTTTGAAAGGTTATAATACTTTGTGTTTCTGTAAATTCCTTTGTAATTGCAGGTGGTAGACACTACTGGTGGAATTGGCCCGAGGGTTATCGCGACGTGTTTGTTACGTTTTACTTCATTTGAATAATGATACGTATCCGATACAAACATTTAACGTTCTTTTAAATTAAAGTCGCAGGTCAGAGGTCACCAAAACGGGGTATTCGGCTTTGGGCTTCAGGTGTGTTTTCGAAAAAAATCGCAATTACTCGGTAATGGGTCGGCCGATTTTGATACGGTTTTCTGCATTCTTGTTTATTCATCAATACCAATAACATATTTAAATATAATTTTTCGTTCAGGGTACACTTTAAAAATGAAAGTATTAAGAATTATGTTCCACTTTCCTTTCCAGATTTTGAAATTTCCGCTGAAACATTATTATTGCTCGCCTCCTATGGTCATTTTAGGTCCTTACCATCACGGACAAACTCTTGAAGGACAAATACCTATATATTGCATTTACATTTCCAGCTTTACTGTAACTTTCTCAAAATTTGTTTTGAAAGATGTTGATATCTTATGTTTCTTTGCAGTCCTCAATGTCCGTAGATAAATATGTTCCCCTTCCAGGGTTGCACTAATGTATTACGACATGTATTGTAAAAAACATACACAAGTGAGTTACACCTTACCATTTGAATTAAGTATGTAAAGATGCCGAAAAGTGATCTGATACTTTCTACATATATTTCGTCCATCTTCAAAAGTGTGGGAATCGGCAAAGGAAGTTCGAGAATTATATCGACCTTTACAAATATCAACATTTTATTTATTTATTTATTTTTTTTAGAAATATTGCTTAAAAATGGAATGCGTACAAGTTACAAATCAAAAGTATTAAGCACTTAGCATGCATGACATTGTAGTGGATTCTAGGAAATATATCCCCAAAATCATAACGTTATAGCCATATTTTAAAATTGATCACCATTTATAGCCAAAACATTTACAACCGTAACAAGTATATAGTTTAACTTAACATACTGACCGCAGTAGAAGCCATTCCCAACGAATCCTCTCTTACATTGGCAAACGTTCTGAGGACAGACAGCATTTTTGTGGCAAGACTGACATGGATCTGTATTAAAAAAAAGAACATTTAAAGTACTGGAACTTGAACTGGAACCGGAACTAGTAAAAATTCACAAGCGAAATGCATTGGGAGATTTCTTTTTAGATTATTACCAAACGTTAACTATGTTTTGTGAGTATATAATTATTCTATTTCCGTGTGAGATCTGATGATTGTCTCATTAGTAAATATTCTATTTCCGTGATATGATGATTGTCTCATTAGTAAATATTCTATTTCCGTGTGAGATCTGATGATTGTCTCATTAGTAAATATTCTATTTCCGTGTAAGACATGATGATTGTCTCATCGGTAAATATTCTATTTCCGTGTAAGACATGATGATTGTCTCATTAGTAAATATTCTATTTCCGTGTGAGATATGATGATTGTCTCATTAGTAAATATTCTATTTCCGTGTGAGATCTGATGATTGTCTCATTAGTAAATATTCTATTTCCGTGTAAGACATGATGATTGTCTCATTAGTAAATATTCTATTTCCGTGATATGATGATTGTCTCATTAGTAAATATTCTATTTCCGTGATATGATGATTGTCTCATTAGTAAATATTCTATTTCCGTGATATGATGATTGTCTCATTAGTAAATATTCTATTTCCGTGTGAGATATGATGATTGTCTCATTAGTAAATATTCTATTTCCGTGTGAGATATGATGATTGTCTCATTAGTAAATATTTCCGTATAAGATATAATCATGGTCTCATTAGGTAATATTCCATTTCGTGTGAGATATGGAGTCAGACGTGTACTGTTTGTTCATATTCCTAAGGGTTCCGTTGCAACCATCCTAGTTCTCATTTTGAGCATTTAGCTAGACCTGGATTTGACCCGGATTTGACCTGGATTTGACCCGGATTTGTTTGGTGGTTTCGTCGATAAAGCAGAATACGCTAACACTTCCGGAACACCTGGCCGCTTGCAAACTGAGCAAATCCCAAACTGAAATCGACTTCAAATCCTTGAATTTTTTCTCATTTGAGATTTTTTGGGTAAGAACTTTGTAAAAGCCAAGATGAGAAAATATTTAGATTTGAGATTGAGTTTGAGTTGAAAACTCAATTTGTGTTCAAATCTCAGTTTAAGATGTTTTGTTCAAGCGAGACCTGGTCTTAGTCTGGTACTTGTATAAGGATTCTAAAGCAACTCTGTATTCTGTTCGTATTTTACCCTCATTCTAATTACGTTCTCGGTATTCTTTGTATTTTTCTACCCTATTCTGTTCTGTGACAATGACTGACAAATACAAAGAGACTGGTAATTGTTGCTTAAATAAGGCGACGCTACGACTACTTACCGACAGTGACAGTGGGTGTAGTTGTAGCTGAAGTTGTAGATAAACGTGGAACTGCTACAACTCTTGCTGCGAAAACAAAATTTATAGTTTTAAAGATACGAATGAGTTGTCGCAAACATCATTGTTATCCAATTGAATATTATATATATGAGAGATACCCATATCGTGACGCCATTTTATTGATATGAATGTTATACAATTATAGCAATTTGTTTTTTGATAGATATGATGATTTATGGAACAAAGATAACCAATATCAACGGAGGCAGGAGGCTAAGGCTGATATTGGGTAGCTGAGATTCATAAACCATCATATCGATCGAGGTAAAATACCATAACTGCTTTTATAACTTTTATAATAGTAATAATGATAATGATAAAAGACTCTATCTAAGGTCGATGACACTTTGAGTTACAAGAATCTTCTTCAAAGTGGTCGACATTTTCATGCACAATATTTACAATAAATTAAAACAAGAGGCCCAGAGGGCCTGTATCGCTCACCTGGATTTCATTAGATATGAAACAAGAATGATGATTAAGTATATTTGTCACTGTTATTGCTATGTCAATATATCATAGGCATTTTATATGGGTACGTGATATTTTTATGCTGAAAAATGCATTAATCCATGAAATATATTTGATTTTGGTGCAACCCCGGATGCTACCACACAAATGTGAGCGATATCCATTGCTTAGTTTCAGAAAAGAATTTGTTTAAACAAATTGACCCCTTTTGACCCCGCCTTCTGCACGCCGGGGTCAGTTCCTTCCGTTATAAAATTTCAACCCCAAAATTTGTACAATTTTGAATCCCCACCCCATGACCATGCTACCATACAAATGTGAGTGATATCCATTGCTTAGTTTCAGAGGAGAAGTTGTTTATATCAATTCTGCCAAAATGACCACTTTTGGCCCCGCCCCTCAGGCCTCAGGTAGGTCGGCCCCACCATTTGTACAATTTTGAATCCCGGCCCCAAAGGGATGCTCACAGTCAAATATGAGCAAAATCTATTGCTTGGTTTCAGAGGAGAAATTGTTCCTATCAATTTAGCCAAATTGACCCCTTTTGGCCCCGCCCCTCAGCACCCAGGGTGGTCGGCCCCACCATTTGTACAATTTTGAACCCTGACCCCAAAGGGATGCTCACAGTCAAATACGAGCAATATCTATTGCTTGATTTCAGAGAAGTTGTTCATATCAATTTAGCCAAATTGACCTCTCTTGGCCCCGCCCCTCAGGTGCCTGTGGGGTCAGCCTCACCATTTGTACAATTTTGAATTACCACCCCATAGTGATGCTACTAGGCAAATATGAGTAATATCCATTGCTGAGTTTCAGAGAAGAAGTCGTTTATATCAATATAGCCCAATTGACCGCATTTGGCCACGCCCCTCAGGCCCCTGGGGGGTCAGCCCAGTCATTTGTACAGTTTTGAATCCACATTCAATAGTGATGGTACCAGGCAAATATAAGCAATATACATTGCTCAGTTTCAGAGAAGAAATCGTTTATATCAATATAGCCAAATTGACCACATTTGGCCCCGCCCCTCAGGCCCCCAGGGGGTCAGCCCCATCATTTGTATAATTTTGAATTACCACCCCATAGTGATGCTACCAGGCAAATATGAGTGATATCCATTGCTTGGTTTCAGAGAAGAAGTCGTTCATATTAATATAGCCAAATTGACCCCTTTTGGCCCCGCCCCTCAGGCCCCCAGGGGGTCAGCCCCATCATTTGTACAATTTTGAATCCTCACCCCATAGTGATGCTACCAGGCAAATAGGAGCGATATCCATTGCTTGGTTTCAGAGAAGAAGTCGTTTATATTAATATAGCAAAATTGACCCCTTTTGGCCCCGCCTCTCAAGCCCCTGGGGGGTCAGCCCCTCCATTTATACAATTTTGAGTTCACACCCCATAGGGATGCTTCTGACAAAATTTCATCAAATTCTGATTAGCGGTTATGAAGAAGAAGTCAATTGTTGACGGACGGACGGACGGACGGACAGACGACGGACGCAACGGTATGGCATAAGCTCACCTTGGTCCTTCGGACCAGGTGAGCTAAAAATCTATCATAGACGTTTTGCAAGCAAATCAACTGAAAAAGTTATGAGCTCATGCCATCTAAATTGCATCTTATTGCAAAAATGGCTGACATATGTCCGAAAATCTGATTGGCCGAATTACGCGACCTCACGAAACAATCACGCGTGCCTGCAGCAATGTTTTACTACTGTTGCAGAATATAATTCGATGATAAATGGAGTGACACGTGATCGGCTGTGGACCGATCCTGATCTGATACAAAATTCAAAATGCAATATACAGATTTATTTGTTTATTAACAGTCATATTATGCTTGAATAATGGATGATCGAGATTTTGAGACGCGACACATAGCGTTAACATACGAAACACTTGGTAGGCTGGTCGTATAATGAGACCGTATCCCCTGGACTATCGTATGACTTTGCATACGTTTTAGTCACTGATTAAACATACAACTTAAGCAAATGCAAAGTCATACAAACAAGATCTTCCTTGTGTTCCGACCATATCAGCAACGTTTATCTCTATAGCCATGGCCAATCGGATCTCGTTCTTGTCTTAACGTTTACAAATCCGGATGTTTGAGCAACTTCAAACTGACATCAATTCTCTTCGCCGTACATGAATTTGTTCACGGTGCGTCTTTGCAAATTCAAAGTGACAAACTATACGTTCAATCACAAAAATGACTCGGTACCTCGACGGTGTAAATGAAGTTGCATCAGCGCATTTTTTTCCCATTGAAAATTAAAACAAAATTGAATTCGAAAATATTCATCAAATATTTAAAAAAAAAACACATAGAAATGAATAACATGGTACTGCTAATGATAATAATAAATAATGATAACAAACTAGAAAGTAAATTGTATCTTTATTATTTACATGTCTTATTTTATTCACCTATCTGTACTTGACAACAGGCTGTTCCAGTTATTCATCCCATATTTCATTATTGTCGTTAAGGCAAGGATCTATTACAAGTATTCAACTGTCGTGATATGGTGTGTATTGTCTATTTTAGTTACAGAGCTTTTACAGACAAACAGCATATTTCTTGCTAGTTCAATACTTAGATGATAGTAAAATGTTCCTGTAATCGTACATTGTTTGCGGTGATCTAATTTTTGCGCTTACAGCGCCCTATCACTTTCACTGAATTATAGTTGTACACATTTTAAGTGTATGTTCATTGTTTTCCAAATACTGCATACGTGATACAATTAGTCATGAAGAGAATTTGATTGAGCCGAAATAATTATGTAATAAACGACATATACTGATGATAATATATTAATGTATGGGATATGACGATGAAATATTAATATTTATTACATTTTTACCAGTGAAATATCAAAAATTATTCATTCTATAAAAGTGATATTTTTCACTAGTGAAAAATATCATATTTATCACTAGTGAAAAATATCACTTTTGCTGATTTGACCAATCAAATTAATGATTAGAAAATACCAAAATAATTGACCAATCAGAAAGCCCGACATATATCTCAGCACCTGGACAGGGGGAACTACATTTTTTGTTTACAAATGATCGCTGTAGGCCTAGTTAGCATACGGGGTAGGTTTTTCGTTGATAAAAAATGTAATAAACAGAATATCTAACAGTGTCTTCAGTAATACCAAATATATTTCACTCGTGTGGCTAATATTTAGATATTTTTCACTCGTGCTGCGCACTCGTGAAAAATATCAAAATATTAGCCCCACTCGTGAAATATATATTTGGTATTACTGAAAACACTGTTAGATATCCTCTATATATATACATGTACCATTTAACAATAGCATATGGATATACAACATATAGTGATATAATCACAAAAATGGAATAATGATATATATTATTTATAAAGGTGATATCATACAAATAAAGATACATTGAACATTGAATAATGAATTCATTCATGGTCTTTCAGTTTTATTTTCTGATACAAAATACGTCTTTGCGGTAAATGCTTTCTAATACTAAATAAAGGGAGTCACCCCAATCAAATTATTTTCGTGAAACTTAAACCTGAAAAATTAGAGAAAAAGAGTAATTTTCAAATTTAGATATACATTTTCTAGTTCATATTTTGGGAAATAATTTTATATCTGTGTGACGGTCGAATAGTTTTAGACGCCCATGTTTTTTGTTTTCGAGGCTATCGATAACCGTTATATCCAAACATAGGGTCTTGCAAAAGAACCAGTCTCGAAAATAAATATCGTCAGCTTTTGATGAATTGATAGTCAGACGACAATGTCACGGTTCATTTAGAAGATATGGATAAATTGACAGACAATTTCGTATTGTTCACTGTATTATAGACATTTAGTGATATTATACTGATGATTAGGAAAGTTTATACTTCTTTTAGAGATAAGTCACGTGGAATATAGTTAATCATATCCATGTTTTTGTACAATAACTTTAAGTTCCTTATTTGTTTAGTCAGCTTCAAAAACTTAGTAGGATATACTTTAGTTAGCTAGCTCCAAATATTAATATGGATAACCTTTAGTTAACTACAAAGATTTAGCAGGATAAATGTTATCTTATAGACAGCTTTGTTTGGCCATATTATGTAATAGATAAATGTTGTTAGCAAAATTGTTATTATTTTCGCATTGAAAATTTAAAATCACACTCAAAGCAGCTATTTATATACATGTATATAGATGTAGTCAGGATGAGATACGTCTTTATTGATAACAGACAATTTTGGAGATGAACTTAAACACATTGTACTTACGGTAATAAACCATAATTCCTGATAATTATTTAGTGAGAAAGACTTTGAAGCGACTGTTAGAAAGGCGCGATGCATAAATATTTGTACATTACTTACTTATTACCGTTGCAAGGATCAACCAAACTGTAAAAATCGTCATGATATCGTCCTCAATATGGCGCTGCCGCCCTAGAATCTAAATAGACTATATCAGTTTATATACAAAACGTGGGTGTATTCTACTCATGTAAATAACTTAATATCTAATACACGGGAGGTTGACCACACAATTACGCACTTTGTTAATAGCTCCCGGCATGTAGTAGTTGTGTATTGCTAGAAACTCAAATATGTTGTTAATTTACAATTGAAAGATAATTGTCTGTACATAATAGAATAGTGTCGTTAGTCAATTTGGATACACTTAAAAGTTAGGTGTGCCGAGAGCCTAATACAATCGTCATTTTTCTTTCTTACGTACAAAATACACGTACATGTAATAGTGATTGTATTCTGTCTTACTAGTATACAAACGTGGTATAATAAGTTCGTACATCACAAATAAATCGTCTTCTTACTTGGCTTGACACACCTCAGTAAACACGTGCTAATAATCGCAGGCTGTCTGAAAATTCATTTGGTTTCAGGAATGCATATTTCTACATATATACCCCTTTAGTTAAAATCTAGATTTCTGTTTTATATAGTTTTCCATCAAAATTTAAAGGAAATATTAATTTGCCAAAAATGAGAAATCTATCCAGATTAAGGGGGTTCATAGACTTCCTATGAGTAAAGATTTTTTTATTTTTCAGTCCTTTATACTGATAATTTTTGATAACGATTTTATATCAGTTTTGATAAGTTTTTACGATTTTGAGTGTCGTAGTGATTGTAAGTACTGGTACAATGGTAAAGACAATGGCGGAGGAGATTTTATAGATAGTTTTTTCAAAACACCATGAGTAATTTGTCCTCGCACAACGGAATCGATGTGCATTTAGTGTTAAAATATTTAAAGTTATCAATATTCATCAATAGGAATTTGATGAAACTACCAGGTTAAATTACTTCTATATTTATTTGATGGACCTGTCTACGTGACCCATCCTTAGATTTTGATATTTCTTTTGACTGGTCACGAATTTAACCGCCCCAAATAATCGCCTTATGCCCTTAGAGTTACTGACGAGTCATGGAAGGATGAAACAGCTGTATGATGTCCATGGCATCACTGACGTATCTTCTATAGACGAAACAGAAGATGTCCCTGACATCAGTGACCAGTCAAAGAAGAACGAAACAGTTGCCTGATGTCCCTTATACATCGCTGACAAGTCATATTCGTTATGTAAGTGACGAACTTGGTTCTATATATACTGAATTAGCAGTTTTAAATACAGTAGTTGTTCTTGAAAGACAGGACGATAAATTATTTCGACCTCGGTACTGGCAACTGTTGATATGTTTTGTTGCACTTGGTCTCATATCTTGTGTAATATAACAACCCATGAAATACCGGCATCGAGGTTAAACTACATTAAACGACAATATATAAAACATGTTTTAACGAAGATGTATAAAATCACTTTACTAGCTCATACAAGGGAATTTCCCTATAGCTTTGGGAGGATGTTTTCAATGAGAGTAAAAGGTCGCAAGTTTGAAGCCCGGCACGGATACGTTTTTTGTCATTACACCTTCCTGATACACTTCATAGGTTGACCATTCCAGGTAAAAGCTACAGGGGATTGAGAGGCTTCATTAGAGCTAAATAACCTTGTTTTGGTTGTCATCGGGGGCAAAACCTTTGTAAAGGAGAGAATACTGTTTAGGTGGAGGTGTAACGGTTATCTTGCTAGCTCAGACTAGCAGGAAGTTTGCCTTGAATGCGTTAGTTCCGAGTTCAAAGCCCGACACGGGTAGAAAATTTAACATTGTTCCTTCTTATTATAACTGTATAGTGAAAGCTAACCCGAAATACTTTGTTTTATAGCTTGGCACTGGAGTATGTTTTCATTTTCACGCCGCTAAAGTCACATTGGATTGAATAATGAACCTAAGGGATATCGTTAAAACACACGTACATGATCCTGAATAAACACATTTATTTAACCTGAGAGGGTACACCGATCTCTAGAACACCTGTAGGTTATATATCATGAGTACAATGTAGTGACCTGAAATTGGCCTGGAAGTGGGGTCAGTTTCTCATGAAGAACTATTCAGGTCAATCTCAGGTTAATTTGACCCGAAAAAATCGTCAACAGAATTGAGATGAAATTTTCATGCCAATTTCATGTCAATTTCATGTCAATTTCAATTTCATGTCAATTTCAGGGAAAATTGCCTTGAAAAAATCTTCATGTAAACCCCAGTAAAATATTCACTTCAATCATGACAAGCTGTGTGGGGTTTTACCCGATGAATTCAGTATCTGTGTTGGAACGGAATTGATCTCAGTTTTAATTTTGTTTTCCAATCCCACATATAAATATGTAAAGATATCTCTATTTATCTATAAAATACATATATATATAATGAAATAACAGAATAAGAATATTGAAATATTTGTTCTGTTGAAGTATATGTGCATAAACCCAAATGGGTCTTGAGACGATTGCATTGAATTGTTAAGTTCGATTCTAATGTAATCAGATATCAAATCTCGTATATTATTTAGTGGGAGTCCACAAAATATACGCTCTGTCATTTCATTATCATCTCTTTTGTCTTTCGTATTTTGCTTTGTTCTGTGTTTTCTTTATAGGCCAATTTATAATTGGATGGCAATTAATACTATATATGTCGCTGTCATTCAATTTATAACAAAATAATTGAGAATAGGGTCACTATGACTTGTTATTATTTGTGCCAATCCATTTGTGTATTATCTAATACAAAATATCCATTGTACACACTAGTAATATTTCGATTAAAATGAAAAAAAAGTCCTAAAACTAGCTTAATTTTATTTCTCATGGCTGTATCTAATCATCATCAGTTCTATGGCGGAACTTATTTTCCGGACTTGTGTCGTGCCGGCATTTACTCTATCTCGTCGGGTACAAATCACTGCAGACGACCTATAGTAATATTGAATAACAGCAACCGCATGGTTCACAGAGAATGGAATAACATTTGAGCAATATGTAAATTATTGGCTTTCACTGAGGAACAAACATATTATTTAACAACGATCGTAAAACATACATGGATGCCATAATTTGGCGGTGCACAGGCGCTCGTTTTCAACAAATTTTCTTGCGACTTAAGAATTATAGCATTTGCAATTTTGGTGACTAAGTTACAGTTAAGAACCGTAGTCCTATACTGTAATATAAACTTTGAGGTTTGACAAAAACATGTTGATATCCGATAAAACATTGGAACAAAAAAAAACAAAAAAAAACAAAAAAATGATGGCGTCGATGTTGTTCGAAAGTGTCTACACAGTGTAAAATTCAACTCCTACCCCGAATAAAACAGACTCAAACGGGTGAGTGTGGAGTTTTGAAATGCATAACATGCATAGGCAATCTAAAGACTATGTACTAGTTCGTCTATGATTGTTGTCAAACTGTGATGGGGTCAATAATGCTTAAACATGATTTCAGATTTGACGTCAGTATTTTCATTGTCATTAGCATAATATATATATTTAACATTGACATATGTCTCCACACAATCAAAATGAATACAGGTAACACAAGGGTCGCCGCACTTGTTGGATTAAGCTTATTGGAAATCCTTCTATTTGGTGGAATACATTTCGGATGGTTTGCATTTGTTTTTATCCTTAAACAAGAGGGCGTGTTCCAAGATCTTTGTGTTCTGAAAGATAATGTCCTCCCATCTAACATCAGCTCAGAAAATGGAACTATCACAAATATTGACTGCTTCCCCCAGGGTGAACGACTCAATCTTATCTTCTCAATTGGAGTTGCTGTTTTTTTAGCCTTAACTTTTCTCAGTGGACAACTGCACATGACCTTTGGCATCACAAGGATACGGACGCTATACATGTAAGTGATATTGGTTAATCAGGCATGTTGTGTTCCGGATTAGATCCATGTTGTATTTAGTATACGTTTTTTTTTGTATAATTGTGTACTAAAAATGTACGTCACAACATCAGTTGTTGATATTAAGTGTAAAAGCTGCTGAACAGTCGTATAGCGTTCCGGATTCAATCCGTGTTATGTTATATTTAGTATAGGATATTGGTATAAATGTGTAATACATAATATCATCTGTTGTAAATAATTTGTGTAGTAGTTGCTGTAACAAGGATTTAACCATGGTTGTATTAAGTATACACTATTGGTATAGTTGTGTACTACGTCACAACATCTGTTGTACATAATATGCGTAGTCGTTGCTGTAACTGTCGTATAGTGTTTCGGATTTTATCCGCGTTGTCTTTAGTTTATGTTATTTATATAAGTGTGTACTACGTCATAATTTATGTTGTAAATAATATGCGGAGTAGCTGATGTAGCAGTCGTAGATTGTTCCGAATTTAATCCGTGTTATATTTAACATACACTGTTGGTGTTGTTGTGGACTACGTCACCACAGCTGTTGTAACCGATGTGTAATAGTCCGGATTTGATCACATGTTGTGTTGTATTTAGTAGAAGTTAATTGCATTGCTTTATTCTGCGTCGCGATATTTCTTGAAAATACTAACCAATGCAACGCAATCGATTTAAGACGGCCTTAATTCTTAGGCTGCTTGATCAATACATCCTTAACTTTTCAGTTAAAATGTTTTCTTGTGAACTTTACTGCATTTCCACGTTAATAAATACTCTAATTTTCTCCGGTTTCCTTCAATCACCATATAGTGGCCAAAATGTCGAAAATCGAAAAAAAACAACTAACCATTCTCAAGACAAAATAAAACATAACTCTTATATGTTATAGTTAACGGTTCTTGTTTGTCTACAGGGTTTTGGGAGTCGCTGGACTTTTATGCTTCGCGTTCACATCACCAGGTAATTGATATATGCGTTACTTAGAAGTGGACAACGCCGAAGGAAATTATAATTTTCTCCATGTCCAAATCTTGGTCATGTTTTATCAAATCTGATTTTGAACTATATTTGTTATAAAAGTATTTGATATTATGTTTTAGAAGGCACTGTTTGCCGACAAACACTATCACGTCACTGTTTGGGAATAATTTCCCGTTGTATCTCGTTCTCTTCTCGATATTTATTATGTTGTTGTGGTGGAGCTGCACCACACTTCCCTTTCTAAATTCGTTTTCTATGTCCACAGTTTCTGTTTAATCACTCTTTTGTTTTATATTACTTTTTTTAACATTATCGTCTGTTAAAGACTATTGTATAGTATGGTAAATTTATGTTCATTATGGCTTTCTATTACTTTTATTATTAACATTATTGTCTGTTAAAGACTATCGTATAGTATGGTAAATTGATGTTCATTTTGGCTGTTCTGCAGGGGCCCAATGGCTTCCTCTTCCAGGAATAATACTTATGGGCGTGGCTGGTCAGGCTTTACTGATATCTAACTATATGCAGGTATAGATTTTAACCATGCTATTACTAACGTTTTAAATCAATGTAAAGATATAACTAACTCTCACTTTTACATAAGCATGACAGTTTGGTACTTTAATAACATAGTAGCGAATGTAGTATTATTGCATTTACATTTCTAATGAGCTCTGAACGTTTTATTTCAAATGATATTTTAGCGAGGTTTCAGAGTTACTTAACTTATAATTCAAACCTTACGTTAATTTTAAGCGTAGTTAACGGATCGTATCCTGGGTTAGTTTTACCGACTAATTTTGCTGACTATAAGTAACCAAATTGTATCTCCGTAAAAATACCAAATATACAGAACAATGATTATCAGATAGAGATATAAAAGGATACCCTCGTATAAGGGTTAACATTCAGAATTCCATCTGAAACGTTTAAAAATTCCCCATGAACAATATATTCAATTATTAATTTACCTCGACTTTGGGTGGTGAAACTTTTGTGTGTGTACAACATGCTGTATGAGGTGTCACCCAGCATGCCTTTATAGGTATTTTATGAATAATATGTTCAATAGAAGTGTATTATAATAGTATTATGGGGTAAGGGAAACCGTTGACTCACGATTCAATATAAGCTTAATTACATATATATATATATATTTATGTATCTTCGGTCCTGTCACAGACAACAAAGAGAATATATAGATTGAAAATGACCACACTACATGGCATATGGTGACATTTAATATACATTCTAAACATATTACAATTTAACAATACAAAATTAACATAGCATAACACAATCATTAAAAAACGTCTAAAAATAAACATCTCAAAATGACAATGGTAGTCAATTACCACAAAAGCCTGTGTAGGGGTTGCCAAACTCCGCCTTACATCAGGCATGTTAAACATCAATCCAATATAGTAAACATAAAATAAGAAGATAAAAGATTCAGGGAAGGAAGTGGGTGGGTTAAGCGAGAAGACCTGTTAAAAACTTCTGAAATAGTTGACACTTCCAATTTCAAAACAGTGTAACATTTTTTTAATGGCGCGCATCAAAGGCTGCTACCCATAATTCTTTGCTGCTCCACAGGGGCATTAAAGGGAAATAACTCGTGTATAATTTCTAGCAAAACTTATACGGAAATTAGGAAATGTGCAGGCCTTCCGATGCATAAATTAAGCTAAGTGCTTAGCTGCCCTTTATGCATCTTGGGTCCTGTCACAGACAACAAAGAGAATGTATAGATTGATAATGGCCACCATACATGTCATATGGTGACATTTAATATAAAGTCTAAACATATTACAATTTAACAATACAAAATTAACATAGCATAACACAATCATTAAAAAACGTCTAAAAATAAACATCTCAAAATGACAATGGTAGTCAATTACCACAAAAGCCTGTGGGGGGTTGCCAAACTCCGCCACAAAACCAGCTTGTTGAGAAAAAAAATCTGTGTTTCAGCTACTGCATAACTAACAACTTTATTTCTTGTGCCCAGAGCTGGGAAATAACACCACTCTTGTACTGGAGGACATCCCTTGAAATGTCCGAACTGTACCATTGGATAGAAGAATTTAAAGAAAATTCTTAGGCAAAGACTTTTATCTTAAATCCAATAAAGCTTTCCTATGAATTTTTTTAGCTAAGGAGATGACTAAATCAAAGAACGGTGATGAAGCCAGCGCCAGATGTACAAAAAAAAATAATGATAATGATAAAAAAACAACAAAAAAAAACCGTGTGATAAAGCAGTTTGTGTGGTGGTCAAGAGTTGATATCTTTACATATGTGTTATGCAAGATCTCGTCAAAAAACAGGCATGTTTTGTATACGTTTAAGGTGATTCCTTTGCTATCGAGAGGGTCCTCAATTTATGTCGGATTGATCAATGGCAGTCACGGCTCGTCTGTGTTAACAATGATGATAGTTAAGGTAAGTATAAGTAAACTTCTCTTATCACTTGTTTAGGATTAGTAATAATCTAGCTTCTTATCGGATTTATCCATATAGAAACGTGATCCTTACATCAGTTATGTCATGCGTTCAAATATACTTGCAATGCAGATTGCTCGAAATATTTTCTCAGCGAGGATGAAATGTTTTTGAACCATGCATTCCATGCTGTTAAAGTCCATTTGCATGTAGTGCATGACCCAGTCTGTCTGATTGGTCTGTGAAAAACACTGCCTATCCACGGCTATAATCAGTTCATGCAAAACGATTACAAATTTGAATATATAGCCGTAAGCAATATTAGATGTAAGTAAAACAGGTAAGAACACAAACAATATTCTCTGCAGTATCATATCAAACAAAGCAATTTCAGCTTGTCAGCCATGAATGGAAAGACCTTTATACTGTTAACAATCCGTTAAAATTCATAACTATCTTCCTAACTAACTGATATTTTATTTTAAGAGATTGTATGAAGATGGAATCGATCAGAAAATAACATTGCTTGGTTTCACCATCCTGTTTGTCATGGTAGCAGGAGTTCGCACACTTCTTCATCCAAAAAAGGCACAGCAAAGGGATGTTTCTCATACTAACATGGATATTAAAAGAAATGAAGGCATAGGAGAGAACCTTTTGGAAGATTTAAACAAACGCGGAAACAACCTCAAGTCTAAGGAAATGGCAACGGATGATATGAAACTAGGTCAACACAAACCAAACAATGGTGATACGAGTAAGAAGGTTTATTTCAATATCTATAGTACTTCTTTTTTTCTGAAAATTGTACGTAAATGCGATACGATCTCGTAAGATACTGGAAACTGAATACGAACTTTACTTTTTTCGTTGTGGACAATCAGATAAATGCAAGATTTAATGAAAAAGATTTTACTCCAAAAGCATTTTTGCTGTGATAGTCTCACAAAATATTCATAACAACTATACAGTATATAAGATAAATGTTGTACATGTAGATACATAGGTCATGAGTTTGTTTGATAAGTTTGATTGAAGACAAAGAAAATATAGAAGAGCTTACTTCCGCTAACGCAAATCTTTGTAAAACTTCTGTTTGATATGTTTCTTTGAAGATAAAGAAAATAAAGAAGAGCTTGCTTCCGGTGACGCAAACTCCACTTCCGGTGAAATGTTGAACATGACTGTTGGTGGAGTATTTTGTCACCGCCTCTTCATTTCTCATGTGGTCTGGTTTAGTATTGTTCATTTAAAGTTCAGTTACTTCCTTGGATCAGCTAATAGGTTTATGGGCCAGATTCTTCAGGATAACAACAGAGGTAATCGCTTAGATGGACATGTTCGTCAAACCAAAAAAGAAAATGTATAATTAGGATAATCTGCATACCGTTTCAAACTCATTGTTGTGACAGAATGTTTCAATTTCCCATGAGTCAAAGACAACAGTTAGGATATTCATTATGGTACTGTGAGTCATTATTTGAAAACAAAGGATAAAGATTGACACGTATTTTATTACTCAAGAGTATTGTAATTTAACGGTTCCTTGTAAAACGTCACCGTTTCTTTCTGTAATAGTATAATGTGGATTATATTGATCGTCTTCAGTTCTCGTCGATACACACACAGATAAACAATGGAGAAGTTATGGCATTAATTTGTTTCAAGGCATCACCAGTTATGTATATAGCTTGTCACTGTTATTTTGTAATGGGCTTTCAATTGTTAAATATTTCTTGACCAGCGGGAATAGTAAAGAACAGAAAAGAAACATCATTTAGGCTGATACTTGATTGTATGAAATATATTATCAGCTTCCAATACTAATTGAGAGTGAGATACAGTATATCTGTTTCGTCCCTCAGTGTTGATAAGGACTTTAGTTGAAACAAAGGAGGCGACGTCGGAAACACAAAATAGGTCAAAACAACTGTCACTACGATCATATATATAAATATATATATATATATACATTTAAAAAGAATAAAAACACGACACAGCAGCTAGCGCTTTCGTCACGTCTAGGTGACTCTTCAGAATGTTTATTTTTTAAAATTGTCGACGTGACGTCATAAATGTATGACGTCACTATACATTTTAACTGATATATTTACTTACGGCTTAAACTTTTTAACTGATATTCAACATATTTTATATGAATGCAATGTCGTCCACTAGCAGTATTTAGGGACGAATCGTCTTTGAACTCTTCGATATACTTTCACGTGCGGGGGAATTCAAAATATCTCTGCCGTTGGTCGCATAGCGTTCTAGTGTTGAACATGATGCAGTCACGCTAGTATCCGCCTTCGGCCCACGTTTGCCGAAGGGTTCATTGTGGTTTCTCCAGTTACTAAAACATTATTCTTATTGTATTTTATTGTATTTCCAGTACTTCTTATATATATTATGTGATTGTATTTGTAATTTTTTGTGTTTTGATAAAGGGGCGGATTGCCTCGAAAATTTAACAAACCTTATTGTTTACACTGTTGGAATTACTTCTTTGCCCCATATATATATATATATATATATATATATATATAGCTTAGAAACACAAATGACGAAGGAAGACAACTTTTTGACTCGTGCCCTGACCGGGCCTCGAACTCACGATCTACGGCACCCAATCGCCTAGCCAGAAATATCCGCAGCCTATACCGCTGCGCCACATCGGCGTTCTTAAAAAGAACGTTTCAATGGCGCAGTGATGGTAGGCCCGATACCCTGACATGATCATTGTGGAAGTCGTCTATGAGATGATATAGAATACCTGGATCGCAATGTATTTACATACATGGATTCGAATTGTACATATATTATATATATTTCTCTCGGTACAACTACGACAGGAAATTCAAATCTTTATCTTCGGATCACCAACACATAGTGTATATGATGCATTGTGCTAATATATAGATATATATGTCAGGGTATCGGGTGCCGTAGATCGTGAGTTCGAGGCCCGGTCAGGGCACGAGTCAAAAAGTTGTCTTCCTTCGTCATTTGTGTTTCTAAGCTATATCTATTTATTAGCACAATGCATCATATACACTATGTGTTGGTGATCCGAAGATAAAGATTTGAATTTCCTGTCGTAGTTGTACCGAGAGAAATATATATATATATATATATAAATCGTTGCCATAATTATAAAAGATCTTTATATCAATTTAATTTAATCTGAAACTTATATTCCTGTAATAATGACTAAATCAGTATTGTGAAGCTGCTGCTTATGTTAATTTCAGTGAGCTGTTTCAGTGATGTTCTTACCTACACTATGCTTGGAGGTTTTGTTTCATCATTCATCGCCGGATACACAACGCAGGCAACGGAGAAGTTGTCTTCAGGTATTGCTTTATGCTAACACCAAAAGATGGGTTAATTATGTACGATGTATACAACTCGACCGTTCTCCTACTAGTGATTACGGTAACTCAGTCGGTTAAAGTAACGACTACATAGCCTGTTGATTCTGTTGATCTTGATTCTGTTGATGCTGATTCTGTTGATGTTGATTCGAGCTGCATGGTTCGACGCTCCTGTTGGTTAGTGTTTATGAGGAAGTAGAGAAATAGGCCAGTCTGTGCTGGTGCGGTTTTTGTCCTTGGTTAAGATACTTTACATTAAATACTCTGAATGGTATGCGACTGGCCTTCCTTATATTGCTCAGTGTGGTGGTCACTTCTACTACAAGGAGACCTCGCATCCAAATGACCTTGGCTATTTACAAGGCGATAAACCCAGCAAACGACCGGATGAACTATTTATCCCATACATGATGACTACTGCCAGTGTCCTACTAGACACACAACCATAGGGATGCATCCAAGTAGCCAGTAACCTACACTATTAATGTTATCACATACCCTTGGACAATTGCACGCAATTGCACCCAAATTCAGAGGAGGTTTAAGAAATAATGAAATGGGATGGTGGCCATATTTGATTTCTGACTCAGGCCATTTAATATATAATATAAAATAGATCAACTGTGAAGCGTTTCTTAGTTTTTGTGTATGTGATGTTTCAATTAACAGACAACAATGGAATGGCATATTTTTAGTGTTTAGAACATGTTTTTCCCGAAGAAATATTTTTTGGACAGTTTCTCAAGTCTCATCAATCTTTTGCCTTTTTGTTTCACAAAAAGGGCGCTACATCCTTGTTTACACAGATTATGGGAATTTCATGGATACTTGCTAATGTAGAATCGCAAAAGCTGGCATAAGCACAGAAACGACATCGAATCAGTTATTTAGGCCAAAAAGACAAAACTAATTCTACTAAAGTATCAAAAAATAAAAGTATGCTGCTTTAAAAACTTTTCAAATACAGTCGAATCTGTATTAAGCGACCACTCAAGGGAAGTTGAAAAACGGTCTCTTAATGGAGAGTGATCTCTTAATAGAGATGGTATCTTAAATTTAATAAATGTTCATAAGCTTTTTATTCGCTTTATAAATTGGCAATAATGATTTATAATATATATAAAAAAAATGAACCACCACTTTGAAAAAAACAAAACAATTTTTTTTTTTTTTTTTTTTTGTGTATTTTTTTTTTAATAATTATTACTGTGCTCATTTTTCACCACTATATGTATTTTTTAAAATTCTTTCAGCATAGCAAAATACATCGATTTAACATGAGAAATATATTTCATTGGTTAATTAGATTACTTTCAAATTATTTATATATATTTTTTTAATTCCTGAAATCTTGGTCCGGATTTCCGCTCCGATTATTATTTACATTCCTGCATTTCCTACTTTAAAAACGGCGACTTTTTCTCTGGCAAATATCTGTTTTAATGTCTCAAAAAAGATAACAAATCACGATTTAACAGTAAGTTAACTGTTTATGCATTCTTTCATTGTTATATTTCGCATGCAAATTGATATATCGTATATAAAACGTCTGAAAATCGTCAGAATTCCAGACGGTCACTTCGCCTCATCTACTGTCCTTTTCCACGAAAAGTAAAAATACTTGGGTGTTATTAAGGCGAAAATGGTTATGTAAGGCATTTTGGAGACTTCTGGTCGCTTATTGGAGAGTTATTTTTATCACGGGAACGAAAAATTGTGGTCGCTGGTCGCGTAAAGAGAGGGTCGCTTAATAGAGTTAAAATATATAGCGAAAACGCTCGGGAGGAATTGAAATGGTCGCTTAGAACAGAGGGTCGCTAAATAGAGATGGTCGTTTGGACAGATTCGACTGTATCTATTGTTAATCTATTTTCGTATTATTAATTCCAGGTATTTTAGGTACAGTCATACCCCTTGTGATGGCGTCCTGTTTGAGTATTCTGCTATCTGCTCTGGAATTTGTAACCACGGCAACAGCTCTGTATGCAGATTCGATCGTATTCACGTTTCTCCGATCTTTCATTTTTGTTGTCAATGTCGAGTACTCTAGAATCACGTAAGTTTGTGAAGATGATTTATAATGTGATTTTATAGAATAACTCGCATGTCCCTATCACGTTTTCAGCACGCTAGGATGATGTCAAGATAAGTTATCGCTTTACCTTAGTTATCCGTCTCCGTAGACAGGTAGGTCAATGTTTTTATTATAAAACAGTGTTGTGTCAATACTAATGAGGATACTGCATAGGTATTGCACAATTTTGTTCGTTGTTACAAGACCTTCCCGTTGGTATTACATTCGCAGACCTGATGACCTCGACGAAGACCTTTGACCTAGAACTTTTTCTGAATTTCAACCGACAACGCGAGCTTTGATATCTTGTTTATATTGTTCTTGTCTCTTCACATTTGAATATATAATCATTTTAGATTTACGTTGCATACAATCTTAGTTCTATTATGTTTTAGGCAAATAATGTGTCGAGATGGTAAAAATAAAATAGAATTTAACAAGTGAAGGCGACGGTATGAGGTACTGTATGATGAACTTGGTGTCACACTCTGAAATGCCGTATTGGTTGTTATATATTATCTATCATATGATAACACTATTGATTACACCTAAGAGGCCAGTGTTTCATTCCCAGATCGGACGTGAAACGGGTCAATTGTCGGATCACGTTGGTTTTCTATGCGTACTCCGCTTTCCTCCAACACTAAAGCCCCCTTGATCGCTTCAATACGGACCAACACGAGTGATATATAAGTTGATATAACTTGTTTTGTAATCAATTCATGTTTTGATTTGTCTGACGAACAGTTCTAATATTGCCTTTTCTCTTGATTTTAGATTTCCTATGAAATATATCAGCATTGTATATGGAGTGATTGTTTCCATTTCCGGAATTCTCTCTTTGACTCAATATGGCCTTTTCGCATGGACAGACAGATACGATGGAGCAACAACACATGTAAGTTCTTTGTTTTAATATTTCCGTCTTCAGTCGAAGCAATGCAACCCATAACCTCGATTTAGCTTTGTTGCTGGCTTCCTTAAATGACCTTAGCTGCTATTAGGACGTTAAACAAATAAACCAAACCAAACCAAATTTATGGATGTGATTATATATTGTGTCATTAGTTTTATATTGATAATGTTACTAGAATGTAAAATATGCAATTATCAACTATGATATCGGTTCTTTCACTTAACAGGTGAAAGTCTTCATGCTGTGTCTAACAATTGTCTCCTTGTTTCATCCCATCCTCGTCTTCCACACCCACCGACGCCGTCGTTATACATGCTAGAGGGCAAAGACAAGTATATGCATTAAAAATGATTGAAACTGTATTTCCTCTACAGGCATGAAACGTAATTTTATATGCAAATAAGCATACGTTGTCTGACATACCTAACAACCATGGCATTTGGTTTTATGAGGTATTAATTGATTACCGTAGCTAGAACTTGTTTTAATAAAGTCTTCTGAAATATGAAGTGTGAATAATATAGTTATTTATTTAGATAATCGTAGCATATTATATGTATGCATGGTTTTAAGAAGATGTCAGTTTGGATAGTATTCGGCCGTGTAAGAAAAGCCTATTCTTTGAAGAAAAAAAACCCAACTCCATTGCGTATGCTAACATAGGGATATTTATTTTTAGTTCACTTGGTCCGAAGGAGCAAGTTGAGCTTATGCCATACCGTGGCGTCTGTCGTCCGTAATCCGTCCGTCAACAATTGACTTCTTCACAAACGCTTACTGGAATTTGACCAAATTTGGTCTGAAGCATCCTTATGGGATGTGGATTCAAAAGTGTAGGAATGGTGGGGCTGACCTCTCGGGGACCAAAATGGGTCAAGTTAACTATATTGATGTAAACGACTTCTCTCTAACCGAGCAATTGATACCGTTTATATTTGCCTTGTAGCATCACTATGGGGTTGAGATTCAAAGTTGTACAAATGGTGAGGCTGACCCCCGGGACCTAAGGTCAGCGCCAAAAGGGCCAATTAAGCTATATTGATATAAACGACTTCTTTTCTGAAACAGAGCAATGACTATCGCTCATATTTGCCTTCTTTAAAACAAATCTATGCTTTTTATATACCAATTAAACCAATTTTAGATCCTTAACTGGAAAAGTGTTTGTCAAATGTGGTGAACTATCTAGGTGAGTGATACAGGACCTGTGGGCCTCTTCTTTTATTCACTTGATGATACACACATGTAGGTAAACAGATACATGCATGATTTATCGATTACACAATGGCTTTAATGATGAGGCAATGATCCCTCCCCAGTATGATAAATGGATACTTCCTAAACATTGGACGTAGTCTTCTGTGTACGAGGATTTAAGAATACAAACACTGTCTACACACTGTCTACACACTGTCTTGAGTCATAGTTATAATTTATCATAAGACGGCGCAACAATAGATTCCAAGTGGATTTAAGTAGAGTTGTCAAAGAATCACCTTCAGAAAAAAGCACAGACAAAAAGAACAGACAGGAAGGGAAAGAAATTATGACGAGCAAAGGTGAAGAAAAAAGATGACGAGCAAAGGGAACGAAAGGACAACGATCAAAGGGAAAATAAGATGACGATCAAATGTAAAATAAGATGACGATCAAAGTAAAAGAAAAGGTAACAATCAGTAATAAAGAAAAGATGGCGATCAAACGTAAAGAAAAGGTAAAGATCAAGAGTAATGAAAAAAATGACGATCAAAGATAAAGAAAGGATGGCTATCAAATGTAAAGGAAAGGGTAACGATCAAAAGTAAAAAAAAGATGACGATCAAAAGTAAAGAAAAGATGACGATCAAAGGTTAAGAAAAGATAGCGGTCAAATGTAAAGAAAAGATGACGATAAAAAGTAAAGAAAAGGTAACAATCAGAAGAAATGAAAAATGACGATCAAATTTAAAGAAAAGGTAAAGATCAAGAGTAATGAAAAAAATGACGATCAAAGATAAAGAAAGGATGGCGATCAAATGTAAAGGAAAGTTAGCGAACAAATGTAAAGAAAAGATGACGATCAAAAGTAAAGAAAAGATGACGATCAAAGGTAAATAAAAGATGACAATCAAAGGTAAAGAAAAGATGACGATTAAAGGTTAAGAAAATTTAGCGATCAAATGTAAAGAAAAGATGACGATGAAAAGTAAAGAAAAGGTAACAATCAGAAGAAAAGACAAATGACAATCAAACGTTAAGAAAAGATGACGATCAAAGGTAAAGATTTTTGAACTGTGGTAGCAAATGATTTAATACCCACATTGTTTCAATCGTGAGGTGCTTTAATCGACTCACTACCATGTGCTTTGTGTTTCTTAGAGGTTGAGAAAAGGGCCAGTTTGGGCATTTGTAATTGTCTCCTTTGGCTATACACTTTACCCTAATTGCTTTGAATGGCATGTGACGGGCCTCCCTTATGTTGCTCAGTGAAGTAGTCGTCAACTACAACAAGGAGATCATGCCTCAAAATGACCGTCTTTCACATGGGAGATAAACCCAGTAAACAAGCAAGCAAAGCATTGCCAGAGGTACGAAGTAATGTAGCTGAGGAGACAGTTGCATTTGAGACTGAGACGCGCGTGTTTGTCATGGAAACCGCTGTTTAAGCATTGTACAAATAGGCCACTGTATTTGAGTGATTAATGTTCCGAAAAAAACAAAACAAAAACAAAAACAAAAAACAAATACAAAGCACAGAAATAAATCAACAACAAAACAAAACAAAAAAAAAAACAAAAAAAAAACGAACTATTGTATTTAAGTGATAATTTTTTTAAAGATAATGCTGTATATGTGTCAAGAATTGCTAAAACTTTAGCGGAAGAAATTTTTAAGTGATGAGAATTTAGAATTGGAGCTGATTTTAGTGATGAGTATTTAGCGTTGTAACTGATTTTAGTGATGAGTGTTTAGCGTTGTAGCCGATATGAGACTTATTAGGGAGTGATGAGTATTAAGCTATTTTTAGTGATGTGTCGCTCTTTTATGGGTGGGATGACAATCATATATTTTTGCTAAGATATTGATGGAATAATAACCCTTTGATCAAGGTTCTGTTGATTAATTCACTATGGCAAGATCATATCTAAGTATATACTATATAAGATAAGCGTATGTCACCTAGTGTTGAATGAGGGGCGATCACATCTTGTCAAGGAATCTTTAAATGTAGTGCCGTGATATGAATTAATTGACCATAGCTGCTGATAGGACGTCAACTAGTACTAAAACTAAAGAAAGCACTTGTTCGTCGATGACTGGTGTCAAACTTTTATTGAGTTTGATAATGCTTGAACATGATCTCAGATTTTTTTCATTCCCATTAGCATAACATACATATGTATATTGGACACAGGCAAGTGTCTCCACAAATTCAAAATGAATACAGGTAACACAAGGGTCGCCGCACTTGTTGGATTTAGCTTATTGGAAATCCTTCTATTTGGTGGAATACATTTTGGATGGTTTGCATTTGTTTTTATCCTTAAACAAGAGGGCGTGTTCGCAGATCTTTGTGTTCTGAAAGATAATGTCCTCCCATGTAACATCAGCTCAGAAAATGGAAATACCACAAATATTGACTGCTTCCCCCAGGATGAACGACTCAATCTTATCTTCTCGATTGGAGTTGCTATTTATTTAGCCTTGACCTTTCTCAGTGGACAACTACACATGACCTTTGGCATCACAAGGATACGAACGCTATACATGTAAGTGATAATGGTAAATCAGGCATGTTGTGTTCCGGATTAGATCCATGTTGCATTTAGTATACGTTACTTGAATAATTGTGTACTACGTCACAACATCTGTTGTAAAAGATTCTGTAATAGTCATATAGCGTTCTAGATTCAATACGTGCTATATTTAGTATAGGATTTCGGTATAAATGTGTACTATGTAACAACATATGTTGTAAATAATATGTGTTGTGACGGCTGGGTCAGTCCTATAGCATTCCGGATTAGATCCCTGTTGTATCATAGCCTATTGATATAATTGTGCACTACGTCACAACATATATTGTACAAGAAATGTGTAACAGTTGTTGTAACCTATGTGGTTTTTTTTTGCAATTACTAAGTGTAGTAGATGTTGAAACCAATGTATAGCGTTCCGAATTTAATTTGAGACGAATTAAGGATCTCTACCTTTTAGTGAAAACAGTTTTCTTATGAATTTTACTGCTCCTTCATGAATATTATAAACTTCTCCGGTTTTCTTCAATCACCATATTGTGACGTAAAGCGATACAAAACTTTCCCAATCTCAAGACAAAATCAAACATACCTCTTCTAGGTTATAGTTAACGGTTCTTGTTTGTCTACAGGGTTTTGGGATTCGCTGGACTTTTATGCTTCGCGTTCACATCACCAGGTAATTGATATATGCGTTTCTTGTAAGTGGTAAACGTCGAAGTAAATAATAATTTCCTAATCAAAGCCGGATTGCATATCATTTTCTATTTGTCCAAATGTTGGCCTTGTTGTATCAAATAAGTTAGAATTGTTCCTTTATAATTGATATTCTGCTTTTTAGGGCTCGGTCCGCCGACAAATTCTGTTTGGGACAAGGCTTATTCACCTAGAAGGGAATAAATACTGTAATATAAAGCCTTCCATAGCGTACTCAGCTAGTATTAAGGATGATAAACTCTGCTGCATACGCTACCGGATATAATCATTTTTGTGAATGACTGTCTATTGTATTCCTCTCGATATTGAGGAAGGTGTTGTCAAATTAATTTTGGATGTCGCGGTTTCTCTTTAATTACTATTCTGTTTCTATTACTTTCATTATTATATGTAACATTATCTTCTGCTGAAATCTATATAATGGTTGATATTTAGGGGCGCCTTGGCTTTCTCTACCAGGAATACTACTTACGGGCGTGACTGGCCAGGCTTTACTCATATCTAATTATATGCAGGTATTGATTTTACCATGCTACTACTAACTTTTGAAATCAATGATAAGGTACAGTATAACTACTCAACGTTTACATCAACTTGAAAGTTAAGGTACTTAGATGAAATAGTATCAAATGTTGTATTATTAGATGAGCTATAACTGTTCTAATTTCAAATGATATCTTAAAGAGGTAAGCGCTATATCGAAAGTGCTGCATCGGTTTCTGAGAAAAGTGTTTACATTATTACGAAAATGACAAACATCGTCAAAATTATTGAAAAAAGTAGTCAATTAACCGCCACTTCGTCAATTAATACCAGTTTATAAGGCTGTTATGTAACTGTATGTGAATGAATAGAAGAAAATACGATGAACAAGTTTATCACATTTGTACGGCACAATACGTTAGTCGGCGGATGCTTTTGCCCATGTTTACCGACCAAGTGTTAATGTTGGCCTTCGTACCGGTAACGTGACCACGCGAGAACACAAGGGCCGACGAAAACTTCCCGATAAGGACGTTGGACACCTAGCATTAAAATCCGGTCGAAAAAGCAAGCAAAACTGACGGGGAAATAAATTGAATAATGAATTTATTTAAAAACAGAACGATTTTTGTTTTGTTTAGTTATAGTTGCGACATTAACCCACATGCAAAACTAGGCCCAGTTTATCAACATTCCCTATATGAAATTTCTTCAGTTTAAGATTTCCTTTGGGAAAGCAAAATATAAAGAAAGCTCCTCAACTAAGATTTTTTGTATCTTAAATCCAATGATGCGTTCATATGAAAACGTTTTAGTTAAGGATCTGACATAAGCTAAGGAATAGTGATTAAGCAAGGAAGAACGGATATGTTATGTGTACGTTTAAGGTGATTCCTTTGCTATCGAGAGGGTCCTCAATCTATGTCGGATTGATCAATGGCTGTCTCGACTCGTCTGTTCTGACAATGATGATAGTTAAGGTAAGTGTTCCTGAACATTTCTTACCACTTGTAAACGATTAGTAATAATCTAGCTTCTTATAGGTTTATCCATATAAATACTTGACCCTAACATCCGTTCTTCCATACGTTCAAATATACATGCAATAAAGATAGTTCGAAATAGTGATTCCGCGTGGATGGAATGTTGCGGTACATGTAGTAACATAATCTGGTCTGTCTGAATGACTCGAGAATAAGACGGAACTGCTGGTCCCTGGCTATAATCAGTTCACGCAAAACTATTACACTTTTTGTAATATTAATTGTAAGCGAGACTGGCAAGATCCAATAAAATAAATGAATTTTACCTTTCGTGTCGTAAACTTATCTCTCTCAACCCGCCACTTTTCATATTTCGTATGTTTGATTAAGTTTATTTTAACCATTTTGCTGACATTTGCTGGGCCCAATGACCTTTATAGTGTTGATAGGTCTTTAAGACTTCCTAACGAAAAATTAAACTAACTAACTAACTAAGCAACTGACTATCACTTTGTTTTTAAGAGCTTGTATGAAGCTGGGATCGATAAGAAAATCTCCCTTTTTGGCCTTACCATCCTGTTTGTCATGGTGGCAGGGGTGCGCACACTTCTCCATCCGAAAAGAAACCCCACAACAAAGTGAAGTTTCTGATACCAACATTGATATTAAAAGTGACGGAAGCAATGAAGGGAGTCTTTTGGAAGATTTAAACAAACACCGAAACAACCTCAAGTCGAAAGAAATGGCGACGGAGGATATGAAATTGGTTCAGCACAAATCAAACCATGGTGATATTAGTGAGAATATTTATTTCAATATGTAATACTTCATCTTCCTGACATTTTTTTGTATGTGCGATACGGCCTTACCCGATACTGTAATCTTAACACATACGACCATTCCACTGTTCCAGTGTTGGCATACAGATAAATGCAAATGTTATAGAAAGATTTTACTCCAATGATTTTTTTTAGATAGTCTCACCTAATAGATACATACCAACTATACAGTATATCAGATCAATATCGTTGATAAATGGTTTATTTATGTTTATTTAAAGATAATGAGAATGAAGAAGATCTTACTTCCGGTGGCCAAAATCCAATTTCCGGGGAAATGTTGAATATGACTATTAGTGAAATACTATGTCACCGTCTCTTCATGTCTCATACTGCCTGGTTTAGTATTGTCCTGTTAAAATTGAATTACTTCATTGGATCTGCAAATAGATTTATGGGCCTGATTCTTCAGGACAACAGTAAAGGTAAGATTTTGGATTTACAGAACACGTTCTCCAAACTAAGAAAAAAAGAGCAAATTCTTAATTGTAATAATCTGAATACCGTTTTTTTTCACGGTTGTTACAAAATGTTTCAATGTAACATTAATTGATATGTATTGATTATGTGAACAAAATCGTGTTAAGCACTCACATGGCTTCAAGACATCATTCAACCCTTTTATAGGACGGTCCGACCTATATGTATACACATAAACATTGAAATGTATCTGATATTAGGATTAAATTCAATGCAAAACTGCATGCTATTGTGCTTTAATATTTCTTCATAATAGATTATAACCCATATGTTCTTTATATCAATAAAGTTTCAGGGTTTTTGGGTCAAGGTCAGTCACTCGTATTAGATTTGGCAGGGGCCGGTAGGGGACATGTATTGCTTAAGTAATTTAATTGTTGAATTTTGAATATGTATTTGTAAATCTCTCCTGCAAACCTTTATTAATGTCAAAATTGTTTTAGAATTTGAAAAAAGAAGAAGAAATAAACATAGACATGTCATATTGATCGTCTTCAGTTTCCGTAGATTTACATTGGAGGAATCATAGCAATAGATATTTTCTTGGCATTACCATTTCTTTATATAAGTTTTCAATGTTATTTTGGAACGAACATTGAGTTGTTAAAAATATTTTGACCAACATGAATAGTAAATAACAGAAATGAAACCTCATTTACGCTGAGAAAGGACTATATGACATATATTCGCACATTTCAATACCAATTGGGAGTTAAAAATGCTAGAGCCAGTTCGTCTCTCGAAGTCTTGTCAGTGATGATAAGGACTTATATTAAAAAACAAAGAAGGCGAAATCGGAAACACAAATAGGTCAAAACAAATGGTACTACAAACACTTATATATATATTTCCGTTGCCATAATTATAAAAGGTCTTTAGATATACAATTGCTTACTGAATGATACCTTAAACCTTTATAACTGTAATGATGACTGTCCTAACTCATTGATTTGAAGCTGTTGATATTGTTATTAATTTCAGTAAGCTATTTCACTGATGTTCTTACCTACACACTGCTTGGAGGTCTGGTTTCATCATTCATCGCTGGATACACAACGCAGGCAACGGAGAAGTTGTTTACAGGTAATGATTAATGGGTTCGACAAAAGGATAGGTTAGGTATGATGTACGATGTGTATATACAACTACTATTAACTACTATTAATCGCAGTAGCTCAGTCGGTTAAAGTGCCATATGACATCAGGTGATGATCCAAGTTACGTGGTTCGACACCCATCCCGTTTTGGTTTAGGCTTTTCAGGAAGTTGAGAACCGAACTAGTCTGCGCCGTCGTGGTTGTGTTCTTGGGCAAGACACTTTCCCTTTATTGCGCTGGACGGCATGCGATAAGCCTCTCGTATGTTATGTGTGTAGCAACTACTACAAGGATACCAGCGATAAACACAGCGAGCGAACGATTGAAAGAACTATCAATCCGATTAACTACTTTCGGTGTCCTACATGTACTAGACATAGAGCCATAGGGATATCTCCCATAAAGCCAGTATCATATACTATTAACGGTGCGGCATTGCACCCAAAAGTTACAAAAGGTTTAAGAAAAACTTATATGAAAAATTAGTCATACTTCAATATATAATGTAAAATATATCAATTGTGCAGCATTCTATAGCTGGATAGCAACAAAATTAGTTCACCAATACTTTAGACATAAATTATTTTAATCAATGGATATTTAAAGGGTAAATACAATACCTTATGTATTAAAGACACTGTATACAAAATCTGTTCACTTAACTCGTCATTGAGGCAAATAAGTTTTTGTGTTATCTTTTCCATTCTTAGAAAGTGCGTCATATCATCCTCAGCGAGGATCCGTTCTTTTTGCACAATTTTAATAATTACCATCTTTTGGCAATGGATTGAACACTATGCAGAGTTGTGTCTTTTTTTGTTTTTTGTTTTTTTTTGTTTTTTTTGTTTTGTTTTTTTAGGAATGTAAAGACATTTTCTCTAATATCATCCATCTTTTGCATTTTTACACAAAAAGGGTGCAACGTCCTTGTTAACGCACATGACTGGAATTTAATGGAAAGTTGCGATTGTAGAATCCCAAAAGCTAGCATAAGCATGGAAACTACAATATACTGGCTTTTAATGCCACTCTGGAAACCCATACTTTTATGTTTAAGACAAAAAACTACTTTATATATACAAATTTTACAGTTATTGTTTTGAGAGACTAATCGAATATTTATTTATATATATTTATAAGATATTTTTATGTTACTGTGTCATTAATTCCAGGTGTTTTGGGAACAGTGATACCGATTGTGATGACGTCATGTTTTAGCATTCTGCTATCTGCTCTAGAATTTGTAACCACGGCAACAGCTCTGTATGCAGATTCGATCGTATTGACGTTTCTCCGATCTTTCATTTTTGTTGTCAATGTCGAGTACGTTAGGATCACGTAAGTTAAGATTTAAAACTTTATGTTATAGAATAACTGGCATATGCCCTTCCCCTTTCAAGCTTGCAAGGACGAATTCCATGGGAGCTACTGCTATAATCCTATCGTTGGTGTCGTCCGTGGACAGTTACAAATTAATAAAGTATATGTGTTCCTTGTGGAAAGACATTTCCTTTGCTGATGCAATTACAGACCTTCTGACCTTTGCCGAGACATTTAGGCTACTCAAAAAACTGATTCAAAATTTTAACCACCCTTTTGCGCTAATCCAATTACAGAATGCATAATATCTTAAAAGAAACTTTCAAGAGAAATAACATTCGCTATGATTGTGAATAAAAATAATTTGGGACCTACCCGCATGCCAGATTGAGGAACGTGGTCAGTTAGCAAAGTGATAACATTGTTGTTTACACCTAAGCGGTCAGGGTTTTATTCTCCGATCAGACGTGAAACGGGTCACTTGTCCGACCATGTGGGTTTCCTCGGGTACTCCGGTTTCCTCCCAAACTAAGATTCTTTGCTCGCGTCCAAGCGGGTCAACAAGTGTGATTAATATATCGTGATATGACTTGTTTCGCAATAAAGTTGATATTTAATTTTTATGAAGAACAGGTTTAATACTTCCGCTCTCTCTGGATTTTAGATTTCCTATGAAGTATATCAGCATTGTATATGGAGTGATTGTTTCCGTTTCCGGAATTCTCTCTTTGACTCAGTATGGCCTTTTCGCATGGACAGACGGATACGATGGAGCAACAACACATGTAAGTTATTTGTTGTAATATGTCCGTCTTCAGTCGAAACCCGTCAACAATCAAACCCATATCATTGAGACAGCTGTGATGTAGGTTTGTAAGGGAACAACCAACCAATTGAAAAAATAGATTTTTTGAAACATACCCCTGTGTATAGAAAGTTGAGCCAGGGATAAAATGTCTGGCAGCCACTGATTGGCCAGTATGTTATGAAGTAACAACATAGATATTTGGCCTGATAGGTAACTGTCCATAAGAAATGTTGACATAAATTTCGTAAGTCTGATTGAATTGTTTCCCAAAAGTTCAGGTCATAATAATTAACAGGTAAACATTTCAGATTTTTGAGAACTTTTACTGCGAAATTCAGCCATTTTCAAAATGGCTGCCCTAGAAAAAAATTTGAGCTGAAGGACCCAACTTTTTTGTTTGATTACGTGTTATATGAGACCCTAAACTTTTGTTATAAATCATAATTGCCGTATTGAATTCAAGAACTTTAATGATATACCCCAAAACGTTAACACTAAAGTCTATGGAAACACAATTGGTTGGTTGGTCCCTATAAGCATTATACCCTTCTAAATCCAATATTGAAATCATGAAAATTATCAATTATTGGGATATTCCATATCTTTATTGTTTTACATTTCTTACGACCTATTTTAGTCACTTCCTTGAAGAACGGAACAACTGTCTGGTACAAATCAATTTAACTTGAATCCACTATATCTAACGCTATTGGTATATTAATGTACATACTAATACCTTGTGTCTTTTGTACAACCATTTGAGTTTTATATTGATCATGTTACTAGAATGTAAAATATGCAATCACCTACCTTTTAATATGTTCTTTCACTTAACAGGTAAAAGTCTTCATGCTGTGTCTGACAACTGCCTCTTTGTTACATCCCATCCTCGTCTTCCACACTTACCGACGACGTCAATACACGAGATAGAGGGAATATTATAATAATAATCACGTAAATATGATTGGAACAACATTTCCCCTACACGCATGAAACGTAATTTTATATACAAATAAGTATGAGTTGTATGATTCACCAAAAAATATTTCTAGCATTGTGTTTTACCGGATGTTTCAATAAAGTTGGCTGAAGGAAAAAATGTAGACATACTGTAATATAGTGATGTAGTCGAAAAGGAAGACATAACGTTTGTCGAATGGATTAAAATATACCAGGTTGCAGGGTGTTCGTACCCAGCACATGATAAATTTATGCACTTCGCTTACGGCAATACGGCAACTACTGTTCCTGAATCGTACGAGAAGGATTGGACAGAAGATACAAATTGAGAGTCGGATGCAGTAAAGCAAAAATAAATCATGCTGAACCACGCAGCTGTTTCGTCCCTATAAGGGAACAACCAACCAATTGAAAAAATAGATTTTTGAAACAGCCCTTGTGTATAGAAAGTTGAGCCAAGGATAAAATGTCTGGCAGCCACTGATTGGTCCAATATGTTATGAAGCGAGAAAATAGATATGTAGCCTGATAGGCAACTATCAATAAGAAATGCTGATACAAATTTCGTAATTGCGATTGATTTTTTTCCCAAAAGTTCAGATAATAATAATCAACAGGTAAACATTTAAGATTTTTTAGAATTTTTACTGCGAAATTCGGCCATTTTCAAAATTGCTTCCCTGAAGAAAATTTGAGCTAAAGGACCCAACTTTTTTTTGATTAGGTGTTATATCAGACCCTAAACTTTTGTTATAAACTATAATTGTCATATTACAAGAATTTGAATGAAATACTCCAAAACGTTAACACCATAGTCTACGGGAAAACAATTGGTTGGTTGGTCCCTATAGGCTCGTCAGTGATGCTAAGGACCAAAAGTGATCATCGGAGACCACCGAATTAATTCATACAATGTAGTATTAGTCTTAAACAATGTCTTATTTCAATATGTTATACACTCTTAATCTTATTTGAGCTCTTTTAAAAAGTCCTATCATGTACCTTGTAAATTTTCTTCTTATTCCAGTTGAAAATAGTTCGTGAGTACAATGTATTAGATTTTGCAACAACACCTTGCAGATAGCAGTACACTTTTCAAGTTTATAATTGAAGTGTTTATGTAAATATGCGCTAGCTTCTAATCTTCGCGCTGTATTTAATGACCGCAAATATAGCCAATTAAACCCATGTGAATATTTCCAACTATACTACACCATGTTATAAACATTAATATCGGGGGTTAGTTTGCACTGTAGATCAGCATGAACAAATCCATAACACCGTTTAAGGTAGAAGATCAATAAAGGAATTATTGGCTTAAATACCACACAATTAACAGAAGGTATATTTCATTTATTTTGTTTTGTCTCATTTATAGTTCGTGTTCAAACAATAAAAGTATGGAGAATAAAGATGGGATTCATTGTAATATTTAACAAACAAATAAACGTGTTTCCTGGACGGTGCAGATTGATTGGCATATAAGATAGGTTTAAACAATCATATGTGTGTTGTTTATTTTCTTAAAAGCTTTCGGTGAAAATAGCAATAGGCGCGTCCAATATTGGATATTGTCATTGTTCTACAATCAATACGCAATCTTACAACGTCATACATAAGAAGAAATGGTATAAGTCTTGGGAAAAGGTACAGTGTCTAAACGTATATTACCTTAATCGTATACCCTAAAAAGATTGTTGCGCTATGTTCGTAACATATATGAAATATTTAATTATCTCAACTTCAAACATCATATATTTCATCGAAATGAATTATTATTATATACATTACCAATTGTACTTCTTCTGGTCGCCAAAGCAGACAATTAGATCAGGAAAAATATCATGTAACACATTTTAAAATACACCTTAATATATCTAAACACATCAAAATATGTGATAGGCATAAGCTAAATGGTCTAGTGTCGAATTAATAAATCCATCCGGAATTTTGATTATAACAGAAAAAAACCTTCATTGCAAAACATGTCAGCTAATGATTCATTCATCAGCATGATGATCGTCATTTTAAGGATGTGACATAACTTTGGTTAGAATATGAATTATATGACGGGTGTAGTCGGTAAATCAGGAAAATTAAACCCTTCCGGATCACGGGGTCGTATCCAATGATGCTCTTGTTATTATTATTCCCCGCCGTTTTGTGCGCGCCTTTTCTCAGAAACTGCAAGGAGAAACCTCACGAGCCTTTGCATACAAACTAAGTATGTAGTGAGGTTGTGCATTTTACTTTTGTTTTTCAAGTAAAACATCCGAAATGGCCGTCAATGCCTCTGATTGGCTAAAATAATAAAATTGCACTGGCTATAACTATGTTACTATTTAATGAAATTAAATGGAAGCTTGTGAAAGGGATAATTATTTAGAAGTACTTAATGGTGAGAGAAAATGAAATTAAAAACAAAATGGCCACCGTAGAGATGACTTATGATTGGTCGAAAATTAGGAGTCGGTCGATTTTGATGAAATTCGGTATGAAGGTACAGTATAGCACTACAAAAACAATGGCGTAAATAAAAAAGAAAATAGACAATGATCTACTTTTAAGTACACATTTAGCAGGAACGGTGGACATACTAAGCTCATTTGTATAGCATATATTGCACACGGAATAGCCATGTCTTTTTGTTTTGTAGTGTCTAAAGAACAAAAAAGGAGCATTTGTTAGACCAGATTTAACTTCATAATATGTATAAGCACTTCTTATTTTGACCTTGAAATGCAAATGGTGGTCTTGCATAATATCACACAAATATAGCATATAAGGAGGTATTTAAAACATAAAAAAGGCTCTTATTATACACTATAAAGAACTAGACACGGCAAGAAGACTGCTTTTAGAAAACTTTTGAATTTGGAGTAAAATATGCCTATTTCAGAAAGAGCCCACAAACTCAACAATTTAACCTTTTGAGGTTTTCCATAATATGATCAGATGTCTTCAAAGTATGATAGGAACATTTTTATCAAAATGCCTAGCTTTTTGCCATATTTATGTAATATTATTTACAGCCGCCATATGCATTTCAAGGTCAAAACAATATAAGCGTCTATCCGTACATGAAGTCGAATCCGGCCGAACAAATTCCCCTACCCTGTGCTATAGACACTTGTGAGCATGATAGCTCGCCAATTTTTCAGGTTGGGTCATTTTTGTGACTCAGAATTATTCCACGCTACATCTTACCACAAAGTAGCTCTATAGAAGAAACTGACATCATCTACCGCAAATTCTTGATAATTGTCAGAAATAATATGCTCTAACAAACATTTTGTTATATAACATGACCATTTTTTCTGCAATTTGTTTATATATTTATTCGTGTTTGAAATTCAACAATATTTTGCTATATAGATGACCCTTAGATGCTGTCTACCTTTACTGCTGCTTCTCAAGCCTTACGAAACAGTTGTGCAGTACCTATTGCTTTTCCTGCGTTTTGTAACAGACTCTGTAACAGTCGTGGCTCTTATTACATCTTCAGTCACGGTTTTTTTTACATTAAACACGCGGATGACGCGCATGCGCTTTACTGACATGACTGATCTGGGTGAAGTTCGGGTACAATGTAAAAGGCTGTCGCATGCTGATTCAAGGTTCCCTTTTACTAATTATTACAGTATTTAACTTCAAGTGAATTTTACATCAATGTGATTCGGCTTCTTTCATAAAGAAGAATTTTACATGAAAGTGTCATTTAAGCTTACATAGCTCCCCCCCTTCACCCCTAATAGTCTCCCAGGGAAGACTGGTGAACCTATACACCCGTCTTCTCTACAATATGTTAAATCAATACCACTGCCAGTTTAATGCCCCTCTTTCAGGATGGTCAATAAAATGGGTTTGGAGAACGGAAGTTGAACGTCCTCTTGCAAACAAACAATCTAAATGATGTACAATGGTCTATATACATTTGTACGTGTTCGTAGAAACAATGGTAACAGATACGAATAGTATACACTCAACTGTGGTGAAATTGAGTGTTTTCATAATAGGGTGATCCATATTTTAAAATCTGTCACAATCACAACTAATGTTAGATATGAAAACCATCTCGGTTTGATGTCAAATGAATGTATCGGAAGATAGAGGGTTGTGTCTGAATCAATTCTTTGTGGAAGTTTTGTCATTCAGAGACGGTATGCTCTTGTAATGGTGTTTCTACTCGTAAATAAAATATCTCAAACAGAGACCATGAAAAAATGGCTTAAAGTGTTGTACCAATATGGTGACGACGGAAAGTCAGGATTTGCAGACGAAATGTCATAATCTGAACGGAAAGGTGAATTAGTCCTTCAAGTTCAGTAAAATATCGTTATTTTCAGTATTGGACTGCCAAAGATTCGGGCTAAATAACGTTGGACGTAATGCTTTTTATAGACGCCAATGCCGTGAATAGGTTCATTGTTCTGTTAGCAGGTTTTGTTGTTGTCTCCCACATGTCTTCACTTCCTGTTGAAGATGATTCGATGAAATCAGCAACATTCACGTCTCTGGAATCTGTATTTACCAACAAGCGAATTAACACAGACCTGATCGCAGAATTTACGAATATAATGAAAATTGCATGCATGGGTGAGTGTTTGAGTGACTTAAATTGTGATTCGGTTGGTTACCATAGTGGCCAAAAGAAATGTCGTCTACACGATGTAATAGTTTCCGGTTCCGGAGGAGTCACTGAAAGTGGATGGGAATATTATTCCATGCAGGAAGGTAAGATTCACTATTTAGCTAAAAGAAAATTTACGACCGATTTCATAGTCTCTCAACTAAAATGAATCTTTTTGCTTCTTTTTTTTTCTTGACGAGATATTTTCTTGACGTGATATGTTTAATGTAAATGTACTTTTGGGGTAAATTTACTTCAGTGGAATTACACAATTCAATGAAACTTAAAGATGATATTAAAATACCGTTCGACAATTAGAAATACAATTGCTAATTAGATAGATTTGTTCCATACTTGAAAAACCCCGCTATTTCAAGTTGATGAATAAATAAACAAGTTACATTGTACTTGAGCATACTAGTATTTACTTTGGTGTTGCCTACGCTGAAAAAAATGGCATTATTCCGATAGTTTGCCATAGAGGTGTGATGTGTGATGAGAAAGTGATCTCCAAGGCGCTTTGATGATTTTGCATTTAAAAAAGAAATCAAAACAAAAATTATTTCAGTCAGCAGACATGAATTGGTTGTTTCCCCTTGTTCTGCAATACCACTCTTAAAAATAAATAACGATATAAAAATGAATAGATTTAGCAAACGTAAGAAAAAATAGGAAAGGATGCCGGATAGGTGATGAGAAAGTGGATTTGATTTTAATAATTTGTAAAGAAGATTGTAATCAAACTATACGATAGATAGTATCTTAATTTTACACTGGTCAAATTGTTTTTAGCTATTGTAACAATTAATTGTCCCTTGTGACATGTTTCCCGGCAAGCTAACCCTTGTGATTTGCTGTGTTCATGTTCTAGCCATTTCCTATTTAATAGATTTCTGCTCGCAAGAAAATTTTGTTCACAACCGGATACTGGACATATGCTACTACATTCCTCCAGGAAGCCATACGTGTCCCGACGCGATAGCAATTTGTTCCAATTTTTCTGCAAATTTACTGACGGTGGACAGCCAGGCTAAGCAGGATTGGACGCACGACTTATGCGGTAAATATCATTCTCACACTTTTGCATATGTAAGATACATAATTCTCCCATACTTCACAGGTGCATTCCCGTTTTATTTTAGGTATGGAAAAGATAACCTTGTCTTTTCCCGGGGTAGGGAAAAGACAGCTCACACGCACTATTACGTCATAAGCAACGCACTTCATATTTGGTGACCTTTGACATGTTACTGTCGGTAAGAATGGTGAAAATTGAACAATTGTTGACATATGTAAACCCAATGGAACATATTGAATGTACATGTACAAGGTACAGTTATTTTGCGCTGGAACGATTTTAACAGCGGCTAAACACGAACTTGTGAAAGGGCTAGCAGACGACGAGTTCGATCTGCTAGACTTTGATATTGGAAAACACTTGCAAGAAATTACAAACGCAGAAACACAAGCTTTATTGAACGAAATTGTTGAAAATTCTGTACTTGTCGAGTCTCCCCTCATTTCAAACCATATATATAGACTAAACAGACAACAACTCCTACACCCAGTCGATTTGTGAAAATGAACGTCGATGACGTCAGACAATTCCGTGATGCAAACGAAAACGCCAATACTAAAAAGAAAACTTGATGTCACATCAAACTGTTTGAGAGTTTTTTACGTAGTGAGAATGAATCCAGACAAATACAGCAAATACCTGCCCAACAACTCGACAAATTCCTGTCCAAATTTATGTTGTGTGTACGACAAAAAGATGGTAGCGATTACCAGCCACGCGATCTCAGGGGTATTCTTGGATCGTTGGAACGATACCTAAAACGGCATCATTACGGCTATAGCTTAATATCAGAAAGGATTTGGGAATAAACCCATCCCCGCAGACGCCATTTCAGATTCAGAAATAAACATGCTATATGAATGGAAACAATTAGGTATCGACACTCCCGAGGCGTTACTCAACACACTTTGGTTTAATTATAGGCTGCATCTTGGAATGAGGAGAGGGGAAGTACACCGACAACTGTGTTGGGGAGATATTCAACTTTGACATGATCAAGAACTTAACAGGGATTTTTTTTTACATTTCAATGAAAGACAAACCAAAACTAGGACAGGAATAGACACTACTAACACAAGGTGTTCAAAACCTATCATGTATGCCGAACCTAACAGCGACAGGTGCCCCGTAGCTACGCACAAGATATATAAAGAAAAAAGACCGACCGATTTCTGTTACGACGAACACCCCTTCTACCTGGGCACTGTCACACACACCAAAACACCTCATCAGAACGACCAATGATTTCTCAGGGCACCCGTCGGCCGAAATGAATTTTATACAAACTCATGAAAAGTATGGCTACAAAAAGTGGTATTCTGACCAGTGGCTCCCATAACAACGTTGTGGGGAAAAGGCTAACTACCACTAGTGTACGAAAACCCACGTATCAAAAAACTACTCGATGAAAAGGTCCCTGACGAACAGGCAATCACAGTGACCGGAAATAATCAAAAACAAACTATGTCATCTATTCTATCATCAATTGACCGCCCCGTCAAAACTGCGGACCAACATGAAATTGACATTAGAGCATCTACCTCGGACAATCGAGCAAATATTACACATGTGTCCTCCGCGCACAACATTTCCTTGTGTAAATCTCGTACGAAATCCACGGAATATGAAATCCCTAACATTTTCCAAGGTGCTACTATAACTGGCGGGACACTTAACATCACCATTAATAATAACGCTCCAATACAAGCTCCTAAAGCCAAGCGACCGAAAATTTTGTATTCAGACTCTGAGTGAACTTTTAAACCAGGTGACATTCGCCTAACTGTGAGCTCGAGGCCTGCATATGTGCAAAAAATGTAGTTCGAAGTACAATGTAATATCATTCGTAAATGATGCACTCATGCATTGATTGAGTTTTTATGTATGAAATATACACATGAAAATATTATCAGAATTGTAATAAATATTCATTTCGATACTTGTACTACGCATTTTATTATTTTTGTTATCAACACCGCGGAATGATTTACACACATGTTAAGCATACCGGTTTTTATGTTCATGTGCCATTCATGACGATGCACTCAGTTCTCGTTGTCGGGACTCATTTGTCATTTTGTCAAGATAACTCTTTTTTTTTATTAGATAATGTTCAAACAAATAGATCTATTGTTATAATAATATGATATGAATATGTTGGAATTCCTGTGCATGGTATCCTATCAAAGCCTACATTAACCTGTAATCAATGTAGGCCTATTCATCGGCGTCTAGATTGTTTGACACTGTATCCAAACGTCTCCAGGTGTCTACAGTAGAGATTCTACATGTATATGCCTGTTACGTCTTCAGCATCATGCGTCGGCTAAAGACATACGAGGACTGATTGATATGTTGTGAGCCTCATATTGATGGAGGCACTCAGTTATGTCCTTTTTAAGTCCCACTTTTCTCTGACTATATAGGACAGTGTATCCAAGGACTTGTCTCATTTGGTTAGTTTATATCGACGAGGTAGCACTCTAAAGTAAACAAGATAAGCGGTTTTTGCAAAATGGACAAAATCGGTGAAGGAGGAGTGATCCAATATCTTCATAATTTTTTTAACACATAAGGATATCCATAATGATATGGTAGCTACACTAGGGGAAAATGCCCCTTCATATGCTACAGTGTAAAGGTCGGTGGCGGAATCTAAGCGTGGCCGACAGAGCATTGATGATGACCCCCTCCTGGAAGGCATGTCGCCGACGAGCCACAGAAAGATATATAGCCATTAGTATTTCACAGGAAGGAGTACATTCCATTCCGACCGAGGATCTCGCAATGAGAAAGCTTTCGGCCCGAAGGGTACCAAGACTTCTGACAGTTGATCAAAAGCACACCATGCTCATATCATCGCATGCTAATATTAACCGTTTTTAGGAAGATTCTTCCCACTTTTTCACAGATTTGTCACTATGGATGACACATGGGTCCATCATTTTACCCCAGTGGTCAAACAACAATCGAAACAATGAAAGCACCCTGGCTCTCCTCTGCCAATGAAGGCAAAGACTGTTCCATCAGCTGGGCAGGTTATGGCCTCGGTTTTCTGGGATGCGAATGGTATTCTGCTTTATAGTATCTCCCAAAGGTAAAGTGACAAACAATCAATGGCACACACTACGCTTCACTTCTGAAGCAGTTACGGGAAAATATTAAACTTAGCGGAAAGCTCACTAAAGGTGTGTTATTCCATCAGAACAATGCTGCTGTTCACAAGTCTGTTATTGCCATGGCTGCCATTGACGATTGTGGCTTTAAATTGATTGAGCATCCGTCTTATTCACCTGATCTTGCTCCATCATGTTTTCATCTATTTCCAAAACTGAAAACAGCTACAGTATTTCAGGCACCCACTTTTAGTCCGATGATGACGTTATACATGCAGTGGATGGTTCCTTCTGAACAGCTAAGAAAGGGAGTCCTATAAAAGTGGCATTGAGGCCCTTAAACACCGCTGGCGAAAGTGTTGAGATATCCCTGTCCACAAAACACAGCGGTAATACATTCTATTAATCTTTAAAAATAAGTGATTCACTTTGTTCAGGCACGCTTTAATAAACTGTTTTGTTGTTTTATATAAAGTAGGGTGTTCAATCTTCATATTTTAATGGTGTAACTAAACAAAAGCAAAGTCAATTTCATTCTTATTCACAAAACTATCAAATTCTTATAGAGGAGTATATGTGTTGGGAGTAACACGGATGCCCCCGTCGGTAATCATGTAGCAGTATTTGGCGTTGTGAAGTGCGTTATAAATGACTTTTTAGAACAACTCGGCGTGCTAGTTGACCAAGGACGATAACCAGACAACCTCATATGATGTGAAATCACTTTTTTTTCGTGATTGTAAGATCAAAATTGGACTAAGGCAATGCTTTTCAATTCTAGATCTACTGTTGTCGCGATTTTTTTAATGAGTCAAACGTACCACAATTAGTCCGATATCTTATCTATTAATATACTGGTACATGTACATACTATATCCGTATCCCGTGTAGCATATATATGAGTGGAAACGAAATTATGACGGCAAAATCTTAGACATCTGCGTTACCCCGACCACTAAATGCAGAGGAAACTTTAGTTTAAAGAAGACGGGAAGTGCAATGTTTATACAAAACCGCTTTTAGTATGTAACTTAATGTGTTATGTCAAGAATTTCAGGCTTATGGCTCTCTGTGTCAGGGAGTTGACAGTCTCGGAAATGACAGCGCTGACAAACAATACCTTTGACAATCGTTACCAACGATTCAAGCCCAAATTCGTGAAAAAAATGGTGACAAGCAAATGCACGTACCCCATCATTGCCAGCACGATGGCCGACAGTGACAATGCTGGTCACATATAGCATGCCGTGGTTAACATTAAGCACTTATGCCCGGACCTTCATTTATAACGTTTGGGATGTATGCTGTCGATGGTATTAACATTACAACGTGTGTAACTATTAGCAACAATTTATTGTTCGGAACAGATTGTATCAATATGTAAATCCATGATCGTTCGAAGGCTTGCTTTAACTGTTATTTTGTTTGACCTATTACAAATCTCATACTTTGGTACTGATGCCATTTAACCATAGAACAATAGTCGTATTGTATTGATTGTATTCATATTGAGGAAAATCCCAATAACAGCTGTTTACTTTACGGAGATTATTTAAAATGTATTCAAGTGCCATAATCTAGCTGAGCAAATGTGTTTTTAGTACCAGGTCAGAAAATATAGTGTTTGAAACAGGATTAAATGTAATTTAAACTCTTTGATCCTGTTCCAGACTATGATGTGTTTTATTTGTCTCTCGCTATGTTCAAAGTACGACTAAGCACTACTATGTTCCACTATAGTTCAATATTTAGTATACATAAGTATGTGTTACATGCATAACTGGCTGTTATATTTGGCTGTGTGAAGTTAGCTTAACATACGACATACGACAAACGACATTCAAAACTTCATATCTTGTGTTTTTACCAGCCAACGAGGTAACTTTTGAATGTTCAGCGGCTGAACATACGACATACGACATTCAGATTTTGAATGTTCAGCCGCTGAACATACGACATACGACATTCAGATTTTGATTTTGAATGTTCAGCGACTCGACATACGACATACGACATTCAAATTTTGAATGTTCAGCCACTGAACATACGACATACGACATTCAGATTTTGATTTTGAATGTTCAGCGGCTCGACAAACGACATTCAGATTTTGAATGTTCAGCCGCTGAACATACGACATTCAGATTTTGAATGTTCAGCCGCTGAACATACAACATACGACATTCAAATCTTCATATCTTGTGTTTTTGCCAGCCATCGAGGTAACTTTTGAATGTTTAGCGGCTCAACATACGACCTACGACATTCAGATTTTGAATGTTCAGCCGCTGAACAAACGACATGCGACATTCAGATTTTGATTTTGAATGCTCAGCGGCTCGACATACGACATACGACATTCAAATTTTGAATGTTCAGCAACTGAACATACGACATACGACATACGACATTCAGATTTTGATTTTGAATGTTCAGCGGCCCGACATACGACATACGACATTCAAATTTTGAATGTTCAGCCGCTGAACATACGACATACGACATTCAGATTTTGAATGTTCAGCCGCTGAACATACGACATACGACATTCAAATCTTCATATCTTGTGTTTTTACCAGCCAACGAGGTAACTTTTGAATGTTCAGCGGCTCAACAAACGACATACGGCATTCAGATTTTGAATGTTCAGCCGCTGAACATACGACATACGACATTCAGATTTTGATTTTGAATGTTCAGCGGCTCGACATACGACATACGACATTCAAATTTTGAATGTTCAGCGACTCGACATACGACATACGACATTCAAATTTTGAATGTTTAGCCGCTGAACATACGACATGCGACATTCAGATTTTGATTTTGAATGTTCAGCGGCTCGACATACGACATACGACATTCAAATTTTGAATGTTCAGCAACTGAACATACGACATACGACATACGACATTCAGATTTTGATTTTGAATGTTCAGCGGCCCGACATACGACATACGACATTCAAATTTTGAATGTTCAGCCGCTGAACATACGACATACGACATTCAGATTTTGAATGTTCAGCCGCTGAACATACGACATACGACATTCAAATCTTCATATCTTGTGTTTTTACCAGCCAACGAGGTAACTTTTGAATGTTCAGCGGCTCAACAAACGACATACGGCATTCAGATTTTGAATGTTCAGCCGCTGAACATACGACATACGACATTCAGATTTTGATTTTGAATGTTCAGCGGCTCGACATACGACATACGACATTCAAATTTTGAATGTTCAGCGACTCGACATACGACATACGACATTCAAATTTTGAATGTTTAGCCGCTGAACATACGACATACGAAAAAACACAAGATATGAAGTTTTGAATGTCGTATGTCGTATGTTCAGCGGCTGAACATTCAATATTTGAATGTCGTATGTCGTATGTTCAGCCGCTGAACATTCAAAAGTTACCTCGTTGGCTGGTAAAAACACAAGATATGAAGTTTTGAATGTCGTATGTCGTATGTTCAGCGGCTGAACATACAATATTAGAATGTCGTATGTCGTATGTTCAGCGGCTGAACATTCAAAAGTTACCTCGTTGGCTGGTAAAAACACAAGATATGAAGTTTTGAATGTCGTATGTCGTATGTTCAGCGGCTGAACATTCAATATTAGAATGTCGTATGTCGTATGTTCAGCCGCTGAACATTCAAAAGCTACCTCGTTGGCTGGTAAAAACACAAGATATGAAGTTTTGAATGTCGTATGTCGTATGTTCAGCGGCTGAACATTCAAATTCTGAATGTCGTATGTCGTATGTTCAGCGGCTGAACAGTCAAAATCTGAAAGTCCTATGTCGTATGTTTAGCCGCTGAACATTCAAAAGTTACCTCGTTGGCTGGTAAAAACACAAGATATGAAGTTTTGAATGTCGTATGTCGTATGTCGTATGTTGAGCTAACTTCACACAGCCGTTATATTTTATACATGTACTTATGTTGTATTAGTTATCCATTCTGTAAGTGGACCCCCTGGTTATTTACCTATATTACAGCTGTTTCATCTCTGAAAAAGAGTAATTATGGTCGACTTAAAACAAGAATGAAATGTTGTATATTTTTTATAAATAAACAAACAAATTTCTTTAATTTTTAATTGATAATTTAACGTGAACATTCTATCTCGTGTTATTCTGAGTCGTTTAAGTTACCATTATTAGGACGTTCCTATCATTTTTCAGGTTCTAGTGATAATTATACGGATTTCTGAATACTATGCGGACCATTTTATATATTCTGTGGCTACCTGTCAGTCAGCGCTTATCATTTTTAATTCGGCCTTTAATTTTCTTTTTGATTTAACAGTGAGCGAAAACATCGATGGGACTTTCTTCGACGCTTTCCTGGATAGTCACCTATCTGTGTGGAAGCTAGGGAAAACTGGCATGGAGCTGACGTACACGTACTGGGACGGCGGAGAACCGGATAACTTTGGCCACTGCATAGGAACCAAACCTTACCATGGCTGGGAATGGCATGACTACCCAGTGGAATGGACGGCTGGAATTATATGCGAGATCCGCCGTCCTTAAAATGGGGCGCCGTAAATTTATAGTAAAAATGTAAACTGATAGTGTTATAGCTGATAAAGCTAGCACTTACTGTAGAGAACTCAAAACAAACAACCCGACTCTTTGAATGGCGGACTAGGACTAACTTCATTACCGAAGATATTAGAGAGTTTCACATCAAGGGCGATAACTCGTGAAGGCTAAGTCAATACTATTATACTTACCAGTAACCCCAAATTACCTTTTATGACAGCTGTTATCTCCCTAATCAGGCAATGCAGTGACAAACTCGTTTGTATTGTTCAAACGTTCGTCTAAGGATGACGACAACCGCATGTACGAGGGCCTACTTCGAGCGCTTACTATAGACCTATCCACATAGCTTTATTTGAGTTATCGCCCCTAGTACGGCGATAGTGGCGCCTGGATTAAAGCAACTTCCGGTTAAGGTAACGATCGAAGCATGGTACGAGAGGAGCAGTCATCATACTTTTCGTCGAAAACATGTTTATATGAAAAGAAGTGAAGAGTTTCATGTGGCGTTGCAGGCTCTTTGACTATTATTTAAACAACTTGACAGCATTTTATAAACTGTCGAGTCACATTTACTAAAGAAACGCCCGATTGTAAGTCGCCGGACATTGATGATTTCCGTGATAATGACACTTGGGTTGTTTACTTTGTTGACAGCGGCGAATATTGTTTGATTCCTTGAATTTACATCGAACATAATTACGGAACGAGGGACCCGATACTGAAGTTGTGGCACGCTGTTCTTATGCTATTAATTCTAAACATTGTCAATAAATATATTTTTTACAGTCAAAATGACAGTCAATTATCCGATGATATCTCTGATATTACAATGTGTTGTTTCCGATTATATATATAAAAAAACGTATTAACAGAACCACGGAACAATATGATTTCCAATAGACGATAATGTTAACGTTTATCACTGTCCTGCTTAAGTGGAGTTTTTTTTAAACACTGGTCTACTAGCCCTTATTTTGAAGAATGTCATCTCGCAAATCTGTAAATAAACTTTTTTTTTTAATTCTACCAATTTGAACTTTTTTTCATATGCCATTATTGGGGCCACCATCTTGTGTTGAATTCAGCACCAAAAATTCACCTTAATTTTCAACAAATTACACACTTAACTAACTTCCCCTGACAAAAAACAGGCTAGAATGTTTTTTTTCTATATATTTTACATACATGTATGCGTGTATTGTAGGGGCCGCGGTGGCCGAGTTCGAAACCTAGGTGGGGCAGTTGCCAGGTACTGACCGTAGGCCGGTGGTTTTTCTCCGGGTACTCCGGCTTTCCTTCACCTCCAAAACCTAGCACGTCCTTAAATGATCCTGGCTGTTAATATGGCGTTAAACAAAAACAAACCAAAAGTGTATTGCCCAGCCCACAAATAAAACTCTGGGAATTTCTCTCACCTGAATACACATTACTGTTAAATCTTTTGCCAAAACAAGATGAAAATAGCAGATGTATTTTTTTTTAAATCAATTTTAGAAATGATATAAGGAGAAAATCGATTGGATGTAGGAAGGGAAGTGGAAAGAGTACAGAGTCTATGCCAGTTGTGAAGGGTTTATTCAGGTAGTATCGATACGCTGTGTTGTAAGTAAAAACGTTTCTACATATTTGACAGTATCGGTGTTTGTTTGGAATGTACTGTATAACTGTCACCTTTTCACCACAAAATATCTTTTAAATTGAAGTCTCCATTCAAATTATGAAAGGTTTTAAACATAAATCGTTTCTGATTAACGAACTTTGGACAAATAATACGATAGTGGAATGCATCTTCAACACCAACTACTCACAAAGAAACAGGATACTGACATATTCCTACTAGGCTACTCTAAATAAATCAAAAGTTATGTACATGATATTGAACATCAAGATCAAATCCTAATAATGTCATGTTTTCAAACTGAGAACAGGGAAGTGACCACAGGACAATAGAGTATGATAACGTGTGTACCTTTTTAATTTCAAAAATTTCAAGATAGTCATTAAATATAACAAGAAAATAAAGATAGCAAGCGAATATCTAGTCATACAAACAAATATAAAGAAGTATTTCCTGTTATCAACAACCGCGAAATTTTAGCCCCATGAAATTTATCATGTACAGTACCCAGTTCTGTTTCATCGTGCAGTTGAAAATCACACATCAAATTATCACAATTTCCAGATTTGCCCCCAAAAAATTAAAACAGAATCCAAATTTGATTTGATGGGCTCAGCCTAACAAATCGGTTTGGTTAATTTTGCTTAATGTCCTATTATCAACAGGGTAATATAATGACGTGAGTGAGAAAAGCCGGAGTACACGGAGAAAAAACACCAGCCTACGGTCAGTACCTGGCAACAGCCCAAGTTGGTTTCAAACTCGCAACACAGAGGTGGAGGGCTAGTGATAAAGTGTTGGGACACCTTAACCACTCGGCCACCGCGGTCCTCCATATCTAGTAACAAGTAACAAAATGAAAGGTTTTACACGGGGCTGTCAATTGTATAATTCAACCAGTGAAGTAACCCGGCCTGTCCAATTTCAAAAAGAATTTATTCTATAACACTTCGTTATTCTTCCTTTTTTTAAAAAAAAAAGATTTTTATAAAAATCCCTGTTCTGAAAAAAAAACCATGGTGAAAACTCCAAGGTGGCAAACCCACCGAAACCTTGAAATTCCGGACATTTTTTCCAGTGCCTTCATGAACATATCGAGGGAAGGGAAATAACTCCTTTACAATTAAGAACAAAATACTGAGATCAATATTAAGCGCAAGGTGCGTTGTGGGTGGTCCGTTTTCCAACTGGAGGATGGCCTGCTGAAGAAATGACATCATATTTATCATAATAGAAATTATATTTATATATTTTCACGCGTTATTCAGTGTAAAGATGGAGCCTAAGTTGACCCCTGTTGAAAAATATGCTTACGAGAGATAATACAGCTAATGATACATATACGGTCCACCTGAACATTTGATTGCCTCCCTTCTATAGTCTGAGTGAAAAAACTATAAACGAATAAATTCGCAATTAATAATTTCTTTTTCTCGTCTTCGACGGCAGTTTAAATTGAAGAAAAACTGGTTTAACACTGTAGAAAACAAAATAACGTGTGAAAATCTGATCGCGTTATTTAGAGTCTAGAACGTCGTTTAATCAGGCCTTTGGCATAATGAACATATCGAACCGAGACCAATGTTACTTCAGTGTGTTGGCGATATCTATGGCTTTATTTCTGTCTCAACAATGTATTATCTGTCTATATACTTTGATTTGGTGTTCATAAACGTTTAATTTGCATACTGCTCGTAGTGCAGGTTCTTGTAAAAAATCATATACTTCAATTGTTTATGTTAATGTTGAATCTGCGATAAAGTTAATAAATTGACACAACGGTAAGGTGCTCTATTCGACGCTATGGTAAAATATGAACAGTACCTGCCTGCCTCTAGTTTACTGTTGATGCTATGATAAAGTGTGTCCTTGTATAGTGACGCAATAATAAAGTGTGTACTTGCATGATGACGCTATGATAAAGGGTTTACTTGTTTCTTGACGCTATGATAAAGTATGTACTTGGTGTAGGGACGCTATGATGAAATATGTACTTGTATAGTGACGCTATGCTAAAGTGTGTACATGGTTATTGACGTTATGATAAAGTGTGTACTTGCATGTTGACGCTATGATGAAGTGCGTACTTGTATGTTGACGTTATGATGAAGTATGAACTTGTATATTGACGCTATAATGAAGTATGTACTTGTATGTTGACGCTATGATAAAGTATGTACTTGTTGTTGACGCTATGATAAAGTGTGTACTTGTATAGTGACGCTATAATGAAGTATGTACTTGTATATTGACACTTTAATGAAGTATGTACTTGTATGTTGACTCTATCATGAAATATCTACTTGTATAATGACGCTATAATGAAGTATGTACTTGTATAGTGACGCTATGATAACATCCATCTTGAGTAAGTTAACAACTATTTTATGTGCCACTCGACTGAACGATTGTTGAGAGTTGTTGCAGTGTCCCTCGCCTCATTAGACAGCGGTATTGATATCTTGTGTAGACTCAAATAGCATGATACTTGAGAATTCTTCTCTTATGAAACTATCGACCAGTCACATCTCATATCGCATGACAAATGTTTTTTTTTTTTTTTTAGATAATGACTGGTTCGGAAGTAATTCTCTCCTTATCACATTCCAACAATTACCAATGGTTTGTTGATAGCTGTTCCCTTAGTTACCGTGCTACTGTATATATAATTGATCATTATATTACAATAGATTCTATTGGTAGATAAGAACTGGTGTATAGTCTTGTATCGAATCGACGTCTGGTGGCGGTATCCTTACTCTGTATCGATCCTTTCAGCATACATCTCAACAGCAATGCAATCTGCATATCACAAAGCATGGCTGATTTTTTAACATTTCATTTATATGTTTTTTATAATGAATTTCTTATTTTTTCTCGCAGGTATCTTAACTAACCTTGTCTAGCCTTTATAAACAATACAAAATCTAAAACAAATTGAAATGTTTTATTCAAGAAAAAATACTAGCTACATTGAATTCGTGTTTATTTTCATTTTTAACCTTATCCAAAGATAGACAAGAAAGCAGTCTAACACATGTTACATATCATATGTTGATATCACGTGACATTTTATATGTTGATATCACGTGACATTTTATATGTTGATATCACATGTGACATTTTATATGTTGATATCACGTGACATTTTATATGTTGATATCACATGTGACATTTCATATGTTGATATCACGTGTGACATTTTATACGTTGATATCACATGTGACATTTTATACGTTGATATCACGTGACGTTTTATATGTTGATATCACGTGACATTTTATATGTTGATATCACGTGACATTTTATATGTTGATATCACATGTGACATTTTATATGTTGATATCACATGTGACATTTTATATGTTGATATCACATGTGACATTTTATATGTTGATATCACGTGACATTTTATATGTTGATATCACATGTTACATTTTATATGTTGATATCACGTGACATTTTATATGTTGATATCACATGTGACATTTCATATGTTGATATCACATGTGACATTTTATATGTTGATATCGCTTGTGACATTTTATATGTTGATATCACATGTGACATTTCATAGGTTGATATCACATGTGACATTTCATAGGTTGATATCACGTGACATTTTATATGTTGATATCACATGTGACATTTTATGCGTTGATATCAGGTGACATTTTATATGTTGATATCACATGTGACATTTTATATGTTGATATCACGTGACATTTTATATGTTGATATCACGTGACATTTTATATGTTGATATCACGTGACATTTTATATGTTGATATCACATGTGACATTTTATATGTTGATATCACATGTGACATTTTCTAAATTGATATCACATGTGACATTTTATATATTGATATAACATGTGACATTTTATATGTTGATATCACGTGACATTTTATATGTTGATATCACGTGACATTCTATATGTTGATATCACATGTTACATTTTATATGTTGATATCACATGACATTTTATATGTTGATATCACATGTGACATTTTATATGTTGATATCACGTGACATTCTATATGTTGATATCACATGTTACATTTTATATGTTGATATCACATGACATTTTATATGTTGATATCACACGTGACATTTCATATGTTGATATCACATGTGACATTTTATATGTTGTTATCACATGTGACATTTTATATGTTGATATTACATGTGACATTTTATATGTTGATATCACATGTGACATTTTATATGTTGATATCACGTGACATTATATATGTTGATATCACATGTTACATTTTATACGTTGATATCACATGACATTTTATGTGTTGATATCGCATGTGACATTTTATATGTTGATATCACGTGACATTTTATATGTTGATATCACATGTGACATTTTATATGTTGATATCACGTGACATTCTATATGTTGATATCACATGTTACATTTTATATGTTGATATCACGTGACATTTTATATGTTGATATCACATGTGACATTTCATATGTTGATATCACATGTGACATTTTATATATTGATATCACGTGACATTTTATATGTTGATTTCACATGTGATATTTTATATGTTGATATCACATGACATTTTATATATTGATTTCACATGTGACATTTTATATGTTGATATCACATGTGACATTTCATAGGTTGATATCACGTGACATTTTATATGTTGATATCACATGTGACATTTTATATGTTGATATCACATGTGACATTTCATAGGTTGATATCACGTGACATTTTATATGTTGATATCACATGTGACATTTTATATGTTGATATCACGTGACATTTTATATGTTGATATCACGTGACATTTTATATGTTGATTTCACATGTGATATTTTATATGTTGATATCACATGACATTTTATATATTGATATCACGTGACATTTTATATGTTGATTTCACATGTGATATTTTATATGTTGATATCACATGACATTTTATATATTGATTTCACATGTGACATTTTATATGTTGATATCACATGTGACATTTCATAGGTTGATATCACGTGACATTTTATATGTTGATATCACATGTGACATTTTATATGTTGATATCACATGTGACATTTCATAGGTTGATATCACGTGACATTTTATATGTTGATATCACATGTGACATTTTATATGTTGATATCACGTGACATTTTATATGTTGATATCACGTGACATTTTATATGTTGATTTCACATGTGATATTTTATATGTTGATATCACATGACATTTTATATATTGATTTCACATGTGACATTTTATATGTTGATATCACGTGACATTTTATATGTTGATATCACATGTGACATTTTATATGTTGATATCACATGTGACATTTTATATATTTATTTCACATGTGACTTTTTTTATATTGATATCACGTGACATTTTATATGTTGATATCACATGTGACATTTTATATATTTATCACGTGACATTTCATATGTTGATATCACAGGTGACATTTCATATATTGATATCACATGTGACATTTTATATATTGATATCACATGTGACATTTTATATGTTGATATTTTTCAAATTGAATTAATGTTAACAATTACGTATATTTACAATTTCATCGATATAGTTCTCGTCACTTTAGCGATGTTAACCTACTGTGTGACTCCATCGGGTTAAATCTACTATGTCACTATAGCGACGTTAACCTACTGTGTTACTCCGTCGGCATTAATCTACTATGTCACTATAGCGACGTTAACCTACTGTGTGACTCCATCGGGTCAAATCTACTATGTCACTATAGCGACGTTAACCTACTGTGTTACTCCGTCGGCGTTAATCTACTATGTCACTATAGCGACGTTAACCTACTGTGTTACTCTGTCGACAAACATCTACTATGTCACTATAGCGACGTTAACCTACTGTGTTACTCCGTCGGCGTTAATCTACAATGTCACTATAGCGACGTTAACCTACTGTGTTACTCCGTCGGCGTTAATCTACAATGTCACTATAGCGACGTTAACCTACTGTATTACTCCGTCGGCGTATATCTACTATATCACTATAGCGACGTTAACCTACTGTGTTACTCTGTCGGCGTTAATCTACAATGTCACTATAGCGACGTTAACCTACTGTACGTGTTACTCCGTCAGCGTATATCTAGTATGTCACTATAGCGACGTTAACCTACTGTGTTACTCCGTCAGCGTAAATCTACTACGTCACTATAGCGACGTTAACCTACTGTGTTATCCCTTGGGCGTAACTTTACTATGGCACTATAGCGACGTTAACCTGCATTGTTACTCCGTCGGCGTTAATCTACTATGTCACTATAGCGACGTTAACCTACTTGTTACACCGTCGGCGTAACTGTACTATGTCACTATAGCGACGTTAAGCTACTGTGTTACTCCGTCGGCGTATATCTACTATGTCACTATAGCGACGTTAACCTAATGTGTTACACCGTCGGTGTAGCTTTACTATGTCACTATAGCGACGTTAACCTACTGTGTTACTCCGTCGATGTAAATCTACTTGATCACTCCGTCGGCGTCAATCTACTGTCTCACTCCGTCGGCATCAATCAACTGTGTCACTCCGTCGACGCCAATCTACTGAATCACTCCGTCGGCGTCAACCTACTGTCTCACTCCGTCGGCAGCAATCCACTGTCTTACTCCGTCGGCGTCAATCTACTGTCTCACTCCGTCGGCGTCAATTTACTCTCTCACTCTGTCGGCAACAATCTTCTGTCTCACTCCGTCGGCGTCAATCTACTGTCTAACTACGTCGGCGTCAATCTTCTGTCTTACTCCGTCGGCGTCAATTTACTCTCTCACTCTGTCGGCAACAATCTTCTGTCTCACTCCGTCGGCGTCAATCTACTGTCTAACTCCGTCGGCATCAATCTACTGTCTCACTCCGTCGGCATCAATCTACTGTCTCACTCCGTCGGCATCAATCAACTGTCTCACTCCGTCGGCATCAATCTACTGTCTCACTCCGTCGACATCAATCTACTGTCTCACTCCGTCGGCGTCAATCTACTGTCTCACTCCGTCGGCATCAATCCACTCTCTCACTCCGTCGGCATCAATCTACTGTCTCACTCCGTCGGCATCAATCAATTGTCTCACTCCGTCGACATCAATCTACTCTCTCACTCCGTCGGCAGCAATCTACTGTCTCACTCCGTCGGCATCAATCAACTGTCTCACTCCATCGGCATCAATCTACTGTCTCACTCCGTCGACATCTATCTACTGTCTCACTCCGTCGGCGTCAATCTACTGTCTCACTCCGTCGGCATCAATCCACTCTCTCACTCCGTCGGCATCAATCTACTGTCTCACTCCGTCGGCATCAATCAATTGTCTCACTCCGTCGACATCAATCTACTCTCTCACTCCGTCGGCGTCAATCTACTGTATCACTTGTCAGCGTCAACCTACTGTATCACTCCGTCGGCGTCAACCTACTGTCTCACTCCGTCGGCATTAATCTACTCTCTCACTCTGTCGGCATCAATGTTCTGTCTTACTCCGTTGGAGGCAATCTACTGTCTAACTCCGTCGGCGTCAATCTACTGTCTCACTCCGTCGACATCAATCTACTGAATCACTCCGTCGGCGTCAATCTACTGTCTCACTCCGTCGACATCAATCTACTGAATCACTCCGTCGGCGTCAATCTACTGTATCACTTGTCAGCGTCAACCTACTGTATCACTCCGTCGGCGTCAACCTACTGTCTCACTCCGTCGGCATTAATCTACTCTCTCACTCTGTCGGCATCAATCTTCTGTCTCACTCCGTCGGCGTCAGTATAATGTCTCACTCAGTCGGCGTCAATCTAATGTCTCACTCAGTCGGCGTCAATCTAATGTCTCACTCAGTCGGCGGCAATCTACTGTCTCACTCCGTCGGCGTCAATTCACTGTCTCACTTAGTCGGCGTCAATCTAATGTCTCACTCAGTCGGCGTCAATCTAATGTCTCACTCAGTCGGCGTCAATCCACTGTCTCACTCAGTCGGCGTCAATCTAATGTCTCACTCAGTCGGCGTTAATATAATGTCACATTTATTGTGTCACTCCGTCGGCATCGATCTAATGTGTCACTCCTTCGGGCTCAATCCAATGTCTCACTCCGTCGGCGTCAATATATATTTATTGTGTCACTTCTTCGGGCTCAATCTACTCTTTCATTATGTCACCGTCGGAATCAATATAGTTTTCAATATACAAACTTCAAAAATCGTGAACATTTATTTGATATTTATTTGGTCCTCAAATTTCTATTCCTTTCATCACATTGCATTACTACTATATATTAACGAACATATACAGTTGTATGTAGAATTAGTATTGTATACAGTTTGCTATGGATCCCTATATGATTGGCCCCTAGCATCACTGATATGCAGAAATCTTTACGAAATTAATATTTAAAATAAATATTCTTCTATATAGAGCCTGTATGCATCATTAGTCAATCTTTCCTTAATGAGATCTTGTTTACACTCACTAACAACAGAAAACCTAGGAGAAATGTCCACATTAATTGCCATTGCTTATCGCACCTGCACGTTCACCATCTATTATTCAGCATGTCATTTCCGAAAATGCTAATAAGTCGCTGCTTGTTTATGTTCCGTACATAGGAGGTGGCTTACGAGATGTTTCTAATCGTGTTATTTGCTGTATTTAGACGTTTTATACAAATAAATACGTATTTAATGTGCCATTAGTGTTCCATTTACTGTTTCGGCACATCCGTTCGATATCCTTTTTAATACAATAATACACCAGTAGTATAAGCATTCGGAATACTTCAAGTAGATATATGCCATAAACTATTATGACGCAGTTAATTTAATTTGATTTTATTTATTTCTGTGTGAAATAACTAAATGTACATGTACAATATTTTCAAGTATGGTCCTCAATCCTCAGTATTACTGATTGCTTTAAAAATGGATGATGGATGGATGGATGGATGGATGGATGGATGGAGATGGATGGATGGATGGATGGATGGATGAATGGATGGATGGATGGATGGAGATGGATGGATGGATGGATGGATGGCTGGCTGGCTGGCTGGCTGGCTGGATGGATGGATGGATGGATGATGGATGGATGGATGGATGGATGGATGGATGGTGCCTAGGGGATCAGAACATCACAAAGGATGCAGAAAAATATCAGGTTTCTTCAAAGTCGCCATTGTAGAGACGGGATGAAACCCGATTCTGTTTACGTCAGTCTCCTATTTGAGCACATATATATATTTTATATCATTGACAGATTCAGCGGAGTATGACTGATTATATTCACGCGCGAATAAAAAGAAGATGTGATAATTTACCAATACAGTTATATCTGTGTGGATGTCACGGTACATAAATAAAACTCATAAAGTAAGTGCTACGTTTCAAATGAAATATTCATGATTCCATAGAATCGAAGGACAAATACCTCGTCGCAACTGGTTGGTTCAGTTAATTTCCTATTCAGAGGTATGAAACATGTGAAATAATCAAAGTATTGGACTTGTTGAAATCTTGTCATTTTAGAGAACCCTCTGTCAACTTCTACATGTATAAGTTATAAAACTGACCAATATACTGGCATCGGGATACCGTGGAGTCAGGGAGACTGGAGAGTGACAGATATTGTTGTATTTGATATTCCTAAACAGCGAATGATAATTATAGGTAGCATTTTATTAATCAATTTTGATTATGATAATTATATATCTTATGAATGGATGAATGAATTATAGTTATTCCGGATATTTTGTCAGTCATCTGTTCCATGTAGTTTCAGTTTAGAAAATGCAGGAAGTTTCCGGGACAAGAAACATGGCGCGAAAAACCAATTACATAATGTTACTGCATTATTACTGATATACTCTCTCTTTTCAGTTTTTACCAAACTTTAACAAAACAAACTTCATTTCATTTCTCTGCACAAGATTAAATGTTTGCTATAACACCCCCCCCCCCCCCCCCCCTCCCATTTTCCAAATTCCTGGATCCGCGCCTGATGTGTATTGTAATGACAAATCATACATGTATTTTGATATTTTATATTTTGCCATCTTCCAGTCTCTACTATAAATTTATGATCACAAGTCCTATTTACACAATATCCTTCGCCCATTGCCATTTAATAATTCTAAATAATTTTCAAAATCACAATTATTTCTATATATTCTACATGTATAACAAATAGATTTAGAGGGAAATAAAAACTTCACTGGTAAATTCTTGTATAAACTGGTCATGTAATATTTGTTTTAGAGATAATTTTACCCATGGTGAGTTACCTATTCCCAGGAATTTGGAATTCCATATATTCGTCAATCCACATTCATTTAAAACAGTTTATATCAATCTCAACTAATGAATTGTTTTATTTTCAACATCAAAAACATGATATAATTCAATTTACTTCTTTTCGATTGAGCTTTCGTGACCAATAACCTATTATTTTTGATTTTACTTCTACTGAAACCCCCATATTCCAAGTTTCCGAATAATCATACAATTAGATGTACTTTTTTTTTTAAACCCATCAGTAATTTACAAGATGTCAGATGGAAACATTCAACAGTTTTGATATTTATGTAACCACACACTTCACATCCATATAGGAGGATAGGTTTTACTATTTCATCGAAGATTCCATATGTACATGTACATTTAATTGATTAAAGCTTTCTGTCTACTTTTAAAATGTAATACATAGCAATTTTGGCTTTTTTTATATGGTTTTTAGCATCATTAAAAGAGCACGTGCGCGTGAACAGTCCCCAGGTACGTATAGTTTTCCTATATATTCTATGTTTTCAGCATCTCTAAATTGCAAACATTTCTATTTACAAATCTACCTTTGAAAAAAAAAAAAAAAAAAAAACATGCATTTTGTTTAACCAATATTTACTTTTAACTTCCGTATTTTACAATAATCGCTAAAAATATTCAGTTGATATTTTAAATCATCTGGATTATCTGAAAATAATATGATGTCGTCTGCATAAAGGAGGATAAAAAGTCGAATATTTGTTAAAAGTTCGGATTCAAATTTATCATTGAGACACTCTGCACCTTTAACATTATCTTGTATCATACATTCTTCGATATCATTTAGACACAGGCTAAAAAGAAAGGGAGATACATTTCCTCCTTGTCTCAAACCGTTGTCACACATTTATTCTTGATTATTTAGATTTTTTTAAAATTTGTATACCTTGATACATATTATATATAATATTGTACATCTTACCATACCGAAATATTACGCCTTCAGGATGAAAATTTCAACTGATTTGTTCATGACCGTTAAATAGATTTCCTTCCATTTTCCCGCCTACAGTAATATATATTCGTATTATGACCTGGGAACGTCGTGCCATCGGCAGACCCAGTTTCACCAGATATTAGGAAGCATGTTAGTAAGCGGATATCAATACAAGAAACTACCAATTACCAATGGAAATTCATTGCCATAAGCGAATTAAAAAAAAAAAAAAAAAAAAAAACCGAAAAAAAGAAAAAAACAACAACATCAACAAAAACAAAGAAACAAACAAACAACAACACATTGATAATGTTTTATTTCGGAAAACAGAGTTGCACGATTGACATTGAACAACTATTACAAAATCAGTTATACCATCGTATTTTGCACGTTGGAACATACATTAATCCCACAACTACTCTGCTATGTTTTTTGGCAATAAAACAACAAACACTTTGGTTGTCGAAAAATGAGCATTTATTAAAAATGCCAGTTATTTGTTTACAAACCAAAAAAGATGGGGGTTTCTTACTAATAAAACGCCCCATGGACATGTAAGTAAGCTTTTACATTATACACATAAGTAAAACAGTCATATCAATAGACATATTAAATACAAGAAATATTTTTCGTTAATATACAAGTAAAACTATAATATGAAATGCCATCCACCATAAATCCTAACTTTAGGAGGACAATAAAGCAGGGGAGAACTTTAATTAATCACTTTCGTCAGCCCTGATGGAAGCGGGCGAGAAGTCCCACTATGGCAGGGAACCGGACTTGTAACCGGAGAAATCTTTACTCATATTCCATACAGAAAATGGATGCTAGAAACTGTGTATAGATTCAAAACAGGAAAAAAAGGGAAAAAAGACAATTCCAATGCAGTCCGCAATGCTTCGGAAACTGTACCTGCATATAACACACTTCTAATCTACTATTGAAATTCCCATGATACGTATTATATATTGGCGTCTTCCACGTAAAAGGTAACGATACAGATCAGCGTTGTTAATCCCCTTCCAATTACTTTATTTCCTTCTATGAGCACCAAGCGTCAATCCGATAAAGATTTCCTTAATCTTTAATGGAATGACGTCAAAGTCAATGTCGTGTTTGTTAATATCTACGGGCGGGCGTACTGCGGAAATGTAATCCGGTGTAACCCGGAAATTGTGCTGACATTTCCTTCGGTTAAATGAAGAAATATTCATTTCGACTCTAAATCGTATACCTGAGTAGTTTAGGACGGATATAATTTTAAGTTATTGCATATCTCCTGTCGAGTTTATTATTACATAAATAACAAGTACTGTTGTAATAAAACGTCTCGTAAATGTTTGCCCTTTCGAGTAATGCTGACTTAAAATCTAGTTATTAACATTACTAATATTTACCTATTTTCGGACTATCGAGTCTTCGGACTATAGCATGTACGGACTAACGGGCATTTAGAATATAAGGGTGTCGCCTACTACTTCAAGGAGACCCCGCCTAAAAATCCCCCTTGCTGTTCACGGGGCAATTATCCCAGCAAACAAACAAAGAGTGTATTGTATTGTAATTACATTGTATGACATGCACAGTAATATACAATATATATCATTTTGTGCATTGTATTTGAGGATTGTACCTCATTTTGACTGCGTATACGGTCGCATGTCAGCAGTTGGCATCGAACATGTTCTATTGAGCACGCAGTCAAACTGAGATACATACGATCCTTATATTTACAATGTACATCAAACAATCGTTGAAATACCGTGCGAAGAAAAAAAAAATTTGTATGTGTTGTCGCTTTGGTAAGAACGGAAGCCGTGGTTGCTAAGATAATGTAGTTCCAGTGAATCTATAGTGTTTACCACTGCCTGTGAATCATGTCAAGTGCTGTCTAGGAACGTCGTGGGCACAGTTGGCGTCCTAGGTCATGAGTGATAGTTATAATACAGTTTCTCTACACCTGCGCAAAGCACCTCCTGTTCAGGTCCATGCTCTATCGTCCCAAGTTCTATGTTTCACAATCCATAATTCCCAGTATTCATAGTCGTAACACATATGCACTAGGTCCTAGATGATAAAGACATCAGTAAAAATTAAAAGAAAAAACTAAACATGTTTTAATACGTTTAACGTTTTAGATAACATGTAATTATATTATATCATAAAATATCTACAATCCACAATATCCGTCTCGGATTAACTATGGTTGTCAAGCACAGCGTTTAATAGTGACGTGGTCGAATGTTTAGTTTACTTTAAACACTCACTTGACGTAAACTTTCTGCATAGATGTCAGAGGATGACAGGAGAAAACGTCAAAATTGCGTCGATCAGTCCTTTCAAAATGGCGCCGTATAGCTGACGTTTCGTAACGTCACAAAGACACGACGTCATGATTGTGTTACCAATTTCCGCGCTTATTAATCCACTAAGAAGGGAAAGATGTAAATATTGTATTTTATTGTATACTTAGTAATAAATACAGTTTTTTTTTTGCATATACATAATTGCGCCAAATCGCCCGACCCGTAATCTTCACCCATGCATTCTTGATTCAGTAATGCACCCCAAACCCCGTATTGGCCCTCTATGCGGAACCCCTCTAGGTTTTGTTTCTCATCAAACCATTCGGGTCTCTCAGGGTTTGACGTAGCCCCTGTGTTGCCAGCGAAACAAAACAAACAACATGGCGTCTAGAAGACGACGTAATGCAGACACTAGAGAGGAGATTTTGAATTCACTCACAGCAAGAATTGTCGAGCTGGATTATTTAGCTGAAAAAGAACATATGCTTAGAGAGGAAACTGATAACCTCAACATTTCAATACACGAAGTCATTCAAGATGATATCCTGTTCAGGATTAAGAGGCAAAGAATGTTGAATTTGCAAAATCAATTTTGATTTGGGCAAGTATAACGGGAAATGTGATATTTAATTTCTGCTCTAACTCTAAGCAATATGATCAGGAAACAAGTACTAGTACTAGGAAAAGAGCAAGGATAATTATTGACAGTGATTCGGACTGATTGAAATGTTATTAATGCTTACTCTTGATCTTTGATAGTATAAATGATGTTTATTTTCAATACTCTGTACATTAAAGGGACTAAATGGCTAGATTTAAAAAAATGAATTGGATTATTCTTGTGAAGTTATAAATGTTATTTTAACTAATTTTCTGTGATGTATTACTAAGAATACAATAAATAGAATATCGGACCCAATATTGGCCCTGAGACCCCAATATTGGGGTCGAGGGGCCAATATTGGGTCCGATATGGTAAAAGGTATGTATAATTCTCTATGTATTGTATTGTATTGTATTGTATTGTATTGTATGTTATTGTTTTGTATTGTATTGTATAGTATCGTATCGTATCGTATTGCATTGTATTGTATTTGTATTGTATTGTATTGTATTGTATTGTATGGTATTGTATTTGTATTTGTATTGTATTGTATTTGTATTGTATTGTATTGCATTGCATTGTATTGTATTGTATTGTATTGTATTGTATTGTATTGTATTGTATTGTATTGCACAACTATAGAATCTAAGTAGAAGTTATCAAACATGGATATGGAGTTATCTTTTATTTCAACGTTTGCTATGCTGTGTCCATACCGTAACTATCTCCATGTTTTCGAAGTCAATAAAAATTAATTGTTACTACACTCCGACCTAACTGTTGGTTCAGGTTGAAATATTTAACAGGCTGTTTTAATGAAGTCATGCCTGATGTAATTTAAAACCCATTTTACACTGTAAGATACCTATTGCTTTGAACGTTTTAAAACGATATTTCTCCGCGTGCGTGACAGGAACGTGCCACCTAACTTTACTGACTCTATGAGTCACTACATAATTAGTTTAGATTAGTTTTTATTTATTTTTTCTTTCGTTTCATGGGACAACTTCTGAAGCGCGAGGCATATTGTAATTTTCAAGATAACACTGTAGGGAATTATCTAGGTCAGCATTTATTGTAAACAAGTTCATAAATCAAACACAACTGTGTATTTCTGCATTGCATACCGATTTTTGAAAACAAATTATACGATAAACTCGGTTCCTAGCACAATGCTGACCAATTAGAATCAAACGTCAACACGGATATCCAGCAAGTGCATTTTGTTATCGTCCGAAATCACGACAAAAAAAAAAATAAATAAATCAGCGGCGAACAAAAGACATAATTGACGTTTTACAATGAGATCGCGAGGAACATGTTAGGCAATAGAGTTTCACAATCATTATAACAAAACAGGGTTCATACATGCATAGGAAACCGTAATTCTAACTTAAAATCGATAGAGAGAGAGAGAGAGAGAGAGAGGAGGGGGGGGGGGGGGGGGGGGGGGAGGGGGTATATAAAACTGATTTAGATTACAATAGAAACTCCTCATAAAGTATACAGATAATAACACCTGGGCCCGAATTCAGGAAACTGTACTCATGCTCAAACTCAAGAGTTTGTGCTCAAAATAAAGTTTTGTACTCACGGATTTTGTTCTCATGCTCAAGTCGTATTCATGAAAAAATCTGTGCTCAAGATTTGAGCACGTTCTCAAGATTTCTTGAGTATGGTATTGCCCATGCTCAGCATACCTTTCTTCACCATGGCGGCAGGACTTTTTGTAAATAGAGAAATGAGAGAAGTGGTCATACCAAGGCCAGGGCTTATAATGGATCGCCAGAACCCCCCAGAGTTCCTTTCAGATGAAGAAGTGTTCCGGCGTTTTCGATTTCGGCCGGACACCATCGTATATATCGTTGGTCTGGTGGCGGATTCCATTTCCCATGGAACGCTCAGAAGCGTGTCCCTCCCACCCCTGTTGCAAGTCCTTATTTGTTTGAGGTTCTTGGCGACAGGATCCTTCCAACAATTGATAGGCGACTCTGTTAAGATTTCTCAGCCGACAGTCAGTAGAGTTGTGCGGCGAGTTGTCGGTGCCCTTGCAAGAAGCATCCGTAATTTTGTTACATTCCCGAGAGGAGAAAACGGAAACAGAACAAAGCAAGAGTTTGGGGCAATTGCAGGTTAGTCAGTATTGTAACTGTCTGTTTTGTAGATAAAATTAACATGTCTTATTAGATAAGCATATCAGCGTCCTCAAATTAGATTCCAGTCTATAACTTCAATGTATCGGAAATGACGTCACACATGACGCGGGTCATACTAACTCGCTGAAAATAACGACAACATGTTCTAACAAGCCCGTGGAAGAAATAACACCAACAAGCTTTTTAGTTTTTAATGATAATAAAAAAAACATCAACAATTTTCAAGTGAATGTTTTGTTCAGATGCTTGATACACATGTCAAATTTATATCAATTAACTTTAAAAATAACTTAAACATTACAGATCCCTGAAACACAAATACACATTCCAACAAATATCACAGATTATCACAGTATCTTGATTTATCACAACACAACACAAATTTTAAAGGCAATTATGCATACACATTTCAAAGACTGTGATCCCATGAAAGCTGAAGAACAGTTTATCAGATTGTATGAAATATTTCATTGATAAGCACGCTGTATAATTTTGATTAATAGAACAATTAAGGTGTATTCACATCTTCATACCTCTCACTCAACCTATGGACTTTCCCTTATTTCAAATGCAACCTGTTGCATTCAAATTTTTCACATTGCTCGAGCACTGCAATCATACTGAGGTAAAAAAAAAGAACAACTTCGTCTGAGAAGAAAAAAGCAATTATAGGAATTGTATGGTAAGTAGTTTGGGTTTTTACTTATTTGATTTAGATATCAGTAATTAAATAGATATATCTTAATTAAGAAATAATTAACGATGATTCGTGTATTGTTGCAGGATATACAACGAGGACGAGGATATTTTGCAATTAATTAATAACGAAGGCCGCAGGCCTGAGTTATTAATTAAAATTGCAAAATATCCGAGTCCTTGTAATTTATTTCTTGAGTATTGCATTATTTGTTGATGAAATATACAGGCAATACAGTACTACGATCAAGAGCATCTATCATATGGCATTGATTTTGAATATTTAAAAAAAAAAAGGATAAAAAAAAGAAAAAGAAAAAGGTGGGGCCTCCGTAGGATTCGAACTCGCGTCTTGATAAAAATTTATTGAAAGACTAATCCATTAGCCCACTCGGCTATAGTAACCTTTTATAAAACGGGTGAATATTAGGTATATAAAATTGTAACAGCTGTGACTCACGAGCGTGTATTATTGGCACGAGCGTGGGTTATTGGAAAATAATACATGGTTTTAAACCAATCAAAACTGGCGTTGCATAGCAAACATGGTAGAATTTCAAATAATGGTATCTGTATTTAAATAGAGACACCTCTATTAAAAAGTAATTAAATAATTAGATATCTGTAGTTAAAGTACAGATACCTCAAATTCAAATAGAGAATCTACTGTTCCGGAAGGGGATCGCTTTCTACTTCATCGACGCCATAACCGTGCACCGTCCCTTAACTCTGTCGAAGCTAACCAGACCGTATAACCGTGTACCGTCCCTTAACTCTGTCGAAGCTAACCAGACCGTAAAAACCGTGTACCGTCCCTTAACTCTGTCAAAGCTAACCATACCGTATAACCGTGTACCGTCCCTTAACTCTGTCAAAGCTAACCATACCGTATAACCGTGTACCGTCCCTTAACTCTGTCAAAGCTAACCATACCGTATAACCGTGTACCGTCCCTTAACTCTATCAAAGCTAATCAGACCGTATAACCTTGTACAGTCCCTTAACTCTGTCAAAGCTAACCTTACCGTATAACCGTGTACCGTCCCTTAACTCTGTCACAACTAACCAGACCGTATAACCGTGTACCGTCCCTTAACTCTGTCAAAGCTAACCAGACCGTATAACCGTGTACCGTCCCTTAACTATATCAAAGCTAATCAGACCGTATAACCGTGTACCGTCCCTTAACTCTGTCAAAGCTAACCAGACCGTATAACCGTGTACCGTCCCTTAACTCTATCAAAGCTAATTATAACGTATAACCATGTACCGTCCCTTAACTCTGTCAAAGCTAACCAGACCGTATAACCGTGTACCGTCCCTTAACTCTGTCAAAGCTAACCAGACCGTATAACCGTGTACCGTCCCTTAACTCTATCAAAGCTAATCAGACCGTATAACCGTGTACTGTCCCTTAACTCTGTCACAACTAACCAGACCGTATAACCGTGTACCGTCCCTTAACTCTATCAAAGCTAACCAGACCGTATAACCGTGTACCGTCCCTTAACTCTGTCAAAGCTAACCAGACCGTGTAGCCGTGTACTGTCCCTTAACTCTGTCAAAGCTAATTATAACGTATAACCATGTACCGTCCCTTAACTCTGTCAAAGCTAACCATACCGTATAACCGTGTACTGTCCCTTAACTCTGTCAAAGCTAATTATAACGTATAACCATGTACCGTCCCTTAACTCTGTCAAAGCTAACCAGACCGTATAACCGTGTACTGTCCCTTAACTCTGTCAAAGCTAATCAGACCGTATAACCTTGTACAGTCCCTTAACTCTGTCAAAGCTAACCTTACCGTATAACCGTGTACCGTCCCTTAACTCTGTCACAACTAACCAGACCGTATAACCGTGTACCGTCCCTTAACTCTGTCAAAGCTAACCAGACCGTATAACCGTGTACCGTCCCTTAACTATATCAAAGCTAATCAGACCGTATAACCGTGTACCGTCCCTTAACTCTGTCAAAGCTAACCAGACCGTATAACCGTGTACCGTCCCTTAACTCTATCAAAGCTAATCAGACCGTATAACCGTGTACTGTCCCTTAACTCTGTCAAAGCTAACCAGACCGTATAACCGTGTACCGTCCCTTAACTCTGTCAAAGCTAACCAGACCGTATAACCGTGTACCGTCCCTTAACTCTATCAAAGCTAATCAGACCGTATAACCGTGTACTGTCCCTTAACTCTGTCACAACTAACCAGACCGTATAACCGTGTACCGTCCCTTAACTCTATCAAAGCTAACCAGACCGTATAACCGTGTACCGTCCCTTAACTCTGTCAAAGCTAACCAGACCGTGTAGCCGTGTACTGTCCCTTAACTCTGTCAAAGCTAATTATAACGTATAACCATGTACCGTCCCTTAACTCTGTCAAAGGTAACCAGACCGTATAACCGTGTACCGGCCCTTAACTCTGTCAAAGCTAACCATACCGTATAACCGTGTACTGTCCCTTAACTCTGTCAAAGCTAATTATAACGTATAACCATGTACCGTCCCTTAACTCTGTCAAAGCTAACCAGACCGTATAACCGTGTACTGTCCCTTAACTCTGTCAAAGCTAACCAGACCGTATAACCGTGTACTGTGTCTTAACTCTGTCAAAGGTAACCAGACCGTATAACCGTGTACCGTCCCTTAACTCTGTCAAAGCTAACCAGACCGTATAACCGTGTACTGTCCATTAACTCTGCCAAAGCTAACCAGACCTTATAACCGTGTACCGTCCCTTAACTCTGTCAAAGCTAACCAGACCGTATAACCGTGTACCGTCCCCTAATTCTCTCAAAGCTAACCAGACCGTATAACCGTGTACTGTCCCTTAACTCTGTCAAAGCTAACCAGACCGTATAACCATGTACCGTCCCTTAACTCTGTCAAAGCTAACCAGACCGTATAACCGTGTACCGTCCCTTAACTCTGTCAAAGCTAACCAGACCGTATAACCGTTTGCCTCTTTTACATGTAAATCTGTCAAATTAACCAGAGACACTGCTATAAGTGTACCAAACATTCATATGTACGTTCACACACCTTGATGGCGTCCCAGGTCAATCAGTGACCGCGTTGGGGAATTTATTGTAACGGCAGTATGGCTGATTGGTTTTATATTTATCTTGACGAACGTTTAATAGGCGAGTGCGACTCGACTCATCGATCGTCAGGCCCCTGTGGAAATGCAAATAGCTAGATTGGTATCAGTTTCATAGCCACTATTATTCAAATAAAGATGTAATTTTAAAGATCCCATGTAACTACAGTTTAATTAAACTATGTATTCCATAACCAATATTAAACTTCAAACATTTTTTTTTTCGAGAATGTTTTAAGTCGGTCAGGCTTACGCGTGAACGATTTTCTCTTGCCGATCAATTAACTGTACCCGGATGACGGCGAAGTGGAGAACCAGGGTAATTCCGGGATATTCGATTCCACATTAATGACAGTCGGCTCAGCATATGTAGATATTTCTAAAACAGGAGATGGCAGGAATATACACGTTTTACGTTGCCGGAATCTAAACAAAAGATGCGTCAGAGCCGTTAAAGCGGGTTGACATATGCATGTATAAGAGACTCGTTGGTGTCAAGCGTCTTCAAAGAACCTGATCGATACCCGTATATTCACGTGGTTTGATCAATAAGCATACAGCCGCGGACTGTAACTTTAGTTTTTAGAAGTGAACTAGAGGGAGCAGGACCGCCAGCTAATTATTGTTGTAGATTAATTGCTTGCGATAAAGATTGCTGTCGAGAGAGCAAACAGAGTGTCCGGTCGTTGTTGAAGGTGAGATACGATTCGTATTAATATTATTTTATGTATTTACATTGTTGTCTGAATACCATTTCATGCTTTTATTTCTTTTTTTTAACAATATATAAATCAATGCTACAATATCACAAACATGGTTTAGCGATGCTCATCGTGTCAATTTAGTAGGCGTAGTTCATACATCCGGATCTGTTCTGCGGATTTGGTTTTTATTTTACATTAGTTAGCGTCCTATCAACATCTATGGGGACATGATCTCGTTAATGGGTATACGTAAACAGACGATAAGGCGGAAGTTCAAAACATTTTTTTTTCTGTAATTCGTTAATGAATGATGACGTTATCTCGTCTACATTACCCGGATTTGTTTTTGAGGATTTGTTAGGGTTCAGAGGTTTCGCAATAGCGGAAGCTATCTGAAGATAACGTTAACAATAGTACTCTACCGGTCCGCGGGATAACCAGACTGATGTCTCGTGATGAAAGGAACATTATAATAAAGAATTGGTGAATATTAAAAATACAATTAAGGTGCATCTAGCAAACCAGTCATTGCTCCACCAAAGTGTCCTTTACGGAACAGAAATGGGACTGCCGTCCATCTCCCAAATGGAATTCATTGGGGTTACATTGGTTTCTGGTGTAAGTAAAATGTATGTGCCATTAAACAAACTGTTGACATTAATTCAGAAATAACGTATTACTGAGAACTGGATTGTTAAATTGTGTTTGAATCGAGCGTTTAAAGAGTTTCGTGTAAAAATTTCAAACTGGTTTGATACAGATATTACCCGAACAATGATGTTATATTCCATTTAGCAGATACATTTGTCTCTAAATGTTTTGGTGGAAAACTGGTGGATTTTCCCTGCCTTCTTTTAAAATTATCCAATATCCTACCAATAACTCGATACCATCGCTAGTCCTAGGAGGATGAAACAGCTGAATGACGTAGTTTTAACTGTTTTACATTCTTTATTCATCAGAAGTTTTCATAGATTGTGTACGTATACTCTGCCCACCGTACAACCCTATACAAATATATCAAATATGCAGCCATCGGAGAAAATTAGTTGCTCTTTTTTTAATTTTTGTGTGTGTATCTAAATGTGTAAACAGGAATCGACCCCGGTACCTCTGGCTTACTAGTCTTAGGCTCAAGCAATCGAGCTAAAGATATCTCTCTAGCCGAGCGGTATATTGCGGCTAGTATTTACCAGGCTACATAAACACTTCTCTTCCTCAGCCGGGAAATCGAACTCATGTCCTAGCATACTCCTATACGTATATGAGGTCTTATTCCACCTGATTACATTGGTGGATATTGCGACCTCATATCCCCTCAGCGTGTTTTTCTTGTAGCTGCCAGCGCCCTGATTCTAGGGCGCGACGAAAAGGTGTCATAAACCATCTAAAACAATAATTCTTGTTAACAAATATGTGTACGCTTACTTGTTGATGAAGTATCAATCCATTTATGCACAAACTGTTGATGGACACCTCTTAAATATAATTATATCCACAATAATTCACTTGCAACCTACTGTGTTAAATATTGGGTCACTAAAACAACTTTGCTGTTCCGGTTATTATAAAATACGGAATGCACATAAAACGGAAAACGTAGCGTAATATTTTCACAGCGTTTCGTTTGTTTCGTCTATTTCAACTCCATATTTGGATAAACCGGAAATAACCTCGAGAGGTCACAATCAAAACAAGTATGGCGGTATATACAAATGGGACCTACGCTTAAACGACAAAAGAGGCTAATAATCACTGATCTTGGATATAGATATGGACACACGTTGTGTGACTATGTGTATTTATGATAGATAAATAGAATAAGGTAGGTCAGATCATATGAAATATGAATAAAGATAACTTTTAAACGACTTTAATTAGGTGGGTCACAGCAACAGGTTTTATGTGCGGTGGTGATTAGAGGTTACATGACAGCCTGTCAAAAGTTTCCTGTCGTGTAAACCTCTAATATTATTGGAGTAGTCCTAGCAGTGAAAACGCGAGCGCCCCACCACCTGTACTTCCTGTTATATGCCCTGTAGTACTGTCGCCGGGTACGTTTGTGACTGGCGGTGGTATTTCCTTCCCTTCGTGTCGGAGATACCCGATATGGTACACAAATAGCTGATGAGCCAGCGACACGTAGATTACGTTTGTCCCATCCATTGTATTGACACGGAGTAAACACACGAAATTGATTTTATCGTAGCTTGTGACAAATGTCCTGTATTTGATTTTTCGATGATACGTCCGCTTTAGAAAGCATTGATCTTCGACATGCATAATTCCAATTTTTTATACGAAATTTTAAAATCCTAAATAGTATTCTTTTTGGATATTATTTGTTATACTAACTGGATTGGAATTGTAAACGGTATCTTAACTAACACTGCGACACGTTGGTAACTAAATAATATGCGCGCGTATGTTTACAGAAGCTAACAATGCTGGTTGGTACATTTTATGTAAAACAGCCCGTCTAATCTCCTAATACATGGGCCGGATTACGGAAAGCTTAAATTTTGAAAAGGCCGTAAAACATTTTAGAAACCGTAGACTTATTGACTGGAAATCACATGACTAGCTCGTTTTTTTAACAAATCTATTGATTGGGGTCATGGACATGTCAGCTGTGTATCGAACAAAACATGAACCAAACATGTTTGCTTTGTGGTATCAATGGCCGTGTGATAATATCGCGAAGACGGAAGGTCAGTGTGTCGTAATTCGTTACGTAAACATCGGACCGGGAACAAGCGTAGAAAACACGTCAAGCTTCACGATATCTAGCAGAGATTTTATAAACACAAAATTCCATAAAACGTTCATAATGAAAAAAAAGTTTTAAATTTTACAAAATAAAAATTCTAAATTTTACCGGGCCAATTATACATAAAAAGATAATTTCATAAAATTCTTAAATTTCACAAAAAAAAAAAAAAAAATAAAAAAAGGGGGGGGGGGGGGGGGGGGGGGGGGGGGGGGGGGGGTAGGTAAGTGTTGTTTTTAACCAGTCTTAAATAGCAGATTATATTAGCGTTCAATTATCCCTAGTCTTTAAGCTAACCAGACCTTTACAGATTCGCTCCTATGGTCGATTTCTATAGGTTCGAATTTCTAAGTGACATATAAGCTGTATTAATGTGTGACGTAGGTTTAAACCTATCGCTCAGATACACGTGTGACTGATTTTGGTAAACACCTGTTTATATACATTGTACATCTGGATAGAATACAATCTTTAGCCCATTCGACAGGTAAGCGATGCATTTATCTTTGTCAGATTTTGGTAGTTTTGTAAAATTTCAATTTTTCGGAATCCTTTAATATTTTATCAACACAAGGCGGCACCAGTTACAATATTCCTTCACTTAAAATTTTCGATTGGAAAGAATTATTGGATCTAAGGAAAACCCTTTGAGGGGAACTTCCCTGAAATTCTGTAATGCCTTTTTATGGATAATTTAATAAGTTATGAAATTTCGTTCAGTTAAGGAATATTGATGTACTGGGACAAAAGCGATAAAAATGTATGACTCATCATTGGTCCTGTGTCGTTATTTTAATGACGACACATAAATCAATAAGAGTAAGTTCACGTACATGTCATTTGTAGATAAAAAAATATGTTTTATTGTACGATGCTTGAGAAATACAAGGGTATTTTTATCATGATATATATATTGCTGTAAATGATAAACAAGGCTTGATGATATCATTGCCATTTTTCTGCACTTTTAATCTTTCTCTTCTTTCACTCACCTGGTTTCCAGATTAGTTTCATTGCATATAATATACATATATGTCTAGTGTTGCTGCCTCATTACTGAAATAGATTTCTGATTGTGAAGGAGAGGGGATCTATAAGTTGCCATAACTTGTGCCCAAACCTCTTGCTTGTTTTAATAAGCAGTAAAATAATCTGTCACAACATAAATTACACCCATCTTGTTTAACACAAGCTAAAATGTACTGTGTATTTAGCACATGGTGGAGCTATATTTTACGGTAGATTCAAAGAAAGAGGACTGGGAAGGAAAAAAAACGTCATTTTAGATTTTGAAAACATATTTTGTTCGCGGATGTTTGCAAAGCATCTAAGCTATGTGACAAACAAAAATATTACATTCGTTTTACTAAGGAATTCTCGGGCTTGCTTTATAAATCTGGAGAACGTAGTTTTGCAAGTTTTTTTTTTCTTGTGTTCAAAGGGGCTAATTTTGATTTTTCTGTCGTTCCTAATATAAGTATAATACGATATCTCTTCAACGTTACATCGAATACAATGACCACGTGATTACGTGGGACCGATTTCGTTTCCCAATGTGATAAGATTCATTAGTCGAACGTACATGTAGTAAGTGAGACAATTTTTAACTCGTCAAACTCTTACAAAGGTCATATGGAACTCAAACGTATGTGGTATCCTACATGTATATCTATACCACGGCATGTTTACACACAGCCAGCATAGCTTATGTAACCTTTCTCCCTATTACTGAAAATCCCCTAGGCCTGGGTAGCGGCTTTCAGACGACACAAGTTGCTTGTAAATACGTGTTGTAGCGGCACAAATCCGGTGGCTTGATTAATCTAGACCAAATCAGTTTAATCTTTAGTATTCATAATTCATATAGACTATAACGTTTGTCATTTTACGGAATTAAAACACAGCAATGATTAAGCATTTTTGTGTTAATATCTATAGCTAATATAAAAGACGGATTTGCAGACAGACTTATACCACATGAAGAGCTGCGTGTATGTCTGTCGTGAACACAGCTATATACATACCATAGCCAGGCTGTCCAATATTTACATTCCTGCTTCGGTTGCTGTCTTATAAAGATATCTAATTCGATTGAAACTTAAATACATGTAAACTATTTTACCACAACGCGATCCTTTAGGTGGAACAGTCACCAGACGGCGAACCGTCCTAATGACTACGTACCATTAATATAAACGTTATTTCATTCATAACCTGATATTAACTTTATAACAACACAAAGTACAGTACGAAAGATAGGATCAGGAAGCAAGTTGTAGTAACTTATATAAATCCATTTCCTGAAATTATTTTAATATCATAATTCAATTTGAACATCATGGCTTAATAACTGAAATCAGCAAAGAAAATCTATCGAAAGCGGGTAGTTGATTCTGTTTAACGTGCGAGTACGTAGTAGCTAAAATAGACAACAATGTAATAGATAATGTTCGTTTGTTTCATTTGCTTGCATGTATGAACATAGATGACTATCGATAATGTTTCTCAATTTGGAATAGATAAAATTTAGAAAATTACATTCCATTCTTAACTAACATGGAGAATTTGGCCAAGTCTGGTGCCATTAAGGTGAAATATTGGTATAATTCGTACCATAATGACATCACGGTATATGCGACATACAATGAATGGTTGGTGGTATTTGAAGTCTTTCAGATCACACTTTAATTCGTTCTAGTAACTTAATATGGTGACAATATCATAAAAGTGTAGTTATAAGAAAATTGAAGTACAAACGATATACAAAAACGATTCCAATTTGATAAGGACAAGATTACATGGATACTTTAACAACACGGTTCCTGCTTTATCGGTTACACCGGTCATGCCTATCTTAATAAAAGCAAAGTACAATACCATCGAATTCCATCGATGTCATGTCCTCCAAGAAAGAACTAGGGCATGACAGCAGCAAGAAACTGGTATACTAGCGAGTATAATGAAAAACATCTACAATGTATATGATTCCACAAGAAAAGCTCTCTTATTTTTGTCCTTTGTAGTTGAAAAAAGCCATGGGATATTGATAAGACTGCATTATTTGTGAGTAGGTGGAAAAGGTGTCCTGGGTGTGACTGCTTGATACTTTTTACATCAATTTTGTATGATAGATACATGTATGGAAATTATTTATAGCAGAAGGAGAGTAAAATAGATACAGGATAAACCATTATAAGATACAACGAGGTCCGTGTACGTGACATCTACATCCACAGGGACTTGATGATTTGTTAGAGTCGATGTGTATTCGGATTGTCCCGTGTGTATATAGCACATTTTCAGACTTTTCCAAGGGTAGAATAAAATCTGGTAGCGATGACACGCCTCGGTTTATTAGGCCTCTAAGTTCTCATAATGAACTCCGAATGGTGTCATTTTTACAGAAATTTCATGTAGTCCCCCGAACCGTCGGAAAATATGCTAAACACACTAGTGAAATTCCAAATTCACATACAAATTATAACCAATTCCCAGGCCCTGTGTATGGATCCACATTCTTAGAGCCCGTGTACGGGTATAACAGATAAAACAAACATATATGTGGGCGTAAGTCCGTAGTGTCGGTAAACAATGCTGTTTCCTGACGATATATTGTATTGAACTCTTCCTGTTTCATGTCCTCGAAATATGGCGTTCAAGGTAAAAATATCGCAGCCAGTGTCACTATTACTATTTTAGAACTTATCTGACATTTCTGTCTCGGGGTGATCTGAATATCAAATCACTATAAATGAGTGATATAACCCCATACATTCCTACTATGGTGCAATTAAAGTGGAGTAACTTGATACATTTTAGCATGTATCATGGCATACCTTAGGCCTTGCTGTTGTCGGGTAAATTGTTAAGTTGTTTGTAAACAACAAAATATCCTGATAATGCACACATATTGCACAAAATAACCAGGCGCGGATCCAGGAATTTGGAAGGGAGGGGGGCTCCAGTAATGTAGTGGTAATGCGAGCGCCGTAGGCGCGACCCGAATTTTTTTTGCGGGGGGGTCTGGGGGCCGGTGTAACAATTTGTCTTTAAAACGTCCTTGTTACTACATGTATGATCAGATGTCTTAAAAGTATGATTAATGAACTTTTTTATTGATTGAAATGCCTCCCTTTATGCCATATTTGTGCAATATTATTCACAGCCGCCATTTGCATTTCTACGTGTACATGAAGTGAAATCCGGTCAAACAAATGCTCCTACCCCGTGCTGAAGACACTTGTGAGCATAACAGCATGGCTATTTTTTAGGTTTGATTATTTGTGTGACTTAGAATTATTCCATGCTACATCTTACCACAAAGTAACTCTATAAAAGAAACTGATTTAGCATCAAAAGCAAATTATTGGTGAAACATTTTGGTACATTACCAATTATATTACCTGACTACTTTTGTAGATATCTGCACGTGCTTGAAATTCAACGCTATTGTCCTATAAAGGTGACCTTTAACCTTCATAGGGAAACACATATAGCAATCCACATATTCATTTAAATCGAGTTTAAGGTGCTTCCGTCGATGTTACTCTTTTTGAAATACATATTATTTCATTGTTAAATAAGTTATCAAGTTTCATAGTTATATAACTGTTGAGGTCAAGGTCAATGTGACTATTATTAAAAAATACATATTATTGCATTATTAAATCAATTATCAAGTTTCATTGTTAAATTATTCATAAAGTTATCCGCATACTAGTCAGAATACATATGTGGCTGTGTTTTTCTTTGTGTGCGATCTGGGTAACAAGTATTTGATATAATACTGTAACTCCTCCCACCCTCTACGTTGTACAATATAGTCACACGTATTTGTAAATTAAGGTAAGTAGAAATGTACACATGCGAACAGTACGTACAGGTATTGTACCTGTATTACATTACACACATTCATATACAAAGGTAATTACCACAATTCAATGAATCGAATCATTTCTACGGGCTAACAGAACATGGCCATTGTGTTGTATGGGCAAAACTAAAATGGTTTCTGGATGTCAATACTTACGCCAATGTCCCACATTGTTAAACCAGTCAACACTGGTCACATGACCTAGATGCTATCGATTGAAAATATTAATTATTTAATGAATTTCATATCCGTTCACTAACAGGTTAATAACGACAATCGAACATAGCTTGTGTGTAGTAATATACCTGTGGCCGTGGTATAAGTAACTGAGTTAAATTTCTGTATCACTCCGCATTTGTACCTGGACGCATTACACCTCGGATTTTCGTCGTGTTTTGGTATGTAAACTAGCAGTTTATTTCAATACTTCGATGTTTCTTCATACATATATATATATATTAATGTTTCAAGTAAGTTTTTAAATAGCATTTTTAATTTGTGTTGCCAATATCTCCAAAGCGACGATATCGGAATTGTAGCATTGTTTTATCCAGTATGTAACACGATACTTACATGTACCCGTTTCATCAAATCGAACGTGTACTTCGCATGTACTGTATATAGAGATGGAAACGCAAAGATGTCGGTGTGGTATATACATTACATATATTGTGAGCTGGAATCGGCATGTAGATGATGTAACAAGTTTTACTTCAGATTCTCATTGATCGTCACACCTTACGGCCATACCGTTTATAGTATCAATGATTGCAATTACAATATATGATAGAAAGACTGGATTGATACACCTGATGTAAGTTTCGCACATGAAAAAATGCCCGAATGTAGGAACGGGTGTTAACAATTAGAGTTCGATCGTATAAAGTGTATTAAGTTGTAATTGGTTGTTCAGGTGACACAGTAGTAACACGATTACCCTCACCTGTATAGCTAGCTGGACGTGAATAGGTATCGGGTCACCTGTCCGACCACGTGGTCCCCCCCCCCCCCCCCCCCCCCCCCCCCCCCCCCGGTACTCCGGTTTCCTCCCACATTAAGACCACTCGCGCGCTTTCATCCGGGCTAACAAGCGTGATTTATATAAGTTGATATAACTTGTTTCACAATTGTTGTAAAATAAATGAAGTTTATATTTTCATTTAATTTGCACTATATACAACTGGAACAACAAACCTGATAAAATACCACCTGTACCTCTACCGTTATGATGTTAGCATACCAGTTGCGCATTAATTTGCTTTTCCAATGATTATTTCACAATAATGAAAGTACACCTCATGGTTGTGGATACATACATGATGATTACGCATCTATATCTACACACAAATAGTTGTTATGGCGTTAGATATTTTAAAGAAATGTCGTGGTTTAGAAAGAGATAAGACATGCTCGAGGTACACACGTGTAGTTAACATTCTTACCTTTTTATGTTACAGAGAGACGTGATATTCTGACGAGGGAACCAAACACGATATTTGGAGAAGACTTAATTGCAGTGCTGCGTTTGTTGCGGATTACCATCCGATAACAGTACCAATATGAGTGTGAAAGGGAAGGGGAATGATGGATACAGATGGGTTATTGACTTTTCCTTTAGAGAAAATGGATGTTTTCAAAAGCAACTTATGCAAGGGCCTTGGTTTGACACCCAGGGGGAGGCGGAGGAAGATGCGAATTCAAACGGGAAAAATACCGTAGAAGATTGGCCTAATGGCAAAATACACTCCATCTACTTTGAAGATAGCAAAGGGAACAAAGTGGGACCAAAGTCTAAGAGTAAATAGAAAGAATGTCTAAAAGAATTGTTACGAAGTGTTATTCTTTACTGAGCATTTGGTAGAAGCTCATAATATGATGGAACCATATTTGCGATTTATATATATTTTATTTTGATATTGTATTTCTACATTCTTACAATCGGATGGAATCTAAATAATTGGTATGTGATCCACGGACTTTCTTTGCAATACAGTGTTGTCGGGATAATTATGTTGCATTATGATGTTCCTTTATTCTTGGATGTATCTACAAACTGACACCGGAAGTCGTGCTAATGTGTTACAATGAACTGCATGCCGGTATATTTCTTAACTGTGGCCTACATTGTCAAGTGTCAGTTTTAATATACAACTGATATACATTAATTTGGTGCCGTGTACATTTTTGCATGACATGTACACATGATTCCAAGATAATTGTTTACGTCTGTTTTAACTTTATGTGTATAAAAATTGTTACAAAGTCAGTATTCAAAACATGTTACATAATAATCGCAATATGGATATACATCTACTTAATTATACCGTGTGCACATATTTGCCTGACGTGTACACATTATTTGATGGGTTACTATCATCTACATCTCACTGTACAATTGGAGGGATGGTTGGGATTTGGGAAATCTTAACGAGATTTTAAAAATCTCAAAAACGTGCTTATTTCAAATGCATTATGGGTAATACATGTACCTTGATTAAATCAAGTTCATGCTGCTGATTTGACTGTGGTAAATAGTTTATCTTTCTTGAGTTCAAGTATAAGCTGTGCATTTTGCATTCCCTGGCACTCGTGCATGTCCGCTTTATGTATATACAAATGTACACGTGTTTGCACTGCAAGGGATCGAACATGGTTTCGCATGTGTCAGGATGGTCACGTGACCTAATAAATACAAATTTAAGTATTATCACAAGACGAATTTCGTCTGCAACAGGGTAGTAGTATTGTAGGCCTATGTCACACACAGTCTCAATTGAAACATCTCGGCTATTTCCGCCATGATTCGGAATCGAAGCCTTAACGGAAATGGCCGAAATGTTACGATTGCTACAGTCTATCTCACTTTGCACTATTTTCCTCCTTTTGTACAGAGCGTGGACGACGATACATTTCAGTAAATTATCTTTAGACTTCCCCGGGGCATTTGCTGAATAAATAAGTGATAGTGATTCTGAATGAAGAACGCTCCTCGGTACGATCTTCAATCCAATATAATATGATACGACTTGGACTGTATGTATATGCAAATTAGTAATGGATATATGATATATGAGTAGATATCTATTTGTATATATTTGCTTATAATCTTCATTCCCATATACACGCTTGGAGAAGGCATTCATGTGTCTGCTAGGGTCGCGTTAGAGCTTGCATAATGTTAGATCACGTGATCATGTAGATAGCGCCAGGCTGTTCAGATGATGCCTTTCGATACAATAAAAACGCTTACTCTCCAGGAACACATGGTCATATAATTCTGGAATATTTTTTACAAGTAACCACAACTGTCAAGGAATAGTGTCTGCTTACACCAAGCTCGCCAAAAACGTTTTCTTTCAAATATCCGAGCTGGTATAAATAAGAAGCTATGGTATTGTTTTGTTTATCGGTCCACCGACAATTTGAGTCGATTAGAGCCAGACTTGGAAGGTTTATGTCTTTGGTGGCGGGTTAAGGGGGTAGCTGTTCCCATGCCACACACATCAACCCCATCAATCACCTTTGTGGAGTACATAAGCGGGTACCCAATAAGTCAGCGTTATGTACATACAAGTTAAGTTGAGAAAAATGATATTTCGTACACGCTCTCAACATTCGAGAAAACTTAGTGAGGTACAGTGTAGCTTGTAGATTTTACAACTTTATATAAACATATGTATATCATATTTTATCATCTTGAAGTTATATTTATCGTAGTCCGTAGTACTCCGTAGGTTTGTACTTTGTAGGTTTTGTATCGAACTCCGCAATGTTAAAGCCTCTCTTTGTTTTGTTTGTAGATATAAAATGTAACTCTCTTCAACTCATAAGTGAAGTATACAATTCAATTCATTAACATCTAAAAATAGAACGTGAATGTATATCCCCACCTTTCTTCAAAACAAACCAGTTCTCGCATGCGTGCATGACATATTCTCCTCGTCTCATTTATGTATAGAGAGTTGAGCACCGCATCAAAGTTTTCCCATAATCAGGGGGTTGTTTCTCAGATTTTAATTGTTATTATGAATAACTACGGTATAGATATCAGATGATATCAACAACAGGTTAGATATCATATGTTTTAAAACATTTTTTTTTTAATTTTTAACCAAAATATAGAGAGGCTTTAAGTGTTATTTTTAAGTAAGAGTGAGTATGGATATAGTTGTACCCCTGTTTAATATGAACGAAAAGGAAAGAGAGGAACAATCTGTATTCTTATCTTCGAGTTCTATTTCTTGTTGTAAATTCTCGTTGATATTTATTTTTAAGAATATTCTAATAAAAGGTTAATCAATCATATTATGTCTGTTTACATTTATGTCAGATATAGTTGCTTCGTACTTGTGACTTATCCTACATTTTACAAGTACGACATATACTCTGTATGTGTTGTCCAATCGTCTGTATTCCTACGACATTATATCTGTATGTGTTGTCCAGTCGTCTGTATCTCTACGACATTATATCTGTATCTGTTGTCCACTCGTCTGTATTCCTACGACATTATATCTGTATGTGTTGTCCAGTCATCTGTATTCCTACGACATTATATCTGTATGTGTTGTCCAGTCGTCTGTATCTCTACGACATTATATCTGTATCTGTTGTCCACTCGTCTGTATTCCTACGACATTATATCTGTATCTGTTGTCCACTCGTCTGTATTCCTACGACATTATATCTGTATGTGTTGTCCAGTCGTCTGTATCTCTACGACATTATATCTGTATCTGTTGTCCACTCGTCTGTATTCCTACGACATTATATTTGTATCTGTTGTCCAATCGTCCGTATCTCTACATTATATCTGTATCTGTTGTCCAGTCGTCTGTATTCCTACGACATTATATCTGTATCTGTTGTCCACTCGTCTGTATTCCTACAAGTACGACATATACTCTGTATGTGTTGTCCAATCGTCTGTTTTATATTCAAACCCATAGAGAGATTTGGAACATTATAGAACATAATCGGAAATCAGTGACATTTTCCGTAACCGGATATATACTTCCTAGTCACTCGGCTTAACTCGGGTGATTCCGGTTCATGAAGTCTTTGATGTACAGGTACGGAATCTGACGAGATGTGACGAGTGATTTTCTCGTTGATGAAAACTGTCGATGTCCCCGATTGATTGTAGCTATGTAGTACAAGTTATTACTACTGTTTTGTTTTGACAGTCAACAACATGCCTTCAATAATTAATTGCCTACAGTGTAGGTATCAATTATATAGTGAAAACACCTACATCATGTACGTATTATGGTGTTATCGATTTACACAAAAGCGGGAAACATTTGTTGTTTTGTGATCTAGCGTGCTCTGTGGGGAGTTCAGTCATGCGACATATTTTGATCTTATCATTACCTATCCTGTGTATATTATGATTATATTTCTCTTACAGTAGCCCTGGGTTAGGGATGCTGGGTAGGGTAGTGTTAGGGTGGGGATGGGGTATGAGATAGGGATGGTGGAGTTGAATAGTGGATCGTTCGACTGTACTGGATCAGACGACTATGTTGCAGCTCGGTCTTTTACTCTTTAAAATCACTATTGAAAAGTCGGAAATCCTCGGCAATTTCCGTAATCGACAAAAAGTATGTTTTTATTTACGGAAAATCCCGACGATTTCTGATTGAACTCTGTGGCATTGAAATCGCGGATTGTGTACTATTGTTATATATTCATGCATTAATTAAGTTCTTCGCCCCTATGTGACAACCTTAATGCGTCTGACTATGGCTGTCCCGTTAAATGTAACATAGAAGTGGAACAGCGCAGGGATAGATCAACAACAGACAGGTTATCGATCACCGCGGGAGTGGCGTATTGATTTTTATGTTCAAACGGAAGTAGAGGGACGGGGCCTGATATTTCCACGATCAAAAGTCTGCTGTTAATTACCACTGTCGAGTTAGGAACACAACAGGTAAGCCAGTCGACCGGGTCAATATTGTCGCTTATTTAATTTGTAATTTTCCGGTTAATATTTTAATCTAAGCATGTAGGATTCGCAAAAATGTAGTACCTGAACAGATAAAGCGAACGGTTTGGTGAACAGAATAAACGTCATGATTAAAGGTACTAATCAGACATCGCAGTCAAAATAGGACACGTGTGATGAGAGACAAAGGGATATAATCAGGTTACAGATGTTGTTAAAGTTGAGTTTTTTTCCTAGAAATACCTTGTTATAAAAGTGAGATGAATCGGTCAGTCAGTTAACAACAGGTTATATGTCAAACATCGTACTTTACTCGCGAATAGGTGATTGTGAACGTCTTGTTGCAGCCTTGTGCGATAAATACAAACGGCCATTAGATAGTGAGGGTCAACAGGAGCATCAGATTTTACCTCAAAGATGAAAGTGTTTAAAAAAATATCTCCATGATTATTGTTAAAACTGTAAAACTGGACAAAAGGAGTGACTCTTGGCAACATAGGGATGACGTCACTTGAAGTTTCCATCGCTGTCAGAAGATCTGAGCAACATCAACCAAGGTTGTATATCAGTTGAAGATTACGCGTAGCTACACAGACGCATTTCGATGAACAGTGTCGACTACACAATCATTATTGATGGCAGTGTGCCGACCATGGTGCGTATACAAACTCAGAGTGGTCGCCATACTTCTTCCAAAAGATACTTGCTGTCAAGTTTTCATACTTTAGTGCCGGACTCGAGCCCGAGTTGCAGGAGCATGCGCGCGCGTGTCTTCTATATTGTTGCACCTGGGGTTTGCACGACATGCAATGACAATGACAAGATTTTATTCTCATTAACATATAAAGTGTAGAGAATGAGATATATACAAAATTGTACAGGACATATGATATAATACATGGATACATTTTGTTAAGCAAGAGAATATACATGTATTTCAAATAGTGTTGAGTCGTATACTTATTTGCATAATTAATTTCACAAGTGATTTCAATTCATCATCTACTACAACATCCAAAAGGGTATTAAACTTGGATGTACTGGGACTTTCATAATAGTATCTAGATAAATATTTTTTCCTGTTTAATGCTATTTGTTGATCGCTACAATTAAATAAATAATGGAATTCGTCTCCTATTTCGTTCAGGTTGCAAAGACTACAGATTCTATTTTCTCTTGGGATGTTATTCTACCTTCCGTATTCAATTGGTAATTTAACATTACAAGTTCGAAATTTACAATAGGAATTAGCTAGCTTTGGAGGGAGGTCAAGTAGATATTTTTTACGAACTAAGTGATGCTTATAAATTCTGTAATTGGCCCCTTTCGGAGAATAGAACAGTTTTCCAATTACAAATGAACATGTTTTTAGGGTATCAAAAACAGTATTTTTAAAGCAACATATACTAGTAAATTCCTGGTTTTCAAAATCATATAATAAATTACGTTCGTCAAAAATATATTTTTGATATAGTTTGACCATTGTGTATTATAATTTCTTGATCTTTTGCTGATGAGGTACATGGAGTAAGGAACTGGGCACTTTGTTTGGAAGAAGCTTTCAGCACACAAGTTCTTTGTCTAAGTTCCGATAGTATTCATCTTCACGAGCTGGATTTGCTCGAACATTAACGGTGAAATAATTGGAAAGATTGGTGTTGTCAATGCTGGTCGTAACTTCAAGTATAATTACAGAAGAAAAGACTTTATCAAGGATACCCGTATCCGATTGACACTTCTCCCAAACACCTAGCTTGTCTAAAAGTAGTTCAAAATATATACAATACTTCTTTAGTGGTTTTAACAATCAATTGATAATACGGCAACATTTCCTCAATTGGCGCAGCCATTTTGAAAAAAATGGTGTGTGTATTATTGACCAATCGAATGCTTTCAAAGAATCTGGAAAACCTCGTCCTGACTAAACAAGGCAGCATGAAGACTTTGGTCAGGATCTCTTGTAGCATGCACATGTAACAATGCAAGGGTCTTGTTGAACGAGACTAATTCCGCTCGGCGATCGCCATTTTAAAATCAAAGGACTACACCTGGGTTGTTCGAGCCTAGCCAATCGCTGAGCCGGTACAAAATTACACCTCTCCTACAATATATGACCACAACAAATAAGCTATAGCCAAAATCAAAATAAGTCATTTTTCTTCGTTTTAGAACTCACAACTAAATCAGCAAATCAGCTGCTGTCACAGGTCTCTTACCAAAATGTGGTTTAAGCTATGCAGATTTTTTCTTGAATAATTAACATATGGATTACGTACTTTCTACAAAAAAAAAAACAAAAAAAAAACCAACAACTCCGATGTGGCCCAGCGATATAAGCTACATGTACATACGGGTACTTCTGGCTGTGAGTGCCGTAGATCGTGAGTTCGAGGCCCTGTCAGGGCACGGGACATAAAGTTGTCTTCCTTCGTCTGTTGTGTAACTATTTTATGTATATAAATATACATTTGTTGATTATTTAAATATTGTAATACAAATCTTAGTATATTCGCTACTCAGAAGTTTCCATTAAACGCAACACAGAACTTGTTCATCAAACTACAATGTATATGTAAATTACTAATCTCGGCGTACCTAAAAAATGTATATTTATTTGACTTAGTTTGCCATGCATGTAACAGCATTATATTCAAAGTCTTAAAAATCATTTCACATCTTTGAACACATGGGTTTGTAATTTAACATATTACATGTATTTTTGAAAACACTGAAAAAACAAAAATAAATAAATAGCAAATGCACTTGACAGCCTATTGAAATTTTCCATCGGCTATCTGATAAATCAGCCAAAATAATCTGTACGTTCATGACATATGGAACTACAATCTATAAATCTAGACAACATTTCTCTTCACTTTATCCTCTTCCGTTTTTTACACACGCACATATCAATATCAAGCGTGGATGTTCGGGTGGGACAGTGGTAACACACTTGCATATTACCAAGGCGACCGGGTATCGGTTCTCCGATTAGACGTGAAAATGTATGGGGTCACCTGCCCAACCACATGAAGATTGCCCGGGTACTCCGGTTTCCTCCCGCAGTAACACTCCTCGTGTGCTTCCGTCCGGGCCAACAAGCGTGATCTATATAATTAAACAATTGTTGTAAAATAAATAAAGTTAACAATACCAATCCCGTGTGTATATACATTGTACACACATCTGATTTGACATCTAGTTTGATCCAAATACGTTACCGATGCCTGCAAACGCAGCAGCTTTGTTACGTCTGAACAAATATCAATAACACATTTAAATATCTCCTTTGATATCAATAACGCGAAGAGTTATGGAGGTTTGTGTTTACATTTAGATTTCATATATTGATATTTCAGATATTTCGCGTGTAACTTATTTAGGTTTCTGCACTTGATGAACTTTTGATTGTTATGAATACCTGTAGATGCAATGTAATAATGCGTTTCAACTTCCTTCTTGTGTTACAAATTAGATTTAATCGTGACGTGTGACATGCGATAATTGTGTCCAGGTTTACCTGGTGTAGTTAGTTTCGTATAAAATAGCTCCAAATTGTGCGGTGCGATTAGTTTCGTATAAATTCAGATAAAATAGGTGCAGTGGGCATTCAAACAATAGAGTTCATTTCGTCCGTGTGCAGTCTAGACTTTGTTTAATCAGCTAATGCATTATATATCAGTCCTCAATGGGTAAATTGTTTAAAGAATGAGCTATGTATTATATGATACGATAGCGGCACACAACCGCATATGATCTACCTTATTTCCGCACGGAAACGTCGTCTGTTATAATGTGAAAAGTAAAAACGAAAGAAATTTTCTCTTATCCTGATTATTATGCGAGAGATGATCAGGAAATAATAAACCGATTGACATGTTAATTAAAATGAATGATCTTTGGACCACCATTCGCTTTGGTGAAAAATGCCTTTTCATGCTGATTTTCTCGATATCTAGACTTTATGGACAGAACATGATATAAAAAAAATCCGACTATTTCAAAGGAATGATGAAAAAATACCACAATTCTTTAATTCTCCGTCAGTACTGAGTTAGTATACAGTGGTGTTTACAAGGAGAATGCTAATCTAATTAAAAAACTTTACCTACAAGGAAGAATAATTTCACAAATATGGGAATTTATACAAAAGCCAAAAAACAAAAAACAAAAAAATCAAAAACAAAAAACAAAACAACAACAAAACATAAACAATTTTTGCAGGAAATGATCATGATATTATGATAAATAGTAGATTATGGGGGAACAGCTTGACCTTACCATGCAATAAAAATAAAAATAATACAACACATCATTGTGGGTTTTTTTCATCAATTTAAGAAGAGTTATCTCCCTGCTATAATCAATAGCGTTGCTCTGCGTTTGGTTTGTTTTTATTTAACGTCCTATTAACAGCCAGGGTCATTTAAGGACGTGCCAGGTTTTGGAGGTGGAGGAAAGCCGGAGTACCCGGAGAAAAACCACCGGCCTACGATCAGTACCTAGCAACTGCCTCACGTAGGTTTCGAACTCGTAACTCAGAGGTGGAGGGCTAGTGATAAATTGTTGGTAAACCTTAACCACTCGGCCACCGCGGCCCCTGTGGTCTGCGATTCACTGGTATCATAACCAAACATGCTTCATGACTACTTCTTATATGTTTAGCGCTCAGGTAAGTATCGCTTATTTCGGCCTGATAAAGTATGAAGAAATATGATTTTTGCTTGACTTACAAGATTCAAATTCCTGTAGATATATATATATATATATTTATATATATAGATCAGATAGAATGTTGATAGCAAGGCAACAATTGGATTTTATCAAAAAGTCTGATTCAGTTCATGAGACCATGAACTGAAACGAGTATAAATAGCAATGGCTCAGCTGACAGAAAATCCGCGGGCGTCGAGAAGAAATACACATCCCACTGCTTTCGGGTTACTGCCGTGGAACATCTTGACCACGAGGATTTTCAAACCAGAGATATCCTGTTTATGTCAGACTACCAAAATGAGTCATCTTTCAGACCGTACAATAGGTCCATGGTGTCTTCACAAAACAAGGCATGAGTAACTCGCTGTCCGCCATTTTTAGACCTAGTCCATCAGCATACAACAGTTAAGTTATACCATGTCAACTCTTGTTTTCTTCGCAAGTTTAACATTCAACAACTGCACATTCTTATTCAATAAGTAGCAGCACGTCAACACGTGTTTTCGCGGTAGCCAAATTACTTCTGAATTTTGGTGACTTTCCTCCGCCACGATACGTCATAAATATTTCATTTAAATGGACTTGATGAAAATAATGTTGCCGTTTTTTTTGGTATGTTGATACTGTATTAATCTATGAAACGAAAAAATAAATGCAATAAGATTTCCTCTTCATCTTAAAAACCCTTTGTTTGCTGTAAGTTTTTTCTAAGAACTATGTCTAAAAAGATTGACGGAATAATTTACGTGCTGATCAGCTGTCCTGTCCTGAATTATTGACGGGGTTTTTGTAAATTCTGCGTTCGCATGGTCGTTTATTTTTTTACTAGTTATATGTGGAAATGTAGATATAAGCATTGAACTACATTCTGTTTCGATTACATGAACGCACACTGCATTAGATGAAAACAATGCTGTTTGATGTTTAATTGATATTTAATTGATATTTTAGACCTGATCTGTTGGCGCAGTTATACTATCATTGACTTAATATTCCTTGTGCAATTTTGAAAAAAAGAGATAAACTGTATCGTGTAATACCAATATCCGGTGTCGCTCTTAAACAACAATGTACGTACACGTAGTTGTTGATGATAATTAGACGTATCGCGGTAATGTGACATTCGCCAAAAAGAATGCCATGCGATAAACTGAATGTTCTTCATAGTATAGTATTGATTTTTATGAATTATGAGAGCGGTGCTGGAATAAGAATGATATTGATCGTATGTAAGGTAGTCCCGTCGTCAAGGTAGTTTTTCACCACCTATTGTTTTATGCATGGATGACTTTTCCTGAATTGTATCCATTAACATTAATCTTTGCGCACATAGAATATCGATTTGTGAAATGAAACGAAAGTTGCTGGTATAGATTTAATCATCACTGGGTTGACCCCCTGTGTAGACAATTGTGAGGTCATTGCTATTGTATACGACAAAAAAAAAAATGTCGTCCTTTCAGAATGGTTATTATAGATGCCGTAGCTGCAATCAATACAGTACAATTGTGCTACCCATGCTACCCAACATGTCGATATATAAAATGTTTTGGTTAGAGCTACAAGTTCGTGTCGTTGTTGAATTCAAATAGACAATCCAGACAAATTGTGAATCAAATGCTTTCCAGTTAAAATCTATATGTTATTTAAAAAATACAATCTATAACTACAGCAACATCCGGGCTACGAACTTAGACGAGATTGTTTATTTTAAATATATCTATCTCAAAAAATTATATTGTATATCAAATTGAGTATAACTTTAAAAATCACTGTTGGGAAATGTTAAAATATTTCATCTAACTAAGACGAAAATCAAAAGTGTCAGCAACTGTGTTGTATGAATATTTAAATTAGTGAGGAGAATACCATTACGATTCGGTTGGTCCTACAATTATGTATTTATTATCGTTGGTAAGCAGAACGCTATGCAAGGACTCGTCTTCCCAACCTCGAGTCTCCATTCTTTACAAACATCGTCCGAGGGAAGCTGTCTTTAAAACTCGAAAAAAACATATACTTTCTGTTTTATGCTTTTTCTTAAACTCATTTCGCTACATTGTTTTAATAAGAAGAAATCGCCGTTTAATGAATATAAAAAATTACAGATATAGTCGCTTTAAGGAATATGGAACCTGCATATTGAGTATGCAATCTACAGATGTAGTCGCTTTAATGAATAATAAATTTAAAGATGTAGTCGCTTTAATGAGTATGAAATCTTCAGTTATAGTCGCTTTAATGAGTATGAAATCTTCAGTTATAGTCGTTTTAATGAGTATGAAATCTTCAGTTATAGTCGTTTTAATGAGTATGAAATCTTCAGTTATAGTCGTTTTAATAAATAAGAAATTTACAGAAATAGTCGTTTTAATAAATAAAAAAAATCTACAGATATAGTCGCTTTAATAAATAACAAATCTACAGTCGCTTATTCGCTTTAATTTCCGTCGTAATTAATTATATTTTTTGTTTGTTTATGATAAGGGCCACCTTTCAGACGAAACTGAATCAAGAAAGTTAAAATTATTGAGCGATGTATTGAAAAGTTGAAATCGATATGCATGTGATTTGATTTTGAACTGGTCTAAAGCGGTAGGTCAGGATTTTTTTTCTTCAATTTATTGATTCTATGAATAAACCGATATTCATGTAGATTCTAAATGGATTCTGGTATCATACCCAGTAAAGATCATACGTGCTCTTGAGTAGCCAGCCTCTTGTCTATTCGATGCCCTATAAGACCCTCATTGTAGTACACCGTGCCTTGAATATGCGGGCCTATTCATGTTTTTTTTTTTAACTTTCGCCGGAAATGACCAATCACCAGGCTCAGTGATAATCAGGTTCTTGACTTTGAAAGAAATAAAGTAAAAGCTGTTGGAATAATACTCGTATCGAAATTGAATGTGAGATAACAAGAAAATACGTCAATGTTGATAATACGACATACAAAAATGTACAGAAATCTGATAGAAAATCACAGATAGATAATATAAGAGTTGTACAGTACATATTCTGGTTTAGGGCCAAATTAGGCGTGCGAGTTGATCGAAACTACGTAGTATTGGTCGATAGCCCAATGTGGCGACGAAGACGAAATTATAACAATGCTATCAACGGAAACGAAAGAACTTTCTATTATTGTTGTTTTATTATTTATACGAAATTGGATTTTTAAACAAAGACGTGAAAGGAAAATGAGTGACAAAAATCACCATCAGTATGATTTAAAGGCCCGTCAATGGTAGCACCGCATTGATTAATATGAATATTTCAAACATCCTTCGCATATACACCATATCTTGCTAAACAGAGGCTTTTCATATATTTAATTGAATTGTATCCGGAAATTGTAGTCATATTCATAATATGTATATACATGTACATTTACTCTATACTTGTAACCGCAACAGTCTGAAATGCGTCCCCAAGGAGATTTAACAAATCCTAAAGTCTTGAAACTGAATAAGGTACAATACAGATGTTCAAATGTAATTCCAGATACACGAAAATTACGTCAATCAATATTTTAAGATACATAAATTAATGGATTACTCCAGGTATGATTAGTTTGACTCGTCAATTAGACGACAACCTTCCTATCTGTATCCAAATGTTTTTTTTTTTTTTTTTTTTTTTTAATTCTTCTCGGTAATTTGTGATTATAATGACGTAACTTAAGTTTCGTCGAACTTATCCTTATTCTTATTTGTAAAAGAGTAAGACACTACGATTTTGAATGTTTTTCGGTATCTTAATTATTATATCAATATTGGGCATAATTACGAGATCGATTTATTATAAAACACGTCATCATTTAACCATGTAACTAAAAATTGTATTTTGATAAATAAATGAATAGTAATTCACAATTGGACAAATAATAAAATATTATCTATATCAGACGAACACGTCCCTAGAGAGATGGACAATTGGATACTTTAAACTTAATTGTGCAGCAACTTGATCGAAGATCGCGTTTTCATGCCTAACGATCTTTTCGTGACTATTCAATTTCGCGATTTACAGTCATAAAAGGCCTACTGTGAGTGAGACTATTTCGCGGTGATTAATTTTTACGAATTCTAATCTCCCGCGGAATTCGCAATAATTAATTAGTTTACGGTATACTTTTAAACTGAAGAACATAGCTTTGATCTCTCCTAATACAAATATATGTTCTCACTCAAAATTACTCTTAAGTCATTACAATATTGCACTGCGAAGATAGACAAGAATTAATTTAGAAGTGATAAAAGGTGTTTTTTTTTAGAAACTTAGACATTGATTTGTTTTATGTTGTATAACATCATATTTCATTTAAGTATGAGTTAAAAAGTGTAATCAGTCCTTTCCGTCGAGGATTTCGTTCAGGAAAAGAACTATACAGGTTACAGACTTTATACATGATGTAGCTAGGTTTCTAAAATGGATTTGGGATGTACGAGTTATGCCCCTTCTTTAAAGATGTTGGTTGTCTCTCTTGGGTCCGTAGCAATCAAACATTTTTATAGCATCAGACCACAATTGATATCCCCCTTTATTCTACCAAAGAAAAAATAAAAATAAAAACATTTTAAAACTTTGCAAAAAGATCTGGTTTTTATTTCATGTTGTAGAACTATTCAAGCAGAACCTACTGTTGGCTTGAAAGTACCTCGCGGCCTGCATTTACTAAAGATATTTCTATTTAAGTTTGACCAGCCCACTATATTATGGGTAAATCCGGAATATTTCAAAATAGTGCTACTCAAGTCTTATAACACCATATGTCCTGCCACAAACAAACATGGAAATGGTGTCAAACAAAGCTCTATCACTAAAATAAAAACTGCACTAAAAATATTTAGTGACAGTCCTGAAAAGACCTCTTTCAGGAACCATGTAGAATTTTGCCCGCGAACCAATTTGACCAAAACCAGATGTTATTTTTGCACCCCTAGATTGAACACTTTGAATAAAAAGGTCTAAGGGTCCTGTGTTATAGCCAAACTAAACTTGTCCATCAGTGGGATATGGCTTGGTTCACCTTTTCATCCAAACACTAGCAAAACAATAGTTTTTAGTCAAATAAATCTAATTTTCTAAAGAGGATGATTTAATGCAAATTTTGATCCTACATATGCAGCTAGATATCGCACAAAAAAAATTAAGAAAATAGCACAAATATTCAGATAAAATTTGTCAAAATATTGAGGCGATTTTTTAGCTGTTTTTAATTGTTTATGAACATAATGCACCCACTTCAGGTTCTTGTGCACCCAAAATATTTTGCAATTTTTTGACACAATATGTTTGCTTAATCTAGTGAAAATTTCAATAAATTTCATGACCAGTAATTTTGTCATTTAAAACAATAAATGCAGGTAGTCAGTATCTCGAAATCGCCATTAACAAATACAATGTTATTGATATGGCTGTATTTGGAATGTATCTTCAATCTCTCGTTTTTCAAATGATGATATAGATATTTTGATGAAACTTTTAATATGCAAATATCTTTGTGTCTATCTCTAAACACAAAGTAAGAGACCCTGAGAGGTCTGTATCAAGACAGTAAAACACTAAGGAAACACACAAGAAAACTATTTGCATTATTATATCCTTCTGGATATCTCGTTAGCTTTGAAAAGGCATGATGATCTGTTAATATGCGGGCACAAATGAAGTTGAAATCTGGATGGCCAGGATACAACACAGAATTGCTGATCACGTTGGCAGCAACTGTGATAAATCAATTTGACTCTATATAGGTCATTGTTACAATATGTAAGTGTGCAGACTTTAGTTTTTGTTCTGTCAAGCAATACATTTTATTTTCTGTCACCGAAAAAGATAATAAGTTGGAAATATTGTACTGTTTTTAACGGAATTTTCAAGGGTGGATACAACACACTATCTCTGATTTCAGGACTAAGTTCGTTCCACTGTCAAATGGAGGACGGAAAGAAAGAAGAGTTAGTTAATTGTAGACGGAGACAGACAAGGCTTGACTATCGTCGAAGCTTCACAGCTTAGAGCTCAAGTGAGTCGCGACTACATTTGTAGCCGTTAGTTGCTCAGAGTATTAGGTCGTTGGAAGGGCTAGTGGTGTTAGGTCAACTAGCGTTGTACATGCACACTTAGACTGGTCACCAGCCCCCAAGTTTTTTGTTAGAACTACTCCACTAAATTTAATACTAGATTATCTCCCCCTAGTTTGAAACTAGAATCAGACATATCCTAGTGACCAAAATCATAAAGGTCAATTTTATTTATAATTTTAATATTCTAGAGACAGGGAGCCAGTCTAATGCACAGACGCTTGCATAGAATATGTGATTTTCATTTTTTTTTATTTGACAGTGGTATGTGTAATCTGTTAAGCTCAAGGCCGAAAACTCCGCCACGAGCGAAACGGCAGACCACTACACTTCAATCGACTAAAAAACACTTTTATTCTAACTGACACGGCGCACTCTATATGCGACCGTCATCAGAAAACATTCATCTTTAACCTACCGTGCCACTCAATACGAATTGTTACATCCAAAACACAATAATCCGTGAAAACATCGCCGAATTCCTCGCTCAGAACGCCATTTCTCAAACTGCTCCCTGAGCCTGTCCAGATTCTTCATTTACATACGGTGTTCAAAGGTCATGCGATTATATGATCGTCAGTCGTCAGGTGTACTTTTGGGGGTCATCTCCGCATGCATTTTGTCCGGAAAATGCTTCGGCTCGCTGATGAGTTTCATCTAATTTACGATTATTTGAAGAGTTTCGTCGATGAACGATGATTTATAATCATGCACCGTATATGACAGTGGGTAATGTGGTAATGCGTGCGCCATAGGCGGGAGCCGAATTTTTTTTGGCGAGGGGTCTGGGGTCCAAAATTTCGGAACAAAATTTCGGAAAAATGAAATGATTAAATGATTATAGCAAATTTTGCAATCTTTCGAGAATAAGATTTTCGATAAGTGGAAAGGGGGGAGGGGCATAAATTGATTCACACAGAACGTCACTATCGTATCGTTTTCTAAATAATGAATTAATTGTCACAAAGGTAGAACAAAATGCTTATTTATTGATTAACTTTTGTCAGTTTACTGAAATCTGGACGAACAAAAAGAAAAGTGAATCACGAATTAGACTGTCATCAGGTTACTGGAACGTATACATGTGTACCAACACCGTAGCCAATTCCATATTACATCACCGAGCTTACCGTCTTCAAAAAGAACGGCCATCTTTCCCTAACCTTTCGTGACTTTGTTTATGTCGTTACAGTGGTCGTACAGCCAAGAAGCGTTCCGAATGAAGGGAAAGATGGCCGTTCTTTTTGAAGACGGTAAGCTCGGTGATGTAATATAGAATTGGCTACGGCACATGACGGATAACATAACCAACCGACATCCTATATTGACATAGTTATGGTTACTGTATACCGCTGCAAGCGTCGATTTTTCGATTTCTGAATGGTTATTGAGGTACCCATTAGAGGCGAGGCGACTATTCAACCGGACAGGGAGATTCCGACCTAGCCATTTCAGCATCTATTTCCGAATTCGTCAGGTCATAACTTGGATAATACTTGGCCAATTTTGTTCATCGAACACTCATTGGAAAGATAAAACATTTCTCTTTAAGGTAATGTATGTGTCACTAAGATTTTTGACCCGCAGAATACGACAAATTATTTTTTTTTAAAATACGTTGGTCTTCCCCCTCTTTGTAGTTACTACCCTTGATACTATATACATATATATATAGACTATCATTTGGAAAATCGTGCCAAGCCCCTGTGATTGCTACTGTACGTTTATAAGGAGACCCAAGTAAAACTTGGTAAGGACTCCCGCCGGCACGTTACATTATCACTATCACAAGTTATATAGCTTTTAACTTCTCTCTTGAAAAGTTTCACTTTCACTTCACACCAATAATCGCTTGTCGACCCCCATTCAAGGTTTCGGCCTAAATGTGGGACTAGAGACGCATTTTTTTGAATGCCTTGATTACCGAGACTTAACAAAATAATAAAAGACGTTATTGTGTGTTTGTTAATTACAAAAAGGCATTTGATAGTATATCTCATAGAATGTGGCTCAAATTATGGAAAGCAGGGGTCAGAGGTCGTTTGTTAGATATTATTAGATTCATATACGATAACGTTAAATCTTGTGTTGAGCTTAATGGTAAGTTATCCGCAATGTTTGACCTACATGTCGGATTATTACAAGGGGATTCTTTGTCCTTGATTTTGTTTTCTTTATTCATTAATGTTATAGAATCGAAGTTTCTAATTCTTATTGTCAAAGCTATGAGCTGCAGTTGATTAACCTGTTCATTTTAATGTATGTAGACGACACTGTACTGTTTTCAAAAGACATACAAGACCTTCCAAACATGCTCTACGTTTTTAATTTCCTTATCTTGTACCTTTAATTGTTTTCGAACATCTATATTGTCCATGAAATGTACAAGATCATGTTTATTATTTGATGATAGAATTATGTAGTATTTCATATGATTGATTATATATTATGTTATTATGTATATGTATCCTTATGAGCCGTAAGGCTTAAAGTGAATAAACACCAACAAAAACAACAATGGGAAAAGAAGGGATTAAGAGGTAAACTCAGAAAAAAAGTTGTCTTCAGAAAAAAGTTAAAGGATTTACACAGAAGAATGTTTGAATTACTAAGTTAAACCCATTGACCCTTAGATCAATCCTGTTACAATTTGGTCTCATGTTGAATTATAATAATGAATTTACTGTTATTTTGAATAGTTTAAATATACACATATTTATAACACATTTCACGTTTACTGAACTAAAGGCGTGAAGTTTTTCGGATTTGTCCGGTACTACGGTTAGACAAAGTACACTTATTGGTCTTGAAAAAAATGTACTTGGTAAATGAATTTCATGTATCATGTAAGGCAAGAGTTAAGTAGTTTCGTGTTGACTAGCTGTGTACCAAAGGAAAAGCATTTTTTACACTAAAGTTGTACATATTTTTATCCAAGACTTGAGAAACGATTTCGAAAATTCTTCTATATGTATTCTATATCAGCATATTGTAGATCGATCTGAATTGCAGTTGTATCTTACACAGTCAAAAGACTGTGTTTATTATGTAATAGAAGAAAAGTTGAAACCCATTTTACATAATTATGTACCGTTGATTTTACCAAGCCGTATTTTTATCGGCTCCCCTCTGTATTCAAGTTAACTGAATTATTTGCAAGTAAAAATGTTAAAACTTTAAGAAATTAGTAAATATCTACATGTACGTGTGTATGATGGTATGAATTATAATTATTTCGGTTGTTCTCCGTCATCTGTTCCAATGAATTGTAATGTGTATTTATGTATCATGCAGTCCTATGTGATGTGCTACATTTAGAAACACACTGAATTGATTTAAATGTTCCACCCTGCTGCCTGGTCATAATAAATATTTAAACGCTCCGTCAGTAAAACAGAACGCAAACGTTACGCTTAACTTCCTTCCGTCCCGTTATTGACGACTTTCACAGAAGCAGAACATAATCTATTGATCACTAGTTTCCCCTACACTCTAGGGTGTTACCATAGTATCATCCAGATGGTAGTATAGGTCTCGCACCACTGAATTAATGGCCTATTAGTTGATTGTAAACTTAGGTACACTACTGATATTGATGAATTGATTATTCTTCTCCTTTCTAACTTCCCTGTCCATCTGAGGTGGTTTGTTACATTTTATTCTTGTGATGTCTCCTTTACTCACGTCTATATTTATGGCTGTTCAATTTCATATTTATTTACATAATTGTGAGCCCTAATGTCACTGACGAGACCTGGAAGGTTGGGTGATCTATATGATGTCTCTAGCATCACTGAAGAAGTCTAGAAGGAGGGCAATACCGTAGTATTGTGTCCATAACATTACTGCCGAGCTCTAGAAGGACGAAATAACAAAGATATTCCTAACATCACTGACGAGGCCCAGAAGGACGTCACAGTTGTTTGGTGTCTCTACTGTCTCAAACGAGTCCTAAAAGGACACAACATCTGTATGATGCAAGTTTCCTTTAAAAAGTCAACATTATATCGTATCATTGCTTTGCACCTGGGTGTCATTGTCTAGGTTGGTGAAATTGGAAGCGCTAGACAATAAGCATAAAACAACGCCCAACGCCAAATTGTACAAGGAAATAGAATATGTCCAAATAATTTTTTTTTTTTTTTATATTTAGCATTACACATATAACATATCAAGATGATCTTACATGAGTGGCCATGACAGATGGAACTTATTAAACGAGTTAAATAATTCAATATGCCACGAGCATTACGGCTAGTGTCACATCAAACTATTAAATAAGTTTGATACATTTTTATGACTTAGCCACGAGTGTAATATTACATTTATCACTTAGCGTCTATTTAAGAGAATATAAGAAAAAAGTATTTTTTCTGTAAAAGACAGATGAAATCCGGCTGGGATTGGACCTTTCCATCTACCCCAGACAAGCATGCGACATATTCATTATTTGGTTTGTTTTTGTTTAACGTCCTATTAACAGCCAGGGTCATTTAAGGACGTGCCAGGTTTTGGTGGTGGAGGAAAGCCGGAGTCCCGGAGAAAAACCACCGCCCTACGGTCAGTACCTGGCAACTGCCCCACGTAGGTTTCGAACTCGCAACCCAGAGGTGAAGGGCTAGTGTTAAAGTGTCGGGACACCTTAACCACTCGGCCACCGCGGCCCCTACTCATTATAACATCCCAATAGTGTTATTACATATGTGTCCTACGATATTTTAGACATTACCTATTGAAATTGAATCATAACGACCGAAGATATTTGTGTAAATTTAGAACTTCTAATTTAAAATTTCCTATAGAGACAGGGAGATGGAATAACGTTCCTCGCGAGGAAAGGTTATGTCCTCTCTGTACAAACTGTGTTGGTGATGAGTGCCACTATCTATATGTCTGTAAAAATGATTCTGTTGTAGCACTACGAGCAATTTATATACCAAAATATTATTATATTAATCCTAATTGTGGCAAAATGAAAGGAATGTTCTCTATATGTAATTCAGGTTTGTTAAGTAAAAGTAAGTCGTTTTATCCAAAGAGTAATTAAGCTTTTAAGTATGTAAAGAACATTAGAATAATTCATGATTTGTATGATTTATCTTGATTTGTCTATTGATTACTTTGTCCATCCAATAGTTCTCTTTTTCCCCTTTATGACCTCTTGTTACATATGTATATATGTCATGAGTGAACCAATAAAATCTTGTAAAAAAATCTTGTAAATCTTGATATTTTAGACATTGCCGTATAGCATGACAGGCAGAACTGACCAGTTATGTGAAAATGTAATAAATAAATACAGTCATACATTACCTGTTGGATATATTAAACTCAGGAAATTCTATAATTAGTTCCAGTTTTCTATACACTCACACACGCCCTTCTCTCACTTATCTCCTACTTATATATATTTATATATATAAGCAGGTGACTTATGTTATTAATTAAATATACAATATTGTTAATAATATCAATTATATTTAATTCTGACAATCGCTTTAATAACAGGTTGTTGGTTTTTCAAATAATCATTTTTCCTATTTGTGGTCCAATCTGATAAGGACAAAATAAGATTTCAGAATGGGAATAAAATTGGATCGAGCAAGTGATTTCATTGAAATTATTGTTCGAATTTACCTTTGACTCTTTAGTGTGTAATTTATATGGGTTTAATGTTGTTTCTAACTGATTATCATTCTAGTAGCTTTACTACAAAACATAAATGAATAAATTAATGAATGGATAGATAAACACATAAATAAGACGACAGTGTTATGGGACATGGCTGATGACGTACAAACCTTAATACATACTCCTAATTTAAATAATTACCAACAAACACATTTTCAAAACACATTTTCAGTATTGTATTTAATCTAAAATTATCGAATGTTGACAAAAACTTCTAATAAAAATAACGTAAATATTACTCGGATTGATATATAATTAATTTTTCTTTGTTTTCATGGTAAATACTCAAATGTGATTGGTCGAAAAATTCTTGTCATTCTTCTATGAAAGAAATTCCGAGAATGGCGCGAAAAATGTGACGTCACAATACCACAATTGACGTTGCGTATTGATTTGAGAAAATGTTTTAAATTAGAAAATCATTTTCAAGAATTAATTATAAGCGTTGATGTCAATTATTTTTTAGTTTCATACCCCGATGAAACTAAAAAAAATGACATCAATGCTTAAATGAAAATTTTAGTGGATTCAATGAAGAAATGACTGTTACCTGTATACAATGTAGTCGTTAGATTTCACGGGGCTGATATTTCGCGGTGGTCCCAATACTACCCAGTTCGCGTATTTTAAATTTCGCGCATCCACGCATTGTAAACATTTAGCAGTGATATCTATACTTTTTGACCACAAATATAGAGAAATTAAACCCCCGCTGATGTAATTAACTATACAGTAGATATCATCACAAATCGATTGGAACCTACAAATCAATATTGAATTTAAAATATTAAAAGCACTCGACATACTGTAAGGTATTACAGATTTCCTAATGATCTCTACACTGTTTAAAGGACATGTAAACAATTCAGACGTGTTTGTTAGCGACCTTCCTTTCACTGTCCACATACTGCATTTGCCCTCATTATCGCGAACCATGACAACATAGAAAAGAATATTAAGAAGACTCTACTAATTATTATTCTGACATAAAAGATGTCACATGCGTAAACATTCCTTACTATTTTGCTCATAATTTCACATTTGCTTACTGTTTTTCTTTTTTTTTTTTTTTGATATATAAAAAAAAAAAATCTTTAATTATCAAGTCTATAACACGACATTACACTGAGTCTAAGACCGTCTCACCTACCGCATGGTATATCACAAATGTGCATATCTCATATATTACATTACTATCAAGATTATTTTTCTTTTAAATGTACACCATCATGTTTTGATTTCAAATATAGTAACGCTCTGTCTGTGTTATACTGTTTGATTCACCTCAGCTTTGACATTTGTATAGAAGTTTCCTCTGTTTATATTTAGAGTCCGTACTCTGTTTGATTAACCTCGACTTTGACATTGGTATAGAGTTTTGTCTCGCGTTTGCTTAACACGTGATATTTCAGGCTATTAATTCCGTCTGTAGTCATTCTGCTGCCGGAGTTGCTTAATAATTTCATCCTGAAATTAAATATATAAAAAAATGTATTAGTACATGTAGGCAAAAAAAACAAAAAAAAAAAACAAAAAACAAACAAAACAAAACAAAAAAAACAAAAAAAAAACAAAAAAGGAAAAAACGGAGCTATAACGACCATACAATTTTCGCCGATGGAATAGAAGTGTATATCCGACTGTCAAAATATACTTAAGCTAATATTGCTTCCAGTAATTTACCTGTTAGGATTGGGTCGGGTTGCTCTTTTCTTGTTGATGTTTTATCATTTTGTAACGGGAAATCGTCATACTGTATCGCTGCATCTTCAAAGAGGCTGCTCTCATCCTGCAGATAACCAAAGACATTTAATAATTGAAATTAACATTTCATCTAAAGTGCAATTTAGTTAAAAAGTCACATTCACATATCCAATACTACATATCCAATATGCCACTTTTGACCTTGTTTCATGCTTTCAGATATGGTTCGGTTAATAATGTCCCTGAATCATAAGTGATTTTTTCTCCCAGCATCACACTATACTAGAGACTGAGTGATAGAAAACATTTTTCCGGTGACAATTACAACACATATCGTTCATACATCCGTGTGAGGCAGATTGAAAGCTAACACATTGAGAAATATTCATAAATTCTATGTAAACCTTATTCATTTTATAACAATTACGAAACAAGTTACGTCAACTTCTATAACGCGCGAGGGTCTTACTGTGGCAGAAAACAGAGATACAAATATAAATAACACAATGCTATCAAACCAATGACTTGTATACCAATACAAAGTTCAAATAATATATAAATTATCAAGATACTGCTGTATTATCAGAGTATCCAATGTGATGTGATTTGCTAAGCTATTCCATAGACAATGCACATAGATGACACACTTAAAGACGAGTTTAACATAGTTTTAGACGTGAAAAGTGAAGCAAAACATCATATCAGTTATTAAATTTCCATTCGGTATACCTGGTTGAGAGATCATCATCTTCCCCTCCCCATCCAAAGAACAAGTTTGAGAAACCATTTATTTTTTCAAAATCAGTCCGTCGTAATTGAGTAACGCCGCCAGCAATAGATGGATACGGAAGCCTGAAAGTGAAAGCACAGTTTGCAATACATGTACTTTACAAGATATAAAAAATATTTTTTAAAACATACCTTTAATAATATGAATATAGATTGATGAATAATGTCTATGAAACTGTACCCTGAGGCTGCTTTATCCTTCGAGAACTCATCCGTGAAGTTTGGATGAAAGGTGTGGAAATGAAGAGGGGACATACGGAAACTAAGAGTGGAGAAAAAAGGTTAAAATATAGAAATAAAAGAGATTTGATGGAATGACATCTTCTTTAAATAACACTTGAGAGGTTTGACAGTGTCTCTTCTTCGTGTTCTTTTAAAACTATATCAAACCACATATATGTAAATATTTAATTAAGAGGTTACGCCACTTCTGTACGAGTGTTTATGCAATTGTGTACAATAGGTAATGCCATCCATTTTTCAGATAGTGATTCATTCTGTATTATGCCGTTGTATTGTTGTCGTTATTGAAATTGTTTTTTTTTTTTTTTTTTTTTGTGTTGTGGCACATTTTGTCAGTAAATACATTTCTATGTAATACCTATGTACTTTCTATCGATGACTGCTGATTTTGTGATAATTTAGTCAGTTCCTTTTGAATCAATATGGTTAAAATATGTATTACTCGGTCAAATTATACGTATCTTACCTATAGCTGAATTTGTCGATAGCCGCCGATAGGTGGCGTGGACCTGTACCACAGCCATAGTATATTCGGTCATCTTCAGGGATCAGATCAACATCATGGAACACAAAGCACGTGAAGTTATAAGAGTGTAATGCCTCGACAAAACCTATGTTCATTAGAAGTCCTCTGTTGAATGTGTTGTCCCCAGCCTGAAATGCAAGATGATGGATATTGGAATAACAAGACTTTATAAATAACATTTTAACAAAGATGAAGTATTAATTGATGGTTAATAAGTAACAGTATTCCAAGGTATCAAAGTATATGGTAAGTCTGTAAATCTGTGTCATGAATCTTAAATGTTTAACCGCAGAGTGGTTACTCCTTGAGACTTCTTGTTTCCAACATAATCAACTTCATACAGAAATTTGGCTTAACACAGCAGAAAGAAAATATAGAAAGCTCATCCAAAGAAAGGCTTCTGTCCTTATACCATGCCGCCGTGACAGTGATGATATTATGTGTATCCGTTTTCCAGATTTCAACAAAATACATTGTGTCGAGAAATAGTTGTTTGTGTGATACAATTTTATTAACACCACAAGCATAAAACATGAAACAAGTATGTTTGCTCGAAATAGCTTCCAAACTTTAAAAAGTATATTATGATATACAAAAGAGCATATGCGCAATACTTGAAACACTTCATAGATACTTTATTTTGATTATTTGCAACTTGCTAAATGATGACCATTCATCAAAGGGAAACAACCCATTCAGGTTCGCTCAGGGAAGGGCTATTGTTTATCGCATCGTTTTGACGTCACCCGCTTTGTTGAACTTACTAAAGTAAACTGTTTGCATTCATTGAAAAAATATAAACTGTATATCGATCTACCTCTACGATGGGCATAAAGCAAAATATGTACAGTAATCGGAAGGAGGTGTTCCCTTCCATAAAAGAATTTGAAACAAAACTTGGTAATTGCACTAAAATTCAAAGATTTTGTGAATACAAAACTTCATTTTGTACAGCATCTATCTATTAAGTTAATCTCAATATTAAAACTTAACTGCAGACTAAATGAACAGAGCTGAAAATGGCGGTTGTGTTTGACCATTAAAGGGACAATTTAGTCAAGTTTGTTTACTTTTTATCATTTCACAAACTATTTCATGAAAGTGTACTTCAGTTCTCCTTATGAACTATCCTTGGTCATATATTGATACAAGTTTATGTTTTTCATGCGTTTTTTTAATTAATTGTAAGGAGGATCCTAATCGTATAACCATACGATTAATATGCAAATGAGCAAGTCGTCTCTACACACTATGTATACATGTGTGCAAGCACAGCCCCATATCGTGACTGTAAACAACATTGGTTTTCATTTGAAGCTGTTAGCGGATATTTTAACTATAGGTTGCGGGTATCGAACCGAACGTAGACAGTGAATGGATAAACAAAATATATGGAGAATTACTGTTAGGTAACGAATATAACATATGTAAGTTTTTCGAACGGTTGCGACAACAATGAAGAAGTTCTTACAGTTACGAGCGGGTTTGCCGAGACTTGACCTAGATCGGCCTACGGAGTTATGTTGAGTGCGATATTTTTGTTCTGTACAACTTCCATTATCATAATTCCATTCGTACTTGTTATAAGTATTGTTCTGATTACATCATGAATGAAATGAATCAAATAGATTGGTGTTAGCGTTTGTTTGCATTCGTACACAAATGAAAATACAATCTTTTTTCTGCATACGTATCGGCCGTATACATGCATGTGTGTACACAATTACACGAACACGAATTCCCGTTCGGTGACCATGGAATAAACCTGTGTTTGGTCGATTTGAATTGTCAAAACAATAAATCATTATTGAATCTATCAATTATAATACATGTAACAACTGTTTGCCACGCATGTTGTTAAATCGAAATCCAAAGAAATAAGTATACATTGGATCTACCGTGTCGTCACTTACAACCAACTCTGTTCCCGCCAGAGGGCGCAACAAGTTGCACTATATTTCGAGCATAGCTATATTTGACGTGGGCTTTCCTAAAACTTAAACTGACCATAATGGACATTGGCTACGTAGCAGATAACTGTTGACCGCAGATTATTTAGTCTGGGTATATGTTTTATCGATTCTGCTTGAATTATAAAAAGCATGCTTGACTAAATTGTCCCTTTAAACACAAACACAATCCTATAATTATTCGATTTTTCCTTAAAAATAAACCTTTCTGCAACTTAACGATTTCATCACAATTTTCCTGTTCCCGAGTCTTCTGAAATTTTGACCAAACTTCATCGACATAATGTTCAATAACTACAAAATATCATTGATGAACAAGAACCGAAAGTGGATGTAACACTTCCATGAAAGCTTGAAAAAATTTAAATTGTGCATAGAAATGATAAAATATTTATTATTAACAATGCATCTCTCAGTTACTTCACAGCATCTAGACAAATATATGAGCTCAAAATCCATTCTACCTTAACTGACAATGTGAAAAAGTTTAAAAATGAAAATCTTTTTTTTGTTTTTGTTATTTATTATAAAAAAGAAACATAGTCATATAATGTTTTTTTTTTTTCTAAAATAGACTTTCTTCCCGAGGATTGGTTTTAAATTTTGATCATCGTTACTCAACATAATATGCCCACATTTAACAAAATATGCTTAGTGTATCAGAACCGTAAGTGCATGTTTCACTGCTGTAAAATATTGACATCGCTAAAAATGTGCCTTGATTTGAACATGTTTTGTCTTTAAAAGTGTCTTACAACTTAATTGTGCAACATTTATCTACATATCCTAGCTCATAAGTTGCCGCAAAATATATTTTTGAGAATACAAGTTCATTTGACAGCATACGTCATTGTCTTGATAGTTTCTTAGATAAAATTTGAACCCTATTGTACACATGTGAGTGGCAACACGAAGTAGGTCATAACACAGGACCCTCGGACCTTTTGAATGTTTTAAACATACCTCATGTGTTATTTCATATACAAATTAATTTTCAGTAAACATATTCTTTTTTTTTTTAAATCGATACACCTGTTTTTTTTTTAAAGATGGGGTTTCTAGCATGTATAATATCTGTGCATGGTTGAAATCGCTTTCCAGTTCAGTAGGACCAATATGCAATCTAATTAAAACTATATCTATAATTTCTTAGTGATGTTTGGACTTGTATTGTTTGACGTCCTATCAACAGATACAATCATTAAAGGAAGAGGCATAGGGAGGTTTGTTTTTATTTTGTTTAACGTCCTATTAACAGCTATGGTTATCGAACGACGGCTACTGTTACAAAATTATCTCCAATAGGTTAAAGATCAATACAATTCCATAAACAATTGTATAACGGTAAACGGATTATTGCATGCGATATACTGACGTTTGCCCTTATGCTTCAATAAGTAAGAATGCAGAAATGGAAAGTGATTAAGCAATGTATCGTTGTAGTCAAATTAAAGTTATTATTAGGTATATCAATTGGAGTAATGAGCAAAACTGTATGTTAACATTTTCTTTTGATTTATTATAGCCTCAATTCTTATTCAAAGATTAAATTGCCCATGTGGTGGGATGCTGTCCATTCAAAATACCGATGCCACACTGATAAGGTTTCTAAGCATTTGTACAAAAATGCCGAACGTTTCCTCACAATTGTAAATTGTACTGAGCAAGTTATCGGTAAGTACGACTGAATAGCAAGAGGAATCAGCTAACTCCATTATACGCATTAGAGCAAGAGCATGTGAGTCTGTTAAATGGAGAAATGAAAATGTAAATATTATTAGAAATAACCTTAGCGGTAATTTAATCAATCCTATTAATATCAGTATTATAATCGTTAGCTAACAAACTGATATATATACACTGTATATAATGTTATATATGAAAAAAGACAAAACTTGTAGTGAGGATACAATTTTAAACGAATTGTTTATAGACTGTGTGAATGAATTGCTAACATGTCTTATAAATGTCTTTTATAATAATTACCAGTCTTTTTCAGAGTCTTGGTCAAATGGTTGTTCCGTTCCGATATTGGTACATTATTTACATCTATTCTTAAAAAGAGGCTGATGAAATGGGATAAACAGTATCATCTGATAACAGTGGCTCAGTATGGATGTAACCCTGGATTTTCTCCAGTAGACGCTATATGATTTGTTCTGCATGCGTTGTTAAACTTATCAAAAAAAAAAAAAAAAAAATCTACTGCTGCTTTGCTTTATATATTATATAAAAGCTTTTGATGTAAATGATAGAAGCCGTTTATGGACAAAACAAGGAACTACAAAATAAAATGTATAGGTATTTTCGCTCTTTCGCTCCTTCGCTCCTCCGCTTCTTCGTTCCTTCGCGTTCGAAATTTCAATCATTCAAACATTTATTTTCTCTTTCGGAAATGAACAAAATCCAGATTTCTGAATTTCTTGCTTGCAAACTTAGTAATGAATTGATCTAAATCTAGCTCCACCGACTTGTAGAAATGGATCATTACCAGCCCAAAGTACTCATAAAGATAAAAATAGAAAAGTAAAATTCGAATGCACTGTATACGTCATACTCAAAACTATGCAGTTATAATATAAAATTCTGATATTGACAGAACTTCAAACCGCTATTCAGTCAGACTCGAGTCGCCTCATTGCGTAGAAAAAAAATGACAAATAATTTACCGTACACTTGAGGGATCTGGGTGTGATTTAGCAAATGTGCACAATTAAAGTAGACATACATGTTTTGCTGGGAAATAACACCATTCCATACAAAAACACTGCGATAAAAACATCAAATGGTATGATAATGAGATGTATATATAGATATGTAGACATCTAAAAAATGAAGCTTGGTTATGTTAATGTATAATAAGCTTAAGGCCTAAGCTTATATTAATATTATACATTGAAGTTAGTCCATTCCTTTGTTTTCACTACAATAAGTAAACGTAATCATATGGATTCTTAAACCAATCAATTCATAGAAATAGAATAACCCGTATCTAATAATATTACTACTTGCTTCGTGGAGAAATTGAAATTCCTTTTCTTTTCCTTATTATTTTCCATTAACAAGAAATTATCAGTGAAATTGCACTTAGCAATGTCTGGGTACCTCAGATTTTGTTGTCTGATCGGTGACTCAGCTTTATCTAATGTATCTGGTGGTTTATCTAGCGGTGGGAATTTGAAATTACCTATAAAGAAATCTTGAATCTTCCGCTGGGCCATTTTGATTTAAACTACTGTATGTATTCACTTGCAGGTCTCTAAATAGCAGTACGCCAAATCAGCCGCATATTCCCAGGAGTTTGTAGATATATTTGATTTATTTTATTTTATATTATTTTTGTTTACTTATAATTATTATCATCTTTTTTTTAAATTTTTATTTTTCTTTTCTTCGTTCCTTTGCCATCGTGTTTTCGCTCCTTCGCCATCGTGATATCGCTCAATGTCTTCGCGTTTAGGAGCGAAGGAGCGATATTGGAGATTTGGCCCAAACTGAACACCATTATGAAAACATGTATGCACAACCGCGCCAAACTGTCCATGACCTACTGAGCCTATCGAAAGTTCAGTGACTTAAGTTGATAGCGATACACACGGACGGGGTTGTGGTACAATGTAGTACAGTAGGAACATCACATTTGACATTAATGTATGTGGAAGAATTTTCTATGATTATAACCTAAGGTTATATAAGCTAATTCACTTTTATAGTCAAACCAGAATGACCTGTTGCGTTGACATTTTCGTGGAATATTCAAAGTGGGTAGTTCCATTTTCATACAATACACAGGTGTGTTAACAAAACACAGTGATTAGGAATACTACTACAGGGTGCTGTTTTGGACCATTCGTTTTTGTTACAATTTTATATTGACAACGCAGGGCTTGTATCATTTATTTTTGATGCATGGTTTACAAATATTCAAGTAACTATGTGAGCAATTGTTCACATGTTACCAGTTTTGTCGCTAAATCTAGAACAGTATAAATAAAAATTATGCAGCTGATGATAAGGCTTGTTACATTATATAAACAACTAACATATATATATATGTATATATACAAAGCATCTATTTCCAATAAATGACTATACACTCGTTTGTAATCAATATGCTATTCTACCACGTTTGCTATGCAGCGCCAGTTTTGATTGGTTTAATTAAAACCGTGTTAATTTGCCAGTAATCCACTCTCGTGTCAATAATACACGCTTGTGAGTCACGGCTGTTACAATCTTTCCTCTCCGAAATCGTGCAATTGTTAACAAACATGGCGGCGTAAAACGTTTGAACGTCGGAGACCGTGTATTTTACAACGGAGAAATTTGCCAGATTGTTAATTTCTATCAACCCAGAGCAAACTTAGCTAAACAATATATTGTAAAGTCAATTTCCACGGGCAACCTTTAATTATTTATGTCAACATGAATTGCTGGCAGACATCCCCGAAAGTTCCCGTAACATTGCTGCCAACTGGCTTAGGGTTGACGTCAGCTTTTGAATATTCATTAGCACGCGCGCCTTATCCTTTCTTGTGAATTGTAACAGCCATGTAGCGACACATTTCCTGGGCTGTCTGCCGTTTTTCTATTAGGAAGAGGTAGATCTCAGAACTAAAAAGTACATGGTAGACTAGAAATAATTAACTTTGACTCGTGTATTGTTGCAGCATATACAACTCGGACTCGGATATATCCTGTAACAATACACGAATCATCGTTAATTATTTCTTAAATCAAAGGTCAACACGACAGGTCATTTTGAACGGACTATACTAATATTGGCACCATTAGTTTAAGCCAAATAGATTCGTTTTAGCCAATTAAAGTGTTTTCCTCAAGAAATCAGGACCCAGTGGGTCAAAGGGCAATTAGCCTTATCATAGTTTAACAACAATTTTAAAGCCCTGACAAATCATTTTTGGTAAAACTCCCATAACAAAATTTTATGAAACAATATAACACAGGTCAGTCTCATCCTAACTTCTTATCTTAATGATTACATACATACAGTTTTTGAAGTAAAGGGAAAATGAGATTTTCACTAATCAAGTGATTAAGCTGTTGATTTACACCATATTTCTATAACCAATCCTCTCTCATAGTTTTGTTTTAAATTTTCATTTTAAATCAACAGTTAGGCATATTTCAAGCAGTTTTAACTTGTTGGAGTTCCTTCAAAATAATCTTCAATTTTAGTATGTACCAAATTCATGGGTTTATGTTGTTAAAATATGTTCTTAAAACACTAATATGGTCGCTAGTTTGTGGGTGAGAGTTCTATAGATAGCACTCTGGGGAGACACAGGAAGATTAACAGTCATATATACAGTAGATATATGGGGATTTAAATTGTATTGTCATTCAGAGGAATCTGCTTGACCTTCGATGAGTTGGTGGTGCAGTGGCCATCCTATGAGAGGTACACCAGTGCATGTGGTCAATGGGTATACTCGCCATTTTTTGAGTTTTGGGGGGAATTTGCTTATGACTTTTGATCCTGCCTCACTTTCTGAGCTGAAAGTAGATATTAGTGAGCTACGATAATACCGAACCAAGTTGATTTGACCATTTAAAATAACAAGTCATGTCATTTACATATGTAGTATTTCAGCTCTCCACGAGACCCTGTGACACTAAACATGCGGCTGCTTATTTTTCCAATTAGTTTATAAATAATGGTATATTTATATGCTTATGAGTTGTGTGTCTCAACTTTTGTCTAAAATCAATAAAATTTTATCTTATTTCATTGTTTTCTACTCCAACATACATCTAGAATGTAGACATTTTGAAAAACTGCAGTCTGCTGGTTTTTGTGTGATGAAGAGTCTTTGTTTAATTATTCATACAGCGGTTACACTCTGCTGAATCCCCTTGTTACTGTACACACGTATACGATATGTGTACTAACACTGGTGCCAACGAACCACATGGTACGACTAATAAAGTTCCAAGTAAATGCAAATATTATGACCATTCCATGTCAACGATTTATTGAATATTTATAATCTATAATTTATTGATTGCAGAGTTTGATTGTTGAAATCCGAGGGCACTCCACAGAGAAATTCTTATACGCTGACTTATGTACAGTATTAATTTAGGAGGAAAAACTGGTACATTTCTTCTGGACTGTCACACATACCATCTTCTCTGTGGTCCAGACTTATGATTGTGTCGATTCCGGGAAAATGTTTGTTGCATATGAACATGTACGGATTGGGATATACACTGTTAATTGTTTATTTATATTTCTTATAAATACAAAATAGCATATCATTATAAAGATTAAAATGCATATGATGGCGTCACTTTAATCTAAATAGATCTTTTTGAAGCCGTTAAGATAATGCCAAGTTCCTGATATTATACAAAGTTAAATGTTCCGTTTGTTTTCTTGTGCAATCTCAGAATTAGTTTCCACTTGCGAGCTCTTTAAAAAGGAGGTAAAATTGAGTCAATATCTAGTATCAATACAGATACTTCCTTCTGTACTGTATTACACATCAGTTTCACTTGAAATGTAGATACAAAATATGCAGAATTAAACAATATCGATAACTGTTTATCTTATCTTGACAACCCCGTACATAAAACAATACCAAATAATGAGCAAATGTGATAGCTTCCTAAGTACTGCGTACGTGTCGGTAAACTCCAGTGACTATAAGGGAACAACGTTGGGTTGGGACTAATCTTGGTGGGGTTTCCCGTTCATAAAATGACGAGAGCAGTTTGTCAAATTTTGATCGGGGGCAAATAGCAATCAGAACTTGGAAATTGTGTAATCACCATTTTCTTAAATATCTGGGTGTATAAAATCGCAGGAAATGTCGGAACAATTTTAGATTGCAACGTAGCCCATCAACACGAGGCATTTCTAGTATTAGTTAACTTGCCTTTAGTTTTTCGTTCGGCCGCACAAACGCTGCCCGGAACACTACAAGCGAGTCGGAGATCCGTTAATTTAGGCTCCTTAATTTATCACAGGAAAATATGTTTATACAGGCAGCGATTCGTCCAAAAATAAATTTGTATAGCATTACTGTATTGATATTTAAAATGCAAAAAAACATATTTTGAATTGGTTATGTTTAACAACATTATCAATTAATACCGTTTTACAAGCAGTCTTATCCCCATTGCCACTTGTCGTTTATAAACCTTGTACAAATAAAAAAAATATCTAATGTTGTTAAAATATATAATGTTCATGATTTCATAAAAAAATCTTCCCTTTTTCTTTCAGTTACGATTCTGTAAAAATACAAACAAGTGTTTCTTTGTCTGGATGTACAAAACCGGGGGAAAACTATATACTACATTGTACAATGCTACACATATATCAGGCCTCTTCAAAATGTAAGCGAGCCAGGGACCCGTAATTGTACACTCCTTGATTAATCGCAGGAATATGTTTTTGTTATACAAGCAACAATTTGTCCAAAAATATTCATATGAAATATATCACTGTTTTGAGATTTGAAACGTAAAAGCACATTTCGCATGAACCATGTTATAAAATAATAATTCCATTTAGTACCGTTTTGCTAACAGACTTGTCCCCATCCCCACGAGCCGTCAAATCTCATACAAATAGATTCGCCGGCATAGAATAAATCGTTTTACTTTTAATCTTGAATACGATAATAACCATATTTTTGCATTCGTTAATCGGGCAGTCACAATATTGATACATATATGGCTTGGTGAGCTTTATTTTCAAGGAAAGAATGTTTTTGTCATTAGCTTTAGTCAGGAAATGCTTTATTTGACAAGAGAGCAAAGGTCAATATCGCTTTTTAGTAATTTAGTAATACTGTCAACCACTACTAAGGTAATGTGAACGTAAACCAGTAATTGGCTTACTAAAAAGTAGGTCATTGTTAATAAGGCGTCCCCTTAGCATGAGGGATACATGTCAATGACTTTTTTTTGCTTGTTTTGATTTGTTTTGTTTGCTTTATTATAATATTAGCCACATTAGATCAATGAGCAAAACCATGATACCAACCAAAACACGGAAAATGTGAATGGTCCATGAGCAAAGATTATTATGCATCTAAGGTACTTCATCGCTCGATAGAAAATAATAATAATAAAAAAGAAAGAAGGAATAATGATAATAGTAGCGTCATAAAGATATCGCTTACGAAATAAATGTTACCAAATATCGAGGAGGAACAAAAGATTGATATTTTACCCTGAAATTAAGAAACAGAAACATAATCTCCGACAGTGGTAATAAGGTAAAATATGGCACTTTTGGCATTTTATAGAAATATGCATCTTCTATCCTAGTTTCAAATCAATCATAATTACTCTTTGTTAAAGACGTAGCATCTTAAAATTCCCATTTAACTAGCGTTTGGCCATCTTACCTGTTCGATTACGAATATTCCGTAGTCCAACTGTTGTCTTGGCAACATGTGATGAAGATTATAAAGAACTGTCCGTAAATGGATGGGTCTGTTCCGGTAGGGTATGACGATAGCAACTCTCTGGTTAGTTCGGCACTCTAAAGGTACATAATGTCCCCCTGGATTCAAATAGTCCAGTTCCAACTCCATTTTCTCCAAAGACGGAGGGTTTTGATACGTTTTTAAGGGACCAACTATCAATATGAAACAAGAAAGTGTTTAGCAGCACTCAATAACTTACATCAGAGTTTCATGATTTCATTTTCAATAAAAATGGTGTTCCACAGCAGACAATAATATTTAAAAATAAATTTATCGTGCTGACTTATTCATATATCAAAAGCCTAATTTCTTCCTAAACTTAATTTTTCCAATAGGAAAGCATAGTTTAATTTAAGAGAAATTACTAACTAAAAAAATCCGATAATGCTTTTCAGTGGGGAAACTTGAAATCAAGAGGGTTATCTCAGCATGATTTCATCAGTTCTTCTGTACGTAATGGTTTGGTAGTTTGCGAACAAATATTGATTTTTATGAAAATATTAAACACACACACACACAAAAAATAAACTAAAAAATAAACAAATAAATGTTAACAGGAGAAGCAAAATACTAACCGAGGTTTGGTGGAGTTTCCGGACATTTTGGTAGCGTTTCAGTCCCATTACCTTTCGGAATCACCATCGTAACAGCCGACACATTTTTGAAATTGTACACTTTTGCCAATTGCTCTTGAATTCTACCACTGTAATTCCGTATGAGTGAAATATCTGTAGATATTCGTTTGCTTTGTTTCTGCATGGTGAAGTAAAATCTAGCTTGAAAAAAAATCAGCAGCGCCATTGCTAAAATGCACATTCTTATTGCATAATCAAATGTGGAAGCCATGCCTTACACAAGACAGATTTTAAGAAAAACAAGGTAATGTCATGTCAACTGCGTCCTTTCGGGGTAAATACAACAAGGTCACGGATGGCTTGTCATACGTGTTATTATCATTTATTTATAACGTGTTTCTGTCAACCGTATTCATGTCAACATCTAGTATTGACGCATCTTTGGTTACGGATGGCTGGCGAAGCATTCCATCTGTGTCGGAGCCCGTATTGATTATAACTCAAATAAAAAAGTGTTAAGTAGCCTAAGTGCACTACCTCACCGTTTGACGTCGGGTTTTTCTATGGTTTGAAGGTAAAACGATAGTTGTGATCCTTTTCGTCCCAAAAAAGTATGTAAAAATTATAGGTGGAGTGTTGTTTCAACAGTTAAGTTACCTGTTATCCGTTTTTAAGGTATCTATTACTGAATATATCAGTTGAAAAAAAATACATACATGAATAAAATATGATGTTTAAGAGGTAATTTACGATAAAAATATAGAAGTGATTATGATTGACGTCTTTTATACTGATCCTTATATTAAAAAAAACCAAACAACAGCAACAACAACAACAAAAAACAAATCGATGTATATAATATGATTTATGTTTTAATAGAAGTAATTATGATTGTCTTCTTTCATATTGATCCTTACATTCAATTTGTGTAGAAAAATACTACATACATGGTTTGAATTTAAAAAGAAAATGTACAAATTAAATAAGATGATAAGTTTATTAAAGCTATTCATATTTAAACGTTTTTGATATAATTGACTTTATTATATGTATCCCCAATATAACAAATGATTAACTTCAGGAGATATGTCACTTATTATCGTATCTTCAAATTAAGGAGAGATGTCACTAATTAAACGGTACCTTTTATTAAAGCTATTTGTGCAAATCCAGGAGAGATATATTTACTAATTAAGCAAATGAAGAAAATTTATCCTGATGTGAACTCATTGATGTGTGAATTGAACACCCAAACTACCCGCCATGCACTGAACACCTTAGCTTAAAAAATAGATATATGTTACAGTCTATCTCTAGAAAATTCATCATTCTCAAATTGCTAACACCAAGTTCAACTCCAGTTAACTGCAACAAACATAGTGGTAGGACTCTTCTTCAGACTGGATACCGGTTCATGGTGAAGAACAACTACAGATACACTACCTACTGGAGATGTTGTGATAAAGACTGTCCTGCAACCATCGATACTACTTCTACCAATTGTACTCATGTGGGGGCAAAGGTCATAAGATGTAATATGCATGTTTCATTTTTCGGGTGATATAACCTCAATTTTGGAGTTAAACAGATATTTTTGAAGTTTCTGTAAAACGGTATCAGGTTTAGAAAGACAAATTGATGAAAATGCATAGATACTGAAAAAGTAGGTCACAGTGACCTAATTTTACATCCTGTCAGTTTTGGGGGCAAATACTTTAGATAATCTAGCAGTAACTTTTCAACAGTAATCCTGCCCCGCATTGGAATCACTGACCCTTCAGAACACTACTAGTCTAATGAAGGGGCTTCAAACGGGGTCACCTAGTGCATTTTCAGATTAAATCAACTTCATTTGTGAGACCACACGTCTAATTTTAGCAAATAGTAATGATCCTTGGAGGGTGATGCTGTTAGCATATACCCAGTAATCTGGTTAAACCCAACGCCATGGCCTGCTGGCGGAGGCATTTTTAGTATCCTTCAGCTTGTAAGTCATATAAGTCTGATTCTGACGATACGTCAATCAACAATATTAATGGTGGTATTATAATCTATTCTCAGCAGACCGATCACCTCTCTGTAGGATAACGTGGATGCAGAGGCCACAGAAGGATGTGGGCCCAGTTGTTCAAAAGGTGATCAGGCCAATCACATTTTAACAACATTTTTCAAATCCTGATATGATAATTTCTGGTAGAACTAACTTGACAAAACGAAATTCTGTTATTCTCTTCCAACTGGCATAATTTAAAGGTGATATACTCACAGATTTTGCAACAAATGATAAATGAAATTTTCACTAATCAAGTGATTAAGCTAATTACCTTTTGGACAACTGGGCTCTGAAGTGTGTTTTTGGCTTAGGGGTCACTGCATGTAGCATTTTACACCCTGGCACCTTTGACCCCTGAAATGTCTAAGCCCAGAAAAAAATCTGATGTTTTCAATTGCATGCAGCTGACTTTGAATAATCTTCCTGCAAAAATATTATAAGCATTATCACTGATTTGCCGCAGAAAGGCCCAAATTGCCACCTCTCCTTTACTGCGATGGGACATTTTAGGCTTTAAGCAGTTATACACCATCCAAACCATCATGCTTCTTTCACTTTAAACGGTGCATTTAAAGAAACACTCAACAACTTGAACTCCGGATCCACAAGGGCATTTCTGGATGTTTTACTGATGTTGATTTTATGTCATTTTAAGGAAATGTATTTACTTTAAAAAAGGCTGTGGTTGTTCTGATTAACAGTGAATAATTACTATTTAATGGGATTGGTAACTATGATTAAGTTCAGTTCTTAGATTTTCCTTGATGTCTGTCATGTTTCACGATAAACAAAATAAGAATGTCCTATAAATTACTCTGCCAGTATATTTCGGTTCCTAAGTTTTTAAATGTTACTCAATTAACTGCTTTTTCTCTCTACATATATTAATTGATCTGTATCGCCATTAGATATTTGACAACTTTTGTTAAAAGAAACTTGTCTTGGACAGTTAATTTGTAACCGCTGGATGGGCCTACCTTATCAGTTCCAGTGACTTGTTGAATCGCACGTTTATGTTATATACTTAAACCAGACTAAAACAGTATTCAACGGGCAAGAGCCACTTTTATCAACCCAAGAGCTCGATGTGGCATCAAACTAAAGTATGCACGAGTTACCTCCCCTCGAACATCAGACAGCAAACGTAAAATAGTTTGAAATACTGAGGGACAATGCATGACATTGTGTGTGGTTTTAAATGTTTGTTTCTATAATTTAATTATCTTAAATATATGTCTTCAAACATATAAAAGCGTTACTAATTCAGGGGTAAGAAGGTACGTCAACATATAGTTCACACACACACACTTCTTGCGGGGAAAATATTGTCGGTTCGGAGGGAATTCGGACGTAGATATAAGGTATACTGACATGTTTAAAACTGCTATATGCCAAACGAATCCGTTGTATCTGCATTTTTCTTTGACCAAACAGTCCAGTTTTCTCCTGCTCTTGTTTTTACAAACACTCCGAACAAGTTCAATGTATACGATAGTTCACACGCACACTTACTACCAGTCGTTCCTATTTTCAGTCTGGTATTGAACACATTTGTTGAATTATGAATGCAGATGAGGTATACATTAAATTTGTATGAAATGGCTTTTCATAAAATACATTTGTCCAAATATATATTGCCAAATTATCCGGCATTTTACAATTGTTTGGTGATATTTACGTAAATTGTTCACACTCACCCCCCAAACTACGGTTGATCACACCCACACAGTTTATAAATGAATAATAGGTTTGGTGTTGTAGAAATTGATTCATTCACACGTGTGTTAAATATGCGGCGTCATGTTAACGGGGAAAGTTTATTAGTCCAACATGGAGCAAGACATATTGGGGAGGGACCACATCAATTTCAGGATTATGACATACTGTGTTTCAGCAAAGGAAATGACAAAAACAAAGCCTCGCACAGTGGGAAAAAGACTTTGTGTAGGTGCCTTACGCATTTTACAGTTTGACCAATTTCTGTCCAAATCAAAGCGTAAAACCACTTCTATGTGATTCTTGGTAAGACACTGATTTGAAGACTTTCCTACAATCTGAGCGGCGCACTTGTAATTCCTTGACAGATCACATGTTGTTAACAGTGCTATTTCTGGTGGCGTAGAAGAGAAAATATCAAAATGGTGTGTAGTGCCATCGGGCAACATTTTGTGGCGATTAATGGTGATCCTAAAACGAAATGATTACTGGCAGATTTTACAGACATGTCGCTTTTATCTAGAGTGTATCCCCATATGATCTATGAGGTCAGCCTATTTTACTAACATAGCGCCACATATTTTACATATGTGCTTTAGTGAATGTTTCTTGCGTGATCATCTAAGTTCCTCTTACTTGCAAAACGGGTTCCTTATCTGTCACAAGAAAAGACATTTTTTCACTGTGTTTTTCTTTGTGAAACAAACTACTAATATGGTTATATATCATATATGTTTACTAACGATAAAAAAACCCGCAAAATTATTTTCGATAGTTATTATTTCATATGATTCTTTTATATGTTCATAGTGTGGGTTTCTCGATTATTTTATCATTACTGAATACATTTTGATGATTTTTGTTGTTCTATCTCAGACGTTGTTTCAATGAACACCGTTAAAACAAGGGTGCCATACGCCGTTTCCTGAACCAAACCATTAACTTGTGTGCCCATCCCTGGCAGCAGTCGCCGCTCTTAGTCTCTTTAACCTTTTCCCGTCAAGGTGTTTATTAACCTTTGAGAGATAATTATTGCACTCATGAATAAGGCCCTGCGTGAGTTGAGCGACGTTATATGGGGCGTTGATGCGCTTCCTAACCTTCCTGTCTCGCTCGTCACACAGATGCTTGATTGGGGACTGTATGGTGGTCCATCAAGAACTGGAACGTTGTTTTGAGCAAGAAAGATACGACTAATCCTCACAACATGGGGCGTCATGCTGTTCTACTGCAACGTTATGTTTTCACGCCTCGACATATCTCTCCCAATATCATAACATACCCTCCAACGAATCTGTCGCTTTCCATTAAGCAAGAGTCAGAATATCGCTCACCACGACCTCGATAAACATGTTGTCGTCCGAATTGAAAAGCGAGTCTCGTCAGCGAACAACACGCGTCTCCAATAGTCCAAACGAAACCGATTGGGTGGATATGCAAGAAGCTAATGTATTCGACGTGGCATCGCCTCTGCGTAAGTGGCGGACCAACAAGGGACGTCGTGGCCTTAAAATAAAACTCCCGCAACCGATTTCTAACCGTCCTTTGACACACTTGGCCGACCATGAGTGCCGACAACTTGACGTAATGTCTCCGTCGCCGTCTGAAATCGGTTATGGAGGTGCGAGAGACGTATGCCTCTATCTTGACGTCGCGACGTAATGCTCGGGGCGTCTGCTTCTCGGACGATCAACTAATTTTCCTGTGACTGAGACGCCTAACCAAATGGGATATCGTTGCCTCATATACACCATATTGCTTGGCTACATGACATTGCGAATGCCCCTGTATTATCAGAGCAGTGGCACTACCCTTATCGACATTTACTCAATCACGACACTTCGCTGTGCAATTGATTCGAAAAGAAATGTTGTGTAAATGATATGTACCGTTCAAATTTTCGATTTGTAATGATATACTATCACATGTGGTGCAAGAGTAACCCCGGATGCACACTTTCTCGAAAAATTTGCCGACAGCATGCAGCGTCGAGTGGGGTCACGGTCGACTAAATTTTAAGGGAAGAACAACACCAAACACGATATTCATTTATAAACTGTGGTCGTGAGCCATCTTATTTTGGAGTATTGGTGTGAACAGTTTACGTAAATGCCACAAAACAATTGTAAAATGCCAGATTATTGGGAAACATATATTTGTACAAATGTATTTCTTGAAAACTATTTCATATAACGTGAATGGAGACCTAATCAATAACCTAATTCAACAAATGTGATCGAAACAGACTGAAAACAGGAATGACTGGACGTACGTGTGCGTCTGAACTACCGTGTAAATCGAACTTGTCCGGAGTGTTTGTCAAAACTAGAAAAAAAAAACAACAGCACTGTTTGGTCAAAGAACAATGCAGATACAACGGGTACTTTGGCTTAAAGCGGTTTAAATCATGTCGGTATTAGTACCTTATCTACGTTCCCTCCGAACCGACGCAATATTTCCCGCAAAATGTGTGCGTGTTGACTACCAAATGACGTGCATGCCTACACCTGTAATTACTTATTTATTTCATTCAATTAGCAATGATGACATTTTCTCTCATTTGGGAGTTCTTACAAAGTAGGAAATACGCGTTCGCTATATTACGATCAAAACCTTACGAAAAAAAAAAAAAAAAAATAGAATAAACGAGTACATTTAAATGAAAACGTAATATCTTATGAATTATTCTCTACCATGAAATAAAAATCACACAACTGTAAAGTAAAAAGCCTTCACAAAAGTGTTTATATTGGCATAATTGCCATTATAATTGTAATATAAATGTTTAACATACGAATCAATAGCAAATAAAAACTGATACGTAGTGTAAACATATCCAAGCTTGGTTTCTATTTTGTTTTTAATTCTTCAAAATGAAAATAGCAACAACATTTTCTATGACCGGAAATTTTTAACATTCTATAAATATGCATATAATAGCAGTTTGGATTCAATGCTGACCATTAAACGAATTTAAATGTTTACCATTAAATCATAAGTATTTCTATTGCGTTAGGCAGGTAATGTATAAGGCCATTAATAAGGACCAGAAGATACCTACTAATGTGATATGATACGGTAATTAATGGATGCACGCAATCACTGTTTTCACGTGTTAGTGTTTACAAATACAAATATATCATATAGTAGTCTGTAAAAGGATTCACTGATTCAGAATTGTTATTTTATATTTAACTTCGGTTAATATGTGAGGAATGTCTTTCATGTAAAATATCGGTCAGTCTGAGGCGCGTTATCTTTAACGTAATTGGTTGTTTGATGCATATATCTTGCTAAAAAAAACCTCTGTGTTAATATTGGACAGTTTCAATATGTGTTGAGTAACTGCAACCACGAAGGCTATTGATAAAATGTAGGATGGTTGTGTCGTGAAGAATTTTGCATGCATTTGCACATGTGCCTGCATGAGTAGAACCGTCATATGGCTTAAAGGGGAAACAGTGGGAAGCCTTTCTGCAAATGAAGATAAACATTTGGCTGTTTTTCATCATTCAATATGGAAAACCCGCATGAATCTGGATGCCGAGTTTAACTGTTCGCTCAACTCTGCCAATATTCACAGTCATGTATGAACTAATCAGCAGAAGATAGATATTGTAACATACATTTTAGCTATTTCTGAGTTAGACTTTGTATTTGGGTGATTCAGTAGCTTACATTGTACACCTACGCTCTGTATTTTTCCTCACCGGTAGTCGGCAGTTTACAACACATACTCTTGCTATCTCAATCAGTTTTTTTTTTAAATGGTGAATCCTTTGTTTAGCAAGCTAATTACAATATATTACGTCATTGATCAATATGGATTTTGTAGGGCTTCATCACAAATCAACAACCTAGGAAAAAACAAACAAACCGTGGATAAATGATAATGTAACCAGTCATCCACGCAGCTGACATAATGTTACTGTGTTTCCTTTAAAGATGCTACAATGCCAACAAATAGTGATTTTATTTATCAAAAGGAAAAACTTTTCTACATTACCAGAAGACACGACTACACTTTTACCGCCAAAGAAAAAACTTGAGATTCCTTATTTTTGCAATCAAACATGCATAGATGATTTTCGAAGAAATTCTCTCCTGCTCCGCCTCTTATATTTGTATGTATAGTCTGACTCTAATGTCGCTTTAACTTGTTCGTGGTTAGTAAAGTGCAAGCGATTCAGTATGTGCGTAGACATGTCTACCTGATCAACTTGTATGTGAACACGTTGTGTTGCGTGCACATGATACACAAAATATAAGTGATTCCGAGAAACAACATCGAACTGTGACGGGTCTTTCAAAAAAAAAAACCCAGATTGTAATGTGTCACACACACAGTGTACCTATACACTTTGTAATGTAAAACTACCTATGTTTCGTCCTACAAACTCTAGTCAGTATTGTGTGCTGTCGGTGTTAGCTATCTAAGTGACTCCCCTATTGCTAGCTTGCGTCACATAAACTCTAATTAGTGTTCTGTCGGCGCTAGTTAATTACTGGATTACCGTCTAGATGACTCCACCTATTGCTAGGCTTTGTCACACAAACTCAGGTCAGTATTCTATTGGCGTGATACTGACTTACCACTGATACGAAGTTTGTGTGTTTTAACACATTGATGAAATAATAGTATACTGATTAGAGAACATGACTTAAAGACAAGATCACCAAATCAAAGATCAAAGTCATGAAGGTCAAATGTTAAAACGTCAGTGACCGTTCGTCAAAGGTCTGACTGTTTGTCTTGTTTTGAGGATAATATCTTTTGACATTCTGCAATAAACATGTTAAGAATTTTACAATATATCAAGTAATTTATATGTTAAAGTAACCAGGTAACCTGTTCGTGCATTTTTTGTTGATGTGATGCCCATTGATAAGATAGGAAATTAACTCTGATCTGATTTGAAAATGTTCTTTTTCCTCATGCGATAGGAATTGAGACAGGTTTGAAGTCTGCTGCCTAAATATCGTTGTTTCATTGTTATGACCCTGACTCTCATTTTATAGTATTACTTAATATGGAGTGTATCTAGAATTTTATGGCGGGTGTCGTCGTTGAAGCAGAAGACGCTTTTTCTTCCGAGCCATCTGGACTAATTCTTGAAAGACCCTTTTTTCATGAGTCTCAATTCAAATGTATATTTCGTTTAATTTTGCTCGCGATTAACTTAGTTTGAAATGCGGTTTCGTTATCATGTAGTAATTGTTTGTTGTTTCTGGAAAGATTATTGAACTCAATATATTCTATCAAAATACATTTTAGGGTAAACAAACAGGAACTCGAAATCATTATCATATAAATTAAATAGAACATCACATGACATAAAACTATCTTTTCATTTGCTACACACATGGGTACCATGGGGCAATAGAGCTAGCTCCACCGGGCATTATCAATGTTGGCACGAGTTTGAACGTGATTCGATTATGACGTCACTGATTTTTTGTTGTTGTGTATACATGAATACAAAAGATAACTTTCACTTCCTGTTTACGTGCAAAACATACAAAATTCAACCTGAACACTTTATAGTCAGCTTAGATTTCGATTTGAACACAGATAATCTACATTCAATAACCGAGACTTGACGGATGCAAAACATGAAAAAATAATTGCATACATAAAGTATTTAATATATAACCTTTAGTAAAATTGCTTTAATCGAAAATATCGATATCCTAAACACGCATTAATTAATTATTCAAATACAGCATTTTTATGAGGTCGATAAAACCAGGTATCAGCCTTAAAATGCTTTTTAAATTTTCCTTGATTTTAGTTAAGGGGGGATATGCTGGACGATGCAACATTTAAAATTAGTACACCATTATGCCAATTTGAATCAGGTCAATCTTTCTATATTGACGACTTAGCATATCCAATAAAATATGAAATTACCTTACATTTGAACAATTCAGAGATAATATTTACCCGATTTATGTCGATTGGCGTAAATATCAAGATTTGGCTTTCTCTAAACATCGTCTAATGCCACGTGTATTTGGTTATAATGTATATGGATTGTATGTGTGGTCTTACATTAAGCCTAGATAAAAACCTGCGAAGTGTATCATTCAGGGCTTAATTTTTAACAGAATAAAAGTTATGTCTTACCTCGGGCATTGTCTGAGTTTTCCAGGTGTACTAGTCACTGCCTTTTATTTGTTGATACTACATTGTCGGAAATGTTACAAAGCCGGGTTTGACAACTTCGTCTGCCATTATCGTTGTTTAAGCTCCGTTCCGGTCGGCGAAACATTGTTCCATGCGGTCTGAGAAACTGAGCGCTCTCATTAGCTAGATATCTAGAAATAACCGTGAAATACACTACCATCAAACTTCGTTAACTCGAACTCGGATAACTCGAAGACCCCGTTTAACTCGAAGTATTACTCCGGTCCCGGCCAAAATCCTTCTTTTTCTTTGTAATAAAAACTCGGATAATTCGAAAAACTCGGTTAATCCGAAGTAAAATGTTGGTCCCGATGTTATAAAACCTATGTAAAATGTACCGGTTATCCCGAAGTTGAAAATATTATTTTTATTTTTAAACAAAATGTGTCAACAAAATACTCATCGTACGTCTCGGTAAATTGTTTACAATTGATGTTGACAAACAGTACGTACATAGTCCCTTTGATGATTAAAGAAGTGCGATAATTAGACTATACCCAAGCTCGCTACCATGTCAAATTGTCTAGGTCACCATGTGCGATCAGGCGGAACTATCTGACGCACCTGAAATCACAACTATGGCCGGGTAACGCGTGAATTAATTCCAGGACTTCGTTCCTGATCAAACTATGATAATTGATACAAGTTAATGGTTTTAAAACTAGTACTATTGAATCATATTTATGTGACTCAACTGGATCCATGCTTGTTGTAAAACATCGATGTGTACTTGCGCACTGTGCATTTCCGGCTGCTACTCCACTTGTCAACACGTGGCCTGTGCCGATACATTTGCCGATACATATGTGTATGTATTATTTGCTGCAGATTTCGTATATTGTTGTTTTATGATTTTTAACAATAATATAATTTATGTACCACGATATAAATTATTTAAATAGATATTAAAGTGATGAAATCGTGTGGTAATCTTCTCGACTTTCACTCACTTAGAAAATGACATGTCGGACACGACTCCCAATCACAGACATACACGCTTACTTGATTTCAAAACGATACCACTGTATTGCATGAAACATAATTTTTTTTTTGAAAAATCGTTTGTAGGATAAATAATACGATTTTGTTATAATTATTATTTGAAATCAAATAGGCGTGTTTCTGTTAAGGATGCATGCTTATGTAAATGATTTTTTTAAAGATATATTTATACCAACACGTCTACCTTGAAACTCGGTTAACTCGAAGACTCGGATAACTCGAAGTTTTTTCACGGTCCCGATGACTTCGAGTTAACGAGGTTTGTATTTTTGTAGACTCTATTTCCAGGAAGCAGCGGTCAAAATACGAGGGCTGATTGATAAGTTGTGATTATTATATTGAGTGATATTAATTTTGCCCAACATATTGTATTATGTTTCAACAAAATCCCCTTCAGTATCTACACTTTTTTACCAGTGTTGTTTAAGGGCCTCAATGCCACTTTTATAAAACTCCTTTTCTTGGCTGTTCAAAAGTCATCCACTGCATGTATGATGTCATCATTGGACTGAAAAGGGGGGCCTTAAATAGCTGTTTTCAGTTTTGGAAAAAGATGAAGGTCGGATAAAGCGAGATAAGGGGAATAAGGCGAATGCTCAATCAATTTAAAGCCACAATCGTGAATGGCAGCCATGGCAATGATAGACATGTGAACAGGAATATTGTCCTGAAGGAATAAGATACCTTTAGTGAGCTTTTCTCGGCGCTTAAGTTAAATATTTTCCCGTAACTGCCTCAGAGGTGAATCATCGTATGTGCCATTGATTTGTTGTCCTCTTTGGAGATAATCTATCAGCGGAATACTATCTGCATCCCAGAAACCCGAGGACATACCTTCCCAGCTGATGGAACAGTCTTTGCCTTTTTTCAGGGATGAGCCAGGGTGCTTCTATTGTTTCGCTTGATATTTAGCCTCTATGGTAAAATGATGGATGTTTCAACCTCAGTGACAAATCGCTGAAGAGAGTTGGCAGGATCTCCATCAAAAAGGTTAAGATTAGCACGCGCTAATGTGCGCATGGGGCCGAAAGCTTTCACATTGTAAGATCAGAATAAAATGTACTCTTTCCTGTAAAATGCCAACTTTACTGGCTATATATCTTTCTGTGACTCGTCTGTCAGTCATAACAATAACATGAACTTTATTGGCCATTTCTGGGGTTACTACATTGACAGGCCTTCCTTGACGGGGGTACATCCTCAAGGCTCTGTCGGCCGCGCTTAAATTCCGCCACTCGCCGTTTCATTGTAGCATATGACGGGCATCTTTTGTCTATTTCACAAAAGCCATTTGTCTTTTTTTTTAATTTAGAGTGCTTCCTCGTCGATATAAACTATCTAAATAAGAACAGTCCTTAGGTACACGGCCCTTTATAATCAAGAAATAGTAGTCATATTATTTATGTCTGAAAGTGGATGCGCCATGAAGCATAACGTTTATCTTTCACCCAACAATACGTACACAGCCGTCGGGTTATTATCATAGATACATATCTCCCCCAAGATACCAGATCTCAGGAGACATTCACCTTTACACGACTGCTGCAAGCTTAACTGTCAACTATTGTCAAATATTGCCATAGAGTGTTATAATCGTTTCCTGTCAAATACTAAACTCGGACTTATATTCCCCCTTACAGTCAAATATTTACCATGTCCTAATACTCCCCTTATTGTCATATATTTATTGCACAACAATACTCCCCTTACCATCAAATATTTACCATAGTAACAATAGTCCTTAATAAATTCTTAACTCTCGCACGCACTCCATTTCTTAATAATAAACAATATGAGAAACCAAGCGAGCCATTCTACCTTAAAACTGTTTTTTTAATGGAGAAAGGAGGTGCACCAGCTCTAATGCTTCAGTTTTCTTAATAAATGTTTGGATTGCTAACCTATTCTTAAAACAAAATGCATGGAATTATAATGAAAAACACCTAAAATCCCCTTACTGTCAAATATTTACCCCGTTACAATACTTTTAAAAATACCACTGTATTATCTCTCCATTACTGACAAAAACGTTTAGTATTTTACTCAGTGTCTTATGCATATCATGAAGTCGTGTTTCTGTTGCTAAGAAAGATGAACATCCATACGGACACATTATACGTTCAAGGATTTCTGCATTATTCTAAAGAATGTTTGAAGTGCTTTCTTCTGTTTCGTTTCAGTTATACTGGTACGAATCTCATGTATTCATAATGGAACGCGTTGTTCCAGTACAACCGAACTGGTTCTCGTAGATCCTATTTTTTCAAACGTACCATTTGGATCAACGATTGCGGAACTATGATTTGTCATTTGTCATGCACATGTACTTTTTGTAACACACTAGACGGCGACGCTCCTTTGCGATATATATTTTTTTAAATCATGTATGTCATTGTTCGATGGAACTTTTCAGTTATTGATTGTACATCCGCTAGGTTGTAAAAAAGATAGCAATAGTTTTTTTTTTGTTTTTGTTTGAAGCGAGCGACGTCCTGCCATCTTTGGAACTCACTTGTGATCAATCCAGTTTATGATACCGCCCATATTTGTTACAACTGGTACGAACCCGATAAAGGAACACACGGTCAGTGCTCGTTTCTTTATCGTGTCCCACATATTGCGATGATATCACAGCATAGACGTCAAATTAATTACACATTCTAACACGATTCGCTTGCAACGTGTATTTTGATTTGATAGGGACCATGTTGTGATCTATGATAGAACCATGATCAAGCCCCGCCCATCACGCTTAAGCCACGCCCTGTTTCTAATCAAACAATATAGCGTCAATTTCGCCTCTTAGCGAAATCAATGCTCCGTAACATTCCTGATTTATGATCCAAGGGATTAAAATGAAAATGGAGAAATCGGAAAAGATGAATCAATGACAGAACAGATAAACATAGTACATATAATTATTGCCATCATTTATTGATTGAAACGTTCATTCCGTACGTATGTAGGCTTTTAGCCTAGTAAAATCTGGAATGAAATAGAACAAGTGCAAAACAGTTCACTTGGGCCTATAAAAACACACCAATACTAACTTTGTCGAAATGCACATATCGCTATGCACACTGTAAAGTAAATGTCTTTAAATCTTTGGCCATAGGACTTTCACAAAAGTCCGAATACACCAATTCATTAATATTCAGATCGAACTTTCGCCAGTATTAGGGTGGTCAAACGACCAATTTTGAAAACTTCTTTCTGCTTGGTCAGTCCGCTATAGTATAACTCGTCGTTCGCGGAGGACGTACTTGTAGCGGTGTAAAACAATATTAATAGAATATGTTAATATTATATTTAACAGTAAGCGTGTTAGAAATGAAATTTCCGTAGATTGCGCGTAGTGAATTATACGGAAATTATTGTCCCTTAATTAGGTGACGAGATTTCTCATAGGTTTCGCAGTTATGCGTTTTTGTACGTGAAGGACGGGTAGATTGGAAAACGTGGTCATTAGACCAGCAGGTACACACGTGCTTATTCTTATATAAACATGATATGTTTGTTACTAAAAGTATCTAAATATTGTACAAATCCTGTCTGGTTTTTCAGGTTAAGTATTGTTAATTGACGGTTATTGTAGTAATGTGTAATAGAGTGAGAGGTGATGTGTATGGTCATGGGGATCATGGACTGTATTGCCATATATACCCATCGCTAGGTTGCAATAAACATTATTTATTACATTTTTGTCTGTGAAATATATAGAGGATATTGAATGGTTTCCCGTTTAATATAACATATATTTCACGAGTATGACAGAATATTAATATTTTCACGAGTGCGAAGCACGAGTGAAAAATATCGAAATATTCTGACATACGAGTGAAATATGTTATATTTAACGGGAAACCATTCAATTTTCTTTTTATTGCATTTCATAAACTTAAAAACTAAATTAAAGATATCGAAAAATTAAGTCCAAAAGTGCGGGAATCAGTAATGACATTTCTTTGTGACGTTACTCCACATCAACATGACGACACCATTTTGAAAGGACTGATCAGCGCAATGTAAGCGTTTTCTGCTGTTATATGAGAATCTGTGCATGAATAACTAACGTCAAGTGAGTATTTAGTCAAAAACTGGTCAGAAAATTTCAAAAATACAGCAAAATAACCAATTTATCTATCTCCGCTTCGATTGGAAAAATCGGCAAGTTTCAACGAGGTGAATACAAAGTTCTTTTCTGATTGGTCAAAATCGGAAAACCTTATATTTTCACTGCAAAATCTTATATTTTCACTGTTCATCGCCGCAGTTTTATTAGTTTTATAAATCTCTATATTTCACTGGCAAAAATGCAATAAAGAAAATTATCAAACTGATAAAACTTATGATGAGCAGTGAAAATATAAGTATTGTAGCGAAAATAAAATTATAAATTAAAAAAAAAAAATACATTTTTCGTTTTTGACCAGCGAACCTTTGTATTCACCTCATTGAAATTTGCCGATTTTTCCAATCGAAGCGCAGAAAGAAAGCTGGATTACTTTGCTGCTTTTCCGAAATATTCAGACTAGTGTTTGACAAAATACTCAATTGACGTCAGCTTTTCATGCACATATTCTCTGATAACTTTAGAAAACGCTTAAATTGCGATGATCAGTCAATTCAAGTTGACGTTAAGTAACACCACAGAGAGACGACGTCAGGAATTCAGTTGCTGATTCCTTTAATTCCTTTTAATTTTTCGATGTTTTTAATTTTGTTTTTTTAGCATAAAAAATGCGATAAAAAGAAAATTAACTGGTTTCCCGTTGAATATAATATATATTTTACTCGCATGGCAGAATATATCAATAACTGCCACTCTTGCTTCACATTCGTGAAAATATCGATATTCCATCATACTCGTGAAATATGTGTTAAATTCTAGGGGAAACCATTCAATATCCTCTATTACAAATTCGGGTCAGTGTCTAAATGAATGTGGACAATACGTTGTTTTACGTGGGTGAAATGGCGATTTAAGCGTTAAATTGTTGTTAACACCCATTAAATATTTGCATAATACACTACAATATACAATTATTGCATTTTGTGGAGGTGTACACGAGACTATACGGACCTGGTCAAGAGTTTTTCATCGAGGCCGCAGGCCGAGGTGAACAAACTCTTGACCAGGTCCGTACAGTCTCGTGTACAACTAACACATAACTTAAATAGGAACTTAAATATGACCGGAATAGTCTTGTTGCACCTAAAGTATTTTTCCGGATGTTCAACAAGAGTTTCCTCTTCAAAATATCTTGTAATTCCTCTTCGTTTATTGTAGCGAAACGTTGTTGGGGTGTATGGTTTGTAAACAAAGTGATGCCGAACAATCGTTTGTTTCCAGCATTCTGATTGGCTGTTGCCCAAAGTAACAAGTGACGTGATTGGCGGCAAGTCCACTGTACTCCTGTTTGAAGTTTAACATTTAGTAAATTCAGAAGAAACAAGAGGCACTGGGCCTTATCGGAAGTTGATTAAAGATTTAAGCCTATTGGACCTCTGTAACATTGAATGAAAGTCAGTCATTCACTTAAACAATATTGATAGCCCTTTATCCTAGCTTGCTATATGCCTGATATCAGGACTCTGGGCCTCTTGGTAGTCGTTGAAACATTTGAGCATATTTGACCCCTGTGACTTTTAATGAAGGTTAAAATCATTCATTTGAACAATCCTGAAAGACCTTCACCTAAGCATGCTCTTTGCTATTGAGAAGAAGTCGAAAATGTAAATTGTTTAAGAACGGACGGCGCACGACGACGGACAAATGGCGATTTGAAAAGGTCACTTGAGACTTCGTCTCAGGTAACTTAAAAAGGAAAGGATTTAAGGACATTCAACAGCTCTTTATGATTTGAATCTGAATATCAAGATATGGTAAAAAATGGTATGACAGACATAAAGCTGCAATATTGTTTGCCTTTGTAAAAACCTGACACCTTTGAACATGTCCTGGCTGTTGGTTTCAATTGATCAACAGTTTTGGAAACATTATTAATGGATGCAATGTGTAAAACTGTACCTTATCAGTTAGGAAGAAACATGCTCATATTCATGAAAAATATCTTTAAAATTATAAAGCTACATTGGAAGCAGGCATAAATCCAGACCCATGGGAAATTAAAGGGGTTAGAGAAACACCAAGAGTTCATTAAGTTGAAAACAATAACTTGAAACATCATTAAATCTAAAGCAAAATGGAATAACGAGGGAGAAAGACCTATAAAATGATTTCTTAAAGGTTATATTGATTTTAACAACCCCAAGAATGAACCAATGGAGCGTAACATCTTAGTTCAATCTAATAAAACACAGCCACCAAGGCTATCCCATCGCTATAAAAAGCTAGGTTCTACAGATTCCTGTCTCCATCAAGATACTAGATATCACAAGCCTTTTCACAAATGCTGCTAACCCAACTGACACATATCATCAAATACCCTCACATTTTGTTACAATCAGTTCCTGTCATATGTTCACGATGTAATAACATACTTTGCTTACAGTCCAATATTTACCCAGTAACAATCCTCTCTTACTGTCAGATATTAACCTAGTAACAATCCTCCCTTACTGTCAAATTTTAACCCAGTGACAATACTCTTCTTACTGTCAAATATTTACCCAGTAACAATACTCTCCTTACTGTCAAATTTTAACCCAGTGACAATACTCTCCTTACTGTCAAATATTTACCCAGTAACAATACTCTCCTTACTGTCAAATATTAACCCAGTAACAATACTCTCCTTACTGTCAAATATTAACCCAGTAACAATACTTTCCTTACTGTCATATATTTACCCAGCAACAATACTCTCCTTACTGTCAAATATTAACCCAGCAACAATACTCTCCTTACTGTCAAATATTAACCCAGTAACAATACTCTCCTTACTGTCATATATTTACCCAGTAACAATACTCTCCTTACTGTCAAATATTAACCCAGTAACAATACTCTCATTACTGTCAAATATTAACCCAGTAACAATACTCTCCTTACTGTCAGATATTTACCCAGTAACAATACTCTCATTACTGTCAAATATTTACCCAGTAACAATACTCTCCTTACTGTCAAATATTAACCCAGTAACAATACTCTCCTTACTGTCAAATATTTATCCAGTAACAATACTCTCCTTACTGTCAAATATTAACCCTGTAACAATACTCTCCTTACTGTCAAATATTAACCCAGTAACAAAACTCTCCTTACTGTCAAATATTAACCCAGTAACAATACTCTCCTTACTGTCAAATATTAACCCAGTAACAATACTCTCATTACTGTCAAATATTAACCCAGTAACAATACTCTCCTTACTGTCAAATATTAACCCAGTAACAATACTCTCATTACTGTCAAATATTTACCCAGTAACAGTACTCTCCTTACTGTCAAATATTAACCCAGTAACAATACTCTCCTTACTGTCAAATATTAACCCAGTAACAATACTCTCCTTACTGTCAAATATTAACCTAGTAACAATACTCTCCTTACTGTCAAATATTAACCCAGTAACAATACTCTCCTTACTGTAAAATTTTAACCCAGTAACAATACTGTCCTTATTATGAAATATTTACCTGATAACATTTATTTTACTCGTCAAATATGTACCTTATAAAAATGATTTTCTTACTGTCTATTATTCATCAAAGTAATTGTACGTTTCTTATTATCAAATACTTATGCTATAATGATGCAACAAGTATCATTTTTGAATCTCTCAATTACTGACAAATACGTTTCTGCGTAGTAACTCTTTCAGTGTCTCATATTTACACGTTATTTTGAACCATATCCACCTTTTGCATTCAAATTAGTATTAGCTACATCGTTCATAATATTTCAAAATATCAGGTTTGCAGTTAAAATATTTACTCAGTTTATATGAACTTTGTTCGTTTTTGACCAATAAGAGCAGCTTTGTATTCACCTCATTGAAACTTGCCGGTTTGCCGGCAATCTTGTATTTTTCTCAACTAGTAAAAGTTATAATTACCGTAATACAATGCTCAAAGCTTAAAGATATCCCAAACTTCTTCAAAATATAAGTTTTCGAAAATGTGACTTCGACCCGAAGCGCGAAAATTAATCGCCGCCAACGACTATTTATACGAGCATGCGCAGACACGTTCCGAAACGGAAACGATAATGACGTAGACGGCTCCCCGAGTTAGCGGTTAGCTGATAGGTTAATAGGCGAGAAAATAAGGACACGGCGAGATAGCGAACGCCATCAAAAAATCTTATATGATGGAAAGAGAGCAAAGGAAGTCACGTTAGTCGAGTTGAACTGCTTCTGGAAAGTTCTGCGGGATAAATTGATAGTCGACGCAACAGACTGACAGGTTCGTAATGAAGTTCTGCTCGACGTTACACGTGTTACTGTGCTGACAAAGTACACACACTATAACAAAATGTAACCTCATCGAACCACAGTAAATTATTTAACACGGCACACGTGTTTGCGCCATTTGGTGCTGATATTTATGCGACTTTGTACAAACAGAAAATGTTTGTGTGTAATATTTTAAATATTTTTGATATTCTTAACTCATTTAATAGTTAGGCATGCTACCTTAACATAACTAATTGATATAAAACGCGCTGTAATTGTGGTTTATAATCACAACAAAAACGGCACACCTACATCACTCACTACGCTTTTCCGTGTGACTTCTACCAAACTGGTGTGATTTTTACCGAACTAGTTTAATTTTCGGCGAACTGATGGTGTCACATGATATCTAAATGACATATGAGTGTAATCTAAGTTTATTCCTAAATCTTATAAATTAATGTACAACACACATCATGCGTTCGAACAAAGGAATGCCCCTTTAACTATGCGAATGAGCTATATTTTAAACTATTGCACAGCTTAAATGAATATTGCACGGTCACGATTGAATAACTGGTGAGGTTTCATAATTTAGTCCTTCCTTTTCAAGCGTTATGTCACTTAGGTGTCAACACTACCAGTCTAAAGTGATAACGCCTTCTAGGCCTACAGGAAAGTCGAGATTTCAGTTATCCTAATCAGTGATTATGTAATAAAACAAGTATATCAAGGCTGTCTGTGCAATAGTCCAGAATATTTGACACTCGAAACTAATCGACTGACGCACTATTGCACAAGGCCGAGTACAATAGAACATAAGTCAATTCCCAGTACCTCGTGTCAAATATTCTTAACCATTGAACAGACATCCATGATATATTTGTATAACATTGCAAGTAATATAGCACCGCGGGGCGCAACAATACACGTCCATCGAATGACATATAATGTTATATACTATCTTTGAAATAAGATTTGATCACCTCACGAATGATTTTAGGTGGTTAGCTTTTACCCTAATCTTTATTTTCACTACCAAGTCAATGTTTAATTTCGCAACAGTTAGAAATACCAGTAATTCAGAGATACTAATGTCACAAAATCATTAAAAATAAATTGATATCATGAGACTTAAGCCTACAAAGCATTGAAGAAATTATTCAAGAAATGGAGTATCTCAGGACAAAATCAAACACCAAAACAAACATTTACTTAAAAAAATATGTTGAAAAATGAAGGAGATCTCTGAACAAAAATTCAAATACCGAAATACACAAAAGGCAAAAACTTTTGCAAAAACATTCGAAATCTGGGGCGTATATATTTCTTGTTCAGATCCATTATTACCGGTCATAAACAACACGGGGTGAGTCGCTAACATGACGTGATGATGGACAATTGATAGGTAAGGTAAGTGGGGTAGATGATGGACACAATTTCTTGATCATAAATCGTATGTTTTACCTTTTCTCTCCCCTTTTCCTCGCCCTTTCTTTAACATTCTAGCCTTTGCCCAAGGTACAATTTTTCTAGACCTACTTATCATATGGAAATGGAAACATGAATGATAACACATTGATATCGGCGAATTGTCAAGGTTTTAGAGATAAAGGTTAAAGGGAATTTTATTATTTAAAGGACAAACAAATAAAATATCTTTTGTCTATAAGATACCTAATTTACTCCTGACCAGGAAAATATTATTACAACTTATGTTTTAAATTTAATTCGCGTGGTGTTTCAATTCTTTAAGATAATACATTTGAAGCGAAGGTGTTTAAGGGAAAAAAAGTGATTTGAATGTCAGTGTTTTCGTTATTGATACAAGCATTGATTTAGAACAACACAAAATTATATGTTGGGATTTTAACATTATTTAAAAGCCTTTTGTAGACTATAATGTTCATTATATGGATGTAAATATTGCTTTAGCGAGAAATAAAGTCTTGGGAATAATTATAATTATTATATAGTTTATAATCTTATTGATGTATTTATATATATATATATGTAATAATAATCCCCTGAAGAGCGGCAGAATGTAGCCGCAAAAGTACTAGGGAGACAGCAGATCTGTGTTTGGCTTTTTATTTTATTATTATTTACCGTCACATGGACATTTCAACTTTATCTTTTATATATATAAATAGATCATGACCCAGATGCCAGACGTAATATTTATCGAAAAGTTAATCCAATAATACAGGGCAATCTGGACTTTTTCTTAATTTCAGAATATCTCTTACCTAGTGTAAACAATTCCATTACCTAGGTAGGGTATAAATCAGACCATTTTACTCCTACTTTAACATTAAAATTAAGCGAATTAAAAAAAGAGAGGGGTTTCTGGAACTTTAACAGTCACATGAGTTTTCATATATTGAAGCATATTTGGCCCCTGTAACCTTGAATGAAGGTCAAGGTAATCAATTTGAACAAACTTGGTAGCCCTTCACCTCAGCATGTTACGTACCTTGTATTGGGTATGTGGTCATTTTGGTCCATGGCGAAGTCGTAATGATTTGAGCATATTTGACAACTGTGACCTTGAATGAAGATAAAGGTCATCGATTTGAACAAACTTGGTAGCCCTTCATTCAAGCATGTTGCAGACCTAATATTGGGTCTGTGTGCCGTTTGGTTATCAAGAAGAAGTCGTTTAAAGATCTGGGCATATTCGACCCCCGTGACCTTGAATGAAGAGCAACGTCTTTTAAAACAAACTTGGTATTCGTTCATTCCAGTATGCTGCAGACCCAATACCAGGTATCTGGGCATGTTTGTTATTGAGAAGAAATTGAAAATATAAATTGTTTACGACCCAGATGGATGACGCACGACGGACGACGCCGGACAAAAGGCGATCGCAATAGGTCGTCTCAGATGACCTTAAAAATATTAAAGACATAAAGCTGCAATATTGTATGTCGGTGTATATCCTTGATTCTATAGACATTAAAGACACAAATCTGGACCTGGGGGAAAATAATAGTGATTAAAAAACAATTAAGAATTCATTCGGTTGAAAACAATAACTTGAAACCTAATTAGATCCAGGGCAAAATTGATCGACGAGGAAGAAAAGAAAAAAATACAGCCTACTTTTTTAAATTGAGATACTAGAGAATAGGTTATATTGGTTTTAACAACAATCTCAAGGACAGTAGAATTCACCAATGAAGCATATCGTCTATGCACAGCGATCATTGCTACCATATCGCTATGTAGTCCTATAGATATCTATGGTAGTAGAAAGCACGTTTTGACATTCGACGGATGGATATTGTTGCGCGGTATGGTACCCTAGTATAAACAATTCATAACATTCGACGGGCGTATATTGTTGTGCACCGCGGTACTGTGATATATAACACTATATGGCTTTCGACGGGTAGATATTGTTGCGCCCCACGGTACTAAAGTATATTAAACAAATATAGAGGACTTTGGTTGAGGGCAATCCACAGACCTGACCTGGACAATATTGGGTCGATGGGGAAATAGCTCTTGGAAGTCCGTAAAACCATGGTTTGCCAGAAACTAAAGTCTGCATTTACTTTATTATAGGATTTATATTAATCAATTATTTGAAATCCTTGAAAATACCCCATCACATAACCGGGAGGTCAATGAACGTTTCACCAGGTTCATGGAATGTTATATTAACCTCTGCTAAAAATACATCTCAGCACACATGACATCATTTCTACTTTTAGCAGGAGGCAATAAAGAACTCATCGGACATAACAAACATTATATTGACTCCTCGATGATGTCATGGGGTATTTCCAAGAAATGATTGATGCCGTGTGATATAATTAGGACCAATGAGAGAACGTGTTATATACCAATCATATAATAAAGCACTATTTGATTTTAGAAACCAGATATCAAAAACCGTTTTTCACGTATTCTGCAAACTTTGCTGCAAACTATTGTCAAATACTGTCGCAGAAAGTTGCAATCAATTCTTTTAAACGTTAACCAATCAAAGATACTTTGGTTACAGTCAAATATTTACTCCACAACAATACTTTCCTTACTGTACGATATTTACCTCGTAATATAACTTCCTTCACTACCATGTAAAAAATTTACACCGTAACACTAATCTCTACCAGATAACACTATTTGTTTACTCTCAAAATATTTACTTTATACCAAAACTTTTCTAACTGTTTATTATTTATCAACGTAATATTTTTTTCATACCTTTCTTACTATAAAATATTTCTCCTACAATCATGCAATATGTATCATTGTCGATCTTTCCTTGATGACAATATTTTTTGTTATATTTTCTCTTTCCTCAGTGTCTCACATTACACGTTATTTTGAACCCTATCCATCTTTTTGCATTCAAATAAGTATAAGTTATTGATTGGAATCAACCAATGAATTTACTATATATACCATGTATACTATTTATCTACTTATATATTTGACACGTATAAGTATGTACACATATCGTGAAGTTGCGTTTCTGTTGCTTAGACAAAAACTTCGAAAATCCTTCAGGAGGCAATACATAACCGCCTTCATACGTTAAAGGAATCGTGCATCGGTCTAATGAATGGTTAAATATACGTTTTCAATACCGTGCGTTCTTTGTTCTGGTTTGTTCCATTTGTAAAAAAAATGTAGATCTCCGGACAAAAATTCAAATACCGAAATAAACAAAGGGCAATAACTTTTGTAGAAATAGTCAAATCAAAAGTTTTTTTATTCAAGAAAACACAGCCTTTATCATGATTAAAATGCATACTGGAAATACAAATTTTGCCATTTTAAGTGTGTTATAGACAAATATAAAATAAAAATTTAAATCAATACAATGAAGACATTAGGAATATGGAATTAAAAAACTTGTTTCAGATCAAGGGCCAGAGTCATGGAAGTTTAGTGACAAAGTAATGACATATGAAATTTCACAACTGACTAGAGGCATTGTTTGAAGTATTGAAAAAAATAATCAGATGAAAATCTTTTTTGAATGGTGGGATCAAAATTATATTCAAAGAATTAGCAATGAAAGTTTGGTGACATTTACAAAAAACCCAAAGGGGAGAAAAAGATTGCAGAATTTAATAAACTTGTAGAAAAAATAATGATCTAATGATCCTGCTATTTTTAACGAAGTACAGAAACTCTAAAGGACAAAGCTAAAAAAAATACCACAATAACAGATAAGATTCAGGTGAAAATTCATCTAAATGTTTCTTTTTAGTTTTAGAAAACAAATACAGAGTATAAAGTATGCTTCAGGATTAAAAATAAAGAAGGAATATGCAAAACTTGGGTCAAAAATATTCTTGAACAAAACCAAATTTTAAGAAAAATTGTTTATAACTCACAGATGGATTTCGGGAAAGCAGATTAGTTAAGTCGGTGTTTAGATTAAAACAAAATGATGACGAGAGCAGTTTTACTGATGGAGGCTAAACTATTTTTGGAAGTTTTCAAAAGCAAAATCCTCAACAAAAATGTATTTCAAAACTACTTTATTTATAGGAAGGATGGGGCGATTTTAATATTGGGATGTATTTTTGAAATGGAATTAGTATGTAACTGCAAAATTCAAAAACATGTATACAGACCAATGGGGTTTCCTCCACATACTTCAAAATGGCAAAATCAGACCGTCAAGGCTGTCCGATCCCGCAAGTACTTTATATTAGTGGAGTCATTATCATGCGACATTAGGACTGATCCAGATATCAAATGGATGCACTTACATGGAACAGGTAATATAGACACTAAATTTAACATGTTCGCCAACAATACACAACTCATGAAAATGACAGAAAAATCAATGGAATAACCTTTTAAACTATGAAGAAGCATCTGGATCAAAATTAAAATACAAAACAGAAAGTAGACCGTGGAAAATCAAAGATGCTGTATTTACAAAAATGCAAATAAAAAACTTAAATACATGGAAACATATATTGATATATGGGATGTGAAAGTTCATCAATAGGAAATACTATAACGACGGGTTGAGAGTGATCAATTTGATGGACTTTGGAGAAAGTAAACAAATTCAAAAGTATACACAAAATTCTGCACACAACGACAAAGAGCTGGAATGCTAAAGGGAAATCTTATAAAAAAAAAAAAAAAAAAAATCGTTAATACATATGTATATACAAACCAATTTCTAACAGTCTGTTCAGATTAAACATGACTTAACATTGACAACGAAATGTCAGTCATCTATTTACTACATTGAAAAAGTGGAACAACATCATAAAAAATGATACCAAATGGAATAGCTCAATTAGTATCATACCAAGTTTTTGGTAACAAGAACTTGCAGTTAAACAGACATTTATTATTTATACCATCATGACTAAATGCCTAAAATAGCCGACATATTGGTGTAGATAGTAAAACGTTTATAAATAATTATCATATGGTAGACTATTGCGAATTAATAGACCAAGAAGAAACAAATATATTTTTAGAAGAACAGAAAGAATTTGAAAGAATAAATTAAAATTCTTCAATTGTCTCAATTTTGGGAATGTATTTTTGAAATTGGATTAGTATGCTTCTGCAAAATGTGAAAAAAAACATGTATACAGACTAATGGGGTTTACCTCCACATAATTCAAAATGGCACGATCAGACCGTCAAGGCTGTCCGATCGCGCAATTACTTTATATGGAGCCATTATCATGCGACATTAGGACTGATCCAGATATCAAATGGATGCACTTACATGGAACAGGTAATATAGACACTAAATTAAACATGTTCGCCAACAATACACAACTCATGAAAATGGCAGAAAAATCGATGGAACAACCTTTTAAATTATGAAAAAGCATAAACATAAGCAAACTAATTTCTTTGCAGCCTGTTCAGACATAACATGACTTAACATCAACGACCAAATGTCAATATTATATTATACTACATTACAAACGAAGAACAACAATATAAAAATGATACCAAATGTAAGAGTTTGAAAATTAGGTTTGGTCAGTAGCAATTCACAAAGTGGTCCTACTGTTGAGGTCTACTCATGTATTGGAAATTAGACGACGCGACACCCAAGTATAGAATCTCTGAATATCCTTCATATTTATCTTAATATTTGGACCCGCATGTCAATTTATGATTTCAAACCTTAAGGAGGGGATATTGATTCTAACCTTGGAATGAAAATGATGAGTGTGAAGTGTACATATATCATTCTTGAGCTGACAATCTTTCCAGATGTCTTGACGAAGTAAGACTAAACCATGCTTCAATGTAGACAGAACATTGTTTAACTTAACGGTATCAACTTGTGAAAATATTGCTTTCCATTTCAAAAATGTGTGTTTTTAAACAGCTGATATGATCTTAGCTAGAAATCTGGATATCTTTCATTTCTCCCATTCATGTGATTTACCAAGCTACGAGACTCACACAACTAAATGACTTACTATATATTGCTATTAGTGATCCATCCTTCCATTCGCTCGTTTGAATTCCAAATGATGTGAAATGTATATCAAAATAAAGTTTGATTTTTTTCTATTGGATAATTGTCCTTATTGTATAGATTTAATGGTATATAAGAGCACACGTTTACTCGGAAGTAAACCTGACATAAACAGTGGACTAGAGAACCCCACCTCGGGAATTCCCGTCTTTTAAAACCTTGAATCCTACTTTATTCTATTTTCAGTAGGAGTGTTAATTATTGTTTTTTTCATATTTCAAGACCCTACTATTTAATCTCGAATATAGAAAGTATCCATTTCATATACTTTTTACTCAGGAAAACGGCTACAAACCTAAGAAACAGGTTCCCCTCAGGGACGTGGTTCATGTGAATCACCAGCTGATTAGCTGATTTAGTTGTGTGAATCCTCAAATATAAGATCATTTCTATTCGACTTTGCTTGACATTAATTTTGGTTACAGTATTTGTGCTGAAGCTGCTGAAAACGGCCATTCAGCAGTTAACTATAATATGCGACGGCATACATGAGCAAAGTCGTAAAGTCAAAGTCACGTTTCTCATGAAAATAATTCTGAAGGCCTATCGTTGTACCCAAACAGCTTGCAGTCTGGTAAAACATATTCTCGGAACTCTTTCAGTAGCTTTCTGTCCAAGGTCTTATACAGATTGACAAATGCCCTGTGTTTATACTCGGATACCCGTGACGGATCATTGGCCTCCACCGCCTCTCGGTGCAACACCTCCAAGGTAACATTTCGAGAGCTAGGCATTGGAATATCAGGGTTGATAATGCCCCTAAGTTGGAGAGTTTTCCACACTCTACCATACATCTCCGGCAACGTCATGCAGTGTGACAACGCCTTTCTAGCCATGAACACCTCTTTGAATTTATTCCGTATATCATCAACTATAGAATCCTTCATTTCCATGGTGATTGTTCTGTTACGAAATATACCAGTTTTTTCAAAAATCGCTTTGGTATCTTCTTCGAAAGTCTCCATTCTTCCTATGAAGTCGTATTTGACCGCACATGGCGAACAGTGTATGTATATGGGTGTAAAATGATGATCAATGTTTTGAATGTTATTCTGACGTTTCATTTTCAAAATGTATTGAATAAATTCCGTAAATGTCACATCATGGCCACAAGTTAAGGCTTCAACACTTGCATTTTTTCTAGTCATTCTTACGATTTGTCGTCCAAGTGTTTCCATGTAATAGCTATTTATTGCAAACAGTTTGTCTAAATAGCCAGACACAGCACGCTCATAAGGTTCTCGAACAAACATGGCAGTTGTTGCTGAATGTAAAATACGTCTCATTTTGTTGATGTCGAGACGTTCAAGTGATGGTAAATTTTCAAAATGAACTTTGTAGTGATCTATAGAATACAAATCCGAAATATTAACTTGCGTTAACAAATGGAAAACCCGTCGCCAGAATGTGCAACCTATCTTCTGCACCATGCAGAAGACAAAGTCGTGTTTAGAATCGTAAAGAAGATATTTTCTTTTTAAGGATAAAAGTGTTCCATTTTGTCGGAATTTGGGCATAGAGTCGCAGGTTTTCCTGAGATGGTTACGCCTGTCTTCAAAACTATCCCATCGTATCTGTTTCTAAGAAGAAGACAAAGAAATAACGGTATATAATGCATTTATAATACATTGTAACATACTTTGATTAATTTATTGAGTCAGCAGGACAATACAGAAAAGGACCTCATTTTCTCCTGGAACAATCAGACCGGGGGCAATTGAATTGAATTATTTATATGCAAACTACAAAATATGATAACAATCTATGCCTATTCTAAACAGTACACTTTGCTACTGCCTTCTGTGAGCTCCGTGTAACCTTTCAGACAAGCTGTTGTAGAAGCTAGTATAAATTATTTTAACTTGAAATATTGCAATCTTCATTTCATATCTGGTTAACTTGAATTTTTGACTTGTATTTGTAATCTGTTTATATGCATGTATATTGATAATGTTCTTCAATTCCATGTATACATAGTAGCTTTGATTTAGGGGACCCCTATATGCAGGACTCACACTTTTTATGTCTCACCATAAAGTTCCTCATTCTGCTGCGTCAATAAAACACTGATTCGGTCAAACTTACCAAACATATCAAAACTAAGCTTATATTTGAGGAAGGTATAAATCTGACATATTGATAATGCCTGCTTAGGGACTAATGTATCACAATAAAATATGGTGAAGGAAAAGGGGTGATGATGATGATGGTGATGATGATGATGATGATGGTGGTGGTGATGATGGTGGTGATGGTGGTGGTGGTGGTGGTGGTGATGTAAACAAATTCAAACAAACCTTTTCACTTAAATGCGAGAGTGTGGTGTGATTCCCTGTCGAATTCGATGAAAGAGAAAATAATAATATTTTGAAATTATTTGATAGAATATATAGTGAATTTCGAATTTCGTGAATTTATAGATAAGTAATTGATATCATATTACATCAATCAAACAATTTGATATGAATCAATTTTGTAAAACAATATTTCATTCATACTTGTTTTGCCGTCGCTGTAGTCATATTGACGACGTTTATCTTTGTAAAATTTATACAAATAAACATATAAAATTTCATATCCATATTCTTACTGTATGTTTCTGCATCATTAATTGATTTAAACATACCCCAAAATTTGCGCGTATTCATGACTTTGGTATTTATACCAAAATACCATATAGCTAGAACAGCGGTCAGTGGAAGAATGAAACCACGCTTCAACAATACACGGAATATGATTGATTTCTTCATTCTGAAAGAGAGATATAAACAGCCAGAGTCATGTGACCACGAGAGTGTCAAGGAGACACTTACAAACAGTCATGTGACGACAAGTACCAAGGATACATCAACAGTCATGTGACGACAAGTACCAAGGATACATCAACAGTCATGTGACGACAAGTGTCAATGATACATCAACAGTCATGTGACGACAAGTACCAAGGATACATCAACAGTCATGTGACGACAAGTACCAAGGATACATCAACAGTCATGTGACGACAAGTGCCAAGGATACATCAACAGTCATGTGACGATAAGTGCCAAGGATACATCAACAGTCATGTGACGATAAGTGTCAAGGATACATCAACAGTCATGTGACGACAAATGTCAAGAATACATCAACAGTCATGTGACGACAAATGTCAAGAATACATCAACAGTCATGTGACGAGTAGGGCCAAGGATACATCAACAGTCATGTGACGACAAATTTCTAGGATTCATCAACAGGTATAGCCATGTGACGAAATGGGTTTGTCCAGGACACATCAACAGCTATATTTATGTGAAGGCGAGGGTGTCAATGAAACACAAACAGCCAGAGTCATGTGACGACGGGATGTCACACAGACAAAATTAGACAGACCCAAGTGACGACGGGTAGTCAGGAAGACACAAACAGCCAGATTCAAGTTATTATTGGTGTAAAGGCGACAGCAACAACCAGAGCCAGAATCATATGACGACGGAGATGTCAAGGGGATACCAAGAGCCAGAGTCATGTGACGACGATGGGTTTCAAGAGACACAACAGCAAAAGTCGTTTGACGATCAGAACTGTCAAGGAGACACCAACAACCTGGGTCATGTGACTACTGGTGTAAAGGAGACACAAGCAGCTAGTCATGTGACGACGGGTGTCAAGGAGAAACAAACGTCAAATACTCATTATAATACGATTTACGTGTCAATATTGGATTCATTCACCCTGAAACGGATGAAATATCTATAAATCAGGCAATGATACTGTATATTAATTGCTAACTATCTAAATCACCTGATTATTATAAAATAAACATGTCATCTTTCATATAGAAAAAAAGACAATTATAAATCTAAAGGTTACTAAGCAGGTTCTTTTGATCTATAAACAAATGTGTCCATATGTTTGTTTGTCAATAGTAGACAAAGAAATGCTTACCTTTAGTCGTCAACACTGTGGAATCTAGCAAAAAGTTATTCCACTATCTTCTTCTCACAGTTTTTTCCTCCAAGTATAGATTTTTAATATTGCAAACTCGCTCCCAAATATTGAATTTCAATAACCTCAATATGACCGGAAAATGCGGAAATTAATTTTAATCCTCATAAACTTTTCAGTACTCCATATAGTATGATCGATAAGCACCACGTACATTTAGTCTGGGTTATTTCTTGAAATCAAACCTTTTAGTAAAATTCTCCTTTTAAATGTGATTCGAAAGCTAGTATATACTGTACTATCTAGTTATGTGTCATTCCTACTGATTGCGTATTCAGACAAAGCTGTAGCTGTTTGCACGCGATTGGCTGTTTTACATTCATGTGTATAAAAATAAAATCATGATAGAAATCAATATTTTTAAATATGGGCATGTCGTCTGTTAGGCTTATGTAACGTGCCGTTGGTCCGTAACAAGTAATACCTGGGTCCCTTAATGGATATATGGTAACGATCAACTAATTATACAATATATGTTACAACCTTGAAACACTAATACAGGACGCTAATGGTATAGTCCGACAAAAATGACCTGTTGAGTTGAGCTTCTGCTTGAATATTCAAAGAAGGCTATCCCTGTTAAATAATGTTTCAGTTCATCGAGTACATAACGCACGTGTACACATTGTGGAGTAACATGGCAGCAAGTGTGTTTGTTCAATGCGATATGATACAATTATAGCATGTTAATGAGGTTGAGCTATGATTTTATTACACAAACCTAGAACAATATCGACAGAGGATGAAGTTACAATGTCAACATTAAAATGATATATAACATTGACGAATTATACACGAATGGATGCACATATTTTCCATATATGATTACTGCAATCAAAATTCTCATCAAAATTACCACAACAGGTCATTCTGGATATATTATTATAATCACGGTGACTACCAAACTGTCACACACAAGGCCACTACCTAGCTGTAACACACTAGTTAGTGACTACTTCGCTATAACACACTAGTCAGTGACTACCTAGCTATCACACACAAGTCGGTGACTACCTAGCTATAACACACTAGTCGGTGACTACCTAGCTATAACACACTAGTCGGTGACTACCTAGCTGTAACACACTAGTCGGTGACTACCTAGCTATAACACACTAGTCGGTGACTACCTAGCTATAACACACTAGTCAATGACTACCTAGTTATAACACACTAGTCGGTGACTACCTAGCTATAACACACTAGTCGGTGACTACCTAGCTGTAACACACTAGTCGGTGACTACCTAGCTATAACACACTAGTCGGTGACTACCTAGCTATAACACACTAGTCGGTGACTACCTAGCTATAACACACTAGTCGGTGACTACCTAGCTGTAACACACTAGTCGGTGACTACCTAGCTATAACACACTAGTCAGTGACTACCTAGCTATAACACACTAGTCGGTGACTACCTAGCTATAACACACTAGTCGGTGACTACCTAGCTATAACACATTAGCCAATGACTACCTAGCTATAACACACTAGTCGGTGACTACCTAGCTATAACACACTAGTCGGTGACTACCTAGTTATAACACACTAGTCAATGACTACCTAGTTATAACACACTAGTCGGTGACTACCTAGTTATAACACACTAGTCGGTGACTACCTAGCTATAACACACTAGTTAGTAACTACCTAGCTATAACACACTAGTCAGTGACTACCTAGCTATAACACACTAGTCAGTGACTACCTAGTTATAACACACTAGTCGGTGACTACCTAGCTATAGCACACTAGTCGGTGACTACCAAGTTATAACACACTAGTCAGTGACTACCTAGCTGTATCTCACTAGTTAGTGACTACCTAGCTGTATCACACTAGTCGGTGACTACCTAGTTATAACACACTAGTCGGTGACTACCTAGTTATAACACACTAGTCAGTGACTACCTAGCTATAACACACTAGCCAGTGACTACCTAGCTGTATCACACTAGTTAGTCACTACCTAGCTATAACACACTAGTCGGTGACTACCTAGTTATAACACACTAGTCGGTGACTACCTAGTTATAACACACTAGTCGGTGACTACCTAGCTATAACACACTAGTCAGTGACTACTTAGTTATAACACACTAGTCAGTGACTACCTAGTTATAACACACTAGTCGGTGACTACCTAGCTATAACACACAAGTCGGTGACTACCTAGCTATAACACACTAGTTAGTGACTACCTAGCTAAAACACACTGGTCGGTGACTACCTAGCTATAACACACTAGTCGGTGACTACCTAGTTATAACACACTAGTCTGTGACTACCTAGTTATAACACACTAGTCAGTGACTACCTAGCTGTATCACACTAGTTAGTCACTACCTAGCTATAACACACTAGTCGGTGACTACCTAGTTATAACACACTAGTCGGTGACTACCTAGTTATAACACACTAGTCGCTGACTACCTAGCTATAACACACTAGTCTGTGACTACCTAGTTATAACACACTAGTCAGTGACTACCTAACTATAACACACTCGTTAGTGACTACCTAGCTATAACACACTAGTCGGTGACTACCTAGGTATAACACACTAGTCGGTGACTACCTAGCTATAACACACTAGTCGGTGACTATTTAGTTATAACACACTAGTCGGTGACTACCTAGCTATAACACACTAGTCTGTGACTACCTAGCTATACCACACTAGTCGGTGACTACCTAGCGGTAGCACACTAGTCAGTGACTACCTAGCTATCACACACTAGTCAATGACTACCTAGCTATAACACACTAGTCAATGACTACCTAGCTATAACATACTAGTCAATGATTACCTAGTTATAACATACTAGTCGGTGACTACCTAGCTATAACACACTAGTTAGTGACTACCTAGCTATAAAACACTACTCGGTGACTACCTAGCTATAACACACTAGTCGGTGACTACCTAGCGGTAACACATTAGTCGGTGACTACCTAGCTATAACACACTAGTCGGTGACTACCTAGCTATAACACACTAGTTAGTGACTACCTAGCTATAACACACGAGTCGGTGACTACCTAGCTATAACACACTAGTCGGTGACTACCTAGCTATAACACACTAGTTAGTGACTATCTAGCTATAACACACTAGTCGGAGAGTACCTAGCTATAACACACTAGTCGGTGACTACCTAGCTATAACACACTAGTCGGTGACTACCTAGCTATAACACACTAGTCGGTGACTACCTAGCTATAACACACTAGTCGGTGACTACCTAGCTATAACACAGTAGTTAGTGGCTACCTAGCTATAACATACTAGTTACTGGCTACCTAGCTATAACACACTAGTTAGTGACTACCTAGCTATAACACACTAGTCGGTGACTACCTAGCTATAACACACTAGTCGGTGACTACCTAGCTATAACACACTAGTCGTGACTACCTAGCTATAACACACTAGTCGGTGACTACCTAGTTATAACACACTAGTTAGTGACTACCTAGCTATAACACACTAGTTAGTGACTACCTAGCTATAACACACTAGTCGGTGACTACCTAGCTATAACACACTAGTCAGTGACTACCTAGCTATAACATACTAGTCGGTGATAACCTAGCTGTAACACACTAGTTAGTGACTACCTAGTTATAACACACTAGTCGGTGACTACCTAGCTGTAACATACTAGTTAGTGGCTATTTAGCTGTATCACACTAGTTAGTCACTACCTAGCTATAACACACTAGTCGGTGACTACCTAGTTATAACACACTAGTCGGTGACTACCTAGTTATAACACACTAGTCGCTGACTACCTAGCTATAACACACTAGTCTGTGACTACCTAGTTATAACACACTAGTCAGTGACTACCTAACTATAACACACTCGTTAGTGACTACCTAGCTATAACACACTAGTCGGTGACTACCTAGGTATAACACACTAGTCGGTGACTACCTAGCTATAACACACTAGTCGGTGACTATTTAGTTATAACACACTAGTCGGTGACTACCTAGCTATAACACACTAGTCTGTGACTACCTAGCTATACCACACTAGTCGGTGACTACCTAGCGGTAACACACTAGTCAGTGACTACCTAGCTATAACACACTAGTCAATGACTACCTAGCTATAACACACTAGTCAATGACTACCTAGCTATAACACACTAGTCAATGATTACCTAGTTATAACATACTAGTCGGTGACTACCTAGCTATAACACACTAGTTAGTGACTACCTAGCTATAACACACTACTCGGTGACTACCTAGCTATAACACACTAGTCGGTGACTACCTAGCGGTAACACATTAGTCGGTGACTACCTAGCTATAACACACTAGTCGGTGACTACCTAGCTATAACACACTAGTTAGTGACTACCTAGCTATTACACACGAGTCGGTGACTACCTAGCTATAACACACTAGTCGGTGACTACCTAGCTATAACACACTAGTTAGTGACTATCTAGCTATAACACACTAGTCGGAGAGTACCTAGCTATAACACAATATTCGGTGACTACCTAGCTATAACACACTAGTCGGTGACTACCTAGCTATAACATACTAGTCGGTGACTACCTAGCTATAACACACTAGTCGGTGACTACCTAGCTATAACACAGTAGTTAGTGGCTACCTAGCTATAACATACTAGTTACTGGCTACCTAGCTATAACACACTAGTTAGTGACTACCTAGCTATAACACACTAGTCGGTGACTACCTAGCTATAACACACTAGTCGGTGACTACCTAGCTATAACACACTAGTCGTGACTACCTAGCTATAACACACTAGTCGGTGACTACCTAGTTATAACACACTAGTTAGTGACTACCTAGCTATAACACACTAGTTAGTGACTACCTAGCTATAACACACTAGTCGGTGACTACCTAGCTATAACACACTAGTCAGTGACTACCTAGCTATAACATACTAGTCGGTGATTACCTAGCTGTAACACACTAGTTAGTGACTACCTAGTTATAACACACTAGTCGGTGACTACCTAGCTGTAACATACTAGTTAGTGGCTATTTAGCTATAACACACACGTTAGTGACTACCTAGCTATAACACACTAGTCGGTGACTACCTAGCTGTAACACACTAGTCGGTGACTACCTAGCTATAGCACACTAGTCGGTGACTACCTAGTTATAACACACTAGTCAGTGACTATCTAGTTATAACAGACTAGTTAGTGACTACCTAGCTATAACACACTAGTCGGTGACTACCTAGTTATAACACACTACTCGGTGACTACCTAGCTATAACACACTAGTTAGTGACTACCTAGCTATAACACACTAGTTAGTGACTACTTAGCTATAACACACTAGTCAGTGACTACCTAGTTATAACACACTAGTCGGTGACTACCTATCTATAACACACTAGTCAATGACTACCTAGCTATAACACACTAGTCGGTGACTACCTAGCTATAACACACTAGTCGGTGACTACCTAGCTATAACACTAGTCAGTGACTATCTAGCTATAACACACTAGTCGGTGACTACCTAGCTATAACACACTAGTCGGTGACTACCTAGCTATAACACACTAGTCGGTGACTACCTAGCTATAACACACTAGTCGGTGACTACCTAGCTATAACACACTAGTTAGTGACTACCTAGCTGCACACACTAGTCGGTGACTACTAAGCTGTAATACATTACTCCCGATACCCGCACTATGAACTCGGGAATCGTTTGACAAATTATCCTAGACCTTGTGATACTGCAACTTATACAGATCAAGGCAAGGCTTATTCTGAGACTGATGTCTTTCGCTGTTAGAAATCACTAACCAGTTTTAATGGTACATTGTAACCGACCTTAGGAATAATGCTCTCTATGTGATCTCTCTATGTGATCTCTCTATGTAGTCTATGTGATCTCTCTATGTGACCTCTCTATGTGATCTCTCTATGTGATCTCTCTATGTGATCTCTCTATGTGACCTCTCTATGTGATCTCTCTATGTAGTCTCTCTATGTGATCTATCTACGTGATATCTCTATGTGATCTCTCTATGTGATCTCTCTATGTGGTCTCTCTATGTGATATATCTATGTGGTCTCTTTATGTGATCTCTCTATGTGACCTCTCTATGTGATCTCTCTATGTGACCTCTCTATGTGACCTCTCTATGTGATCTCTCTATGTAGTCTCTCTATCTGATCTATCTACGTGATATCTCTATGTGATCTCTCTTTTTGATCTCTCTATGTGATATATCTATGTGGTCTCTTTATGTGATCTCTCTATGTGACCCCTCTATGTGATCTCTCTATGTGACCTCTCTATGTGATCTCTCTATGTAGTCTCTCTATGTGATCTATCTACGTGATATCTCTATGTGATCTCTCTATGTGACCTCTCTATGTGATCTCTCTATGTGATATATCTATGTGATCTCTCTATGTGATCTATCTATGTGATCTCTCTATATGATCTCTCTATGTGATCTATCTATGTGATCTCTCTATGTGACCTCTCTATGTGATTTCTCTATGTGATCTCTCTATGTGATTTCTCTATGTGATCTCTCCATGTGGTCAATGTCACGAAGCATTTAAACAAAGTAAGTATTTATATTATGAAGTTTATTGTATTTCTGTGTATGGTATTTCGTTTCGATATTTATTGGACAAGGATTTCGGACATTATACTGACCGTTGTACAGGTAAAAGTATTCACAGACAGTCACTGGTCGCCATACCGGTAGGACGTGTGTCATTTCTGAGGCCACAACCAGACATAGAGTCGCCAAGACCACCAAATAACGGGGTATGTATCTTTTATTAACATCTATTCACTCTATTCAAACCTGTATTACTATCTGTTTTCCATCTTCAACGGGTTTTAGATCAATAAAGTGTGCATGCATGAAGCAGGTAGGCTATGCTACATGTAGGTACGGATGCGCGTCACTCAAGCGTAGCTTGTTTACATATAAATTGCGCGATTGCTGTTGGCCGCACCGATGTATATTACACGTTATATAATAAAAATATATCATACTGCGATCCTCTACCTGTATTTTATACTATATTAGTTGTATAAATCCTCATTATTGATTCTGCTGCGCAGATTTTGTTATACGTATACAGTATAATACATTGTAATAACAGTTTGGTCAATGCTGATTCATTTATCTATTTTATTTTGTTCATTTATCTATTTTATTTTGTCCATTATATATTATTAATTTGTCAAGTAGTAATAACGACAGTACAGACAAGTAAATTGTCGAATTTTAGAGGCAATCTGTCTCTTTATCAAGACACAGGTAAATTACATACGATCACATAAAGACATAGAACATGGAACAGTTGCACACATATAGTGCGTAATATGAATGAAGGCAAAGCCTTGGAAGAGCACAGCTAATCTAATTGTCACTTGTATACGTGTATATATATATGTTTATGTAATACATATGTAATTTTTTTCATTATATTAGCAGATTAATGAAAATCACAAGGCCATGATAAGTCATCAAAAGGCCTTATATATATAACAAGAATTATACAGAAATATATATATCTCATCTTTCCCGCTTTATCAATAACATCTTTCAATTTATGGAGTAGTGTTCAAGTAATTAAATAATATCAGTAACCAGTGTTCAGCGATACATTGAGATAGGGTGAAACTGAACTTTAATGAAAATTCTCAAAATTCAGTTTTGAGGCCAAAATATGTGAATCTGTAAAGACATTTAAGTTTCAATTAGATTAATATTGCTTTTATAACACAGTTTAAAGTGAATCTGAACATAACTTCACAAAATTCCCTGTTAGTATTTTTATTTTACCCCAAAATAGGTGAACCTGGAAAAAAATCCTCTAAATGATGGATAGGTGCATGTACAGTATAGGTGCATGTGTACAACAGTATATATGATTGTATCAGTACCCTCACCAGTTTCCATTCAATCTGACAGCATGCAACTCAATAACACTGTCAAATGTGGACTTTAAACAAATATTGACGCCACTGCTATTAAATATTTGTAGTGATGGTTGTAAACTCGCTTTTATTTAATAAATTAATTGAACATATTAAATAAGGCCAAAAAGTGTAATTTCTGTATATGAATTAAATAATTATTTCTATAACCCATCCCTATAGGGTAACAGAACAGGACACCCTGTGGTAAAAAAAAAAAAAAAAAGAAAAAAAAAATCTAATATTTTGAAAAGTACCTTAATCAAGTTTCTTTCATCCATGAAGGATATGTTTGATTTCTTCATATCTGGAAGTTAAGAAGTTTCGTCAATTTTACGCTTTTTGGTCCCACTACTCGGGCCACTATATCCCCGTAATTTGTGTAACTGTTCCATGTTCTATGTCTATATGTGATCGTATATAATTTACCTGTGTCTTGATAAAGGGGCAGATTGCCTCGAAAATTCGACAATTTACTTGTCTGTACTGTCGTTATTACTACTTGACATATATATATATACATATATATATTTAATCGATTCACAAAGTTTCTACAAGGTTTATTCTATATATATGTATATACACATGTACATAAATATATAAACATATACTATTGCACAGATATCCCATTCTGATACTTCTATTAAAGTTTGTGTTATTTCCAATAGCAATATTCAATATAATTTCTGTTTTTGTATTGAGTTAACTAATAACACGGGTCCCCTCATCTTAAAAAAAAAAACTACAGACCCAAGGTGCATTAAATTATATCAATTTTAAAGGACTTGAATTGAAGATCCTTCTACCATGTGTAATATTTGATTCTACCATATATTTGGAATGGAATATAGAACATTTTGAACTGTTATTCAGTCACTTCAACTCATTTTTGGGCAAAACCACTTTGGACCGAGGACATGTACTTATAACATATGATTTGAAGATCTGTTTATAGAGAACTTTTAAAAGAAATTCACTTAACAGTTAACATTGTGCGCTTTTTAAAACTTTGGGATTACATCAGTATATAATTATAATGTTCTGTCAATTTTGTAATATCTGGTTGAAAGTTTAAATTTAGTTATTTATATCAAAGTTTTTCGAGTTGTCAAACTTTGAATTACATGTATCTTATATATATTTTATTACTATAAAAACAAAGATTTTGACTTGGACCAGTGAGATACTTTAATTTATAATCAGTGTTTTTGAGTTATCATAGTTCGAGTTAATTAATTTTGATTGTAAGCACATGCATTCTCTTGTCTCCACTAAAACAGAATTTGTAGCAAATTTAAGTTAAACCTACTAAGAGTCAACACCATAGACAATTACTCTCCTTTTGTAATTATGATTAATTACAAAATAATTATAGAAATTCTATAATTTTCCAGGCTTTCGAAATTAACAGCAGTTGTTTATAAGGTTTAAATCTTATTAACTGTACATTTACATGTGTTCATAAACATTGTAATACATTTGGTTTTAATTTGGTTTACTTCATTTAAAGGGTGATTCCATCATTAGTTTAAATTCAAAGGTTAGGTCATCAAAATTAAACTTTTTTGGAAAATATGATTTTTTCCCAAATAGTAAATCTTCGAATCTTTAATTTACATAAATCAAACAGTTTGACTCGCAGGGTAATTAACACAAGTTCTCCAAATTCTAAGTCCTAAAAATTCTTTATTCCTACCAAAATATCACTTTTTACTTGAAAGCCAGTCAGTATTTTTGTAGGATTCATCATTTTTCTGTACATTTTGGCATTGATTTATTTTCCTGTTCAAAAGTGGATTTCATCAGTAAAAAATGTACATGGTTCTGATATCTGAAAGAAGGAATGTCCCTCTAAATTGAGTCTCATTATATAATTAACTGCCAGAGTCATTTAAGAACATGCCAGGCATTGGAGAAGTGTTGGAACTTCAAACACCTAACACACACAATAAAACAGTCCTTGTATATTTTGACATTGAGTACAAAAGATTGTTTTAAATTTCCTTTTTATTAATTTCAGGCAATATTTTGTGAAATAAATAGTTACTATACTTAGCAATAGAAATCTGATCTATAATACTCTCAACAGTATATATATGACAATTATTTTATAAACATTGCAAAGAATTATTTTTCAGATAAATTTCATTTAAAATTCAATCATTATTCTTGGTACAACCTACATATGTGCCATGTGATCTATGTTTATTTCTGCTGACTAATGTAGACTAACTACACATGTACTAAGCCTGCATTTCATAAATGATAAAAATCTAGGTTTATCACATGGGCTTTATATACCTATATCGATACTAGAATCTAGTCTCGGACATTTTAAGGGTCAACTATATAGCAGAATAATGTTGAATTTCAAACACGAATAAATACCTAAAGATTTGCACAAAAAATGTCATGTAATATACCAAAATGTTTGTTTGGATATGTAGCGTCTTACAATCACCAATAATTTGCTGAAGATGATACCAGTTTCTCCTATAGAGTAACTTTGTGGTAAGATGTAGCATGGAATAATTCTAAGTCACGCAAATGACCAAACCTGAAAAATAGCCAAGCTGTTATGTTCACAAGTGTCTATAGCACAGGGTAGGAGCATTTGTTTGACCGGATTTTATTGTATGTACGTATAAACACTTATTTTGTTTTGACCTTGAAATGCAAATGGCGGATGTGAATAATATTTCACAAATATGGCTTAAAGGGAGACATTTCAGTCAATAACAATACTCGTATATCATACTTTTAAGACATCTCATCATAGTAAGCTGAACATTTGAAAGTCAATTTGTTAAACTGGTGAGTTTGCAGCCTTTTTAAGAAATAGGCATATTTTACCCCAAACTCAACGGTTGAACATTTTTTCATAAAAGCATTCTTCCTGCCACTTCAAGAATACTTTATATTGTCTTATAAGAGCATTGTTGATGTTTTAAATACCTCCATATATGCCGTATTTGTGTAATATCATTTACGACCGCCATTTGCAATTCAAGGTCAAAATAAAAACAGCGTTTATACATATAATAACGTCAAAGCTGGTCAAACCAATGCTCCTATTTTGTGCTTAAGACACTTCTGAGCAAACCGACATGGCAAGTTTGTGTAATATATGGGCTACAAATGAGTTAATTATGTCCCCCTGAAACATGCATTTTTCTTACGTTTTGTTGAAATTTACAAACAGCTTAACAAATTACATGTCAACAGCAAGTCCCAAGGTTTGTCATGATACATACTAAAAGTTCATCATGTTACTTCTGTGACATTGCACCACTATAGGGATTTATAGGCCTGTAAAATATCAATGTTTTGACTGATTTTGCTGTTTAGATGCCCCTTAAATGGTTACTAGCCCCATGTGCTGTAGATAATATAACCTTCTTCTAATTATAATAAACAATGCGAGTCAGACACATCGTATCATCTGTAACTAACAATAAAAAAGCTGGGACGTAACCAATAGGCACTTGTTTCCTATGCATATGCCTAGCCTAGTAGTACTAGTTGTCTTTCGGCATATTATTGTTTACAATGTAAATCAAGTGCCTGTCGTAAGCCTAACGTTAACGCCGAGAAAATAAATCGACAAGGCGGTCTAAATATTTACGATAGAATCGATCATAACACAGTGTTATCGGCAAATGCCTACCTTTGATCAGATCAGACTGGAACCACATACAAAAATAATTACAAGGACCCTATACTGAGTTTAATCCCAACGTACTCGCATGTCTTGTTGTGTACAATGTACAATAAATGTATCTAGGTCAGACGTGAATGGAGACGATGACATTCGGTAATTCCCGATCGGTTACGGACGACATGATAAAAATAAAAGCGAAAACATACCGCTGTTTTGTTACTTATTTTTCATCTGAGAACAAAAGTCATATATAACTAATGTTTAAACACTATAGTGAGACTTTGGTGTTGATATTGTTCAAGATTTTTGCCCATGGGAATACTACATCCGGTTTTGAGCCATTCCGGTACCGGTTTTTTGGACCATACGATTTTCTTTGTTCGTATGTATGGGAAGGGAGGCAACTCTTGTTGGAGGTACCGTTTTCCAGTATTTAGAGAGCTTCGTTCGGGCGCCTTCGGCGCCCAAGAGCTGCGCTCTTATAAACAACAATAAGGATCGTTATGTTGTGAAAACGATCCCCCTCGGTCGATCATAAATTCGCCGAGTGCTTATTATAATTAATTAGAAAATATCCTAGGAGGTTTACAGATGGTAAAATTAAATAAATAAACTAGAAATTGTCATGGACAATTAGACGGCTTTTCAGCTTTTCACACATTTGACAAACTTAAGGGAGCATTTACCTTTATGACCTTGACTGTAGGTAAAGGTCATTCATTTAAACAAACTTGTTAGGCTGTTATTCAAGCATGCTACAGACCGAATATCAACTCTCTGGGCCTCTTGGTTATTCGGAAGTCGTTTCAAGATTTTAGCCAATTTGACACCTGTGACCTTGAATTTAGATCAAGGTGATTCATTAGAACAAACTTGGTAGCCCTTCACCCAAGCATGTTACAGGCCAAATATCAAGTCCCTGGGCCTCTTGTTTTTTTTAGAAGATGTCGTTTAAAGATTTAGTTATGATTTTGCAATCATGAAAATTTTCATAATTGCGTATCACCTGAACAGGAAGTTCTAAAGAAAAACTGTAGATACCAAAATCATCAGAATAGCATACTGCATTGATCTATGTAAAAACATTTAAAAAATAAAAAAAAAGTTGGAAATTTGGTGACCTTTGACCTTATAGCTAGCTTTTTTTTTATCTGACCTCTGACCTTAAAAGCTTTGGTGAGTAAAAGTTAGCGCCAGGCATTATCTACAAATAACATAATTACGTGACCTCTGTAAAATTAATCCTTTTTGAGTTATGGCCATTTAAAACTGTTCAATACATGACGTCATGGCGGCCATATTGGATTTTGGACCGACCCCATGATAACAAGACTTAGTCAGTATCATCTCATAGTCATTTTGTCATCGTTTGCGCTGAATCGCACTGATGGAATTTGAGAAGAAACTGAAAATGTGAGTTGTGGGCATACCAAATAGAACAAAAATATTCAAAATGGCGTACCGCGTTAACGACAAATGTTACTGAAAAAATTAACATATCAAAATCATCAGCATGACATATTGCATCATACTATGAAAATTGTTTTGAAAAAACTTAGTAAAATGAAGATTTTTTTAAAAATAAACAAACTTGACCCCTTGGATAGCATTTTATTTGACCTCTGACCTTAAATTTGTGATTATCTGAAAGTTAGCCCCAGACGAAATGTACCATAATATTATAACATTACTTTTGTATCTTAAACACTTTTTGAGTTTCGGTCATTTTAAACTTTTACGGAATGATGTCATGGTGGCCATATTGGATTTTTGACCTACTTTTAAAAGTTTTTGACACATGTCCATACTTTGGTTAACAACATGCGTGAAAGACAACTACTGTAGCCTAATCTTTATCAATCAAAAGATTAATACGCTCCAAACACGGCAGAAGAATAATAAGAATAAGAAACATAACGAAAACAATAGGTTTTTTTACCATTGGTGAAAAGCCCTAATCATATAACTGGAAGGTTAAAGAAAATAATATCGCGAGTTGAATTGATGTAATGGCAGCGCGTGTTATGTAATGAATGTTTTTGTTTTTTGTTTTTTCTGCGCGGAAGGTTCATTTCGTCCCGCAAATTTCGGCCCAAACTGCGGGTAGCAGTGGCAATTTTGGGTGGCAAATCCCCTATTACTGACTAAAATTAGTTTGTTTGACCGAATTTGAATTAATCATATAATGTATTTATGTAGAAATGTATAATTTAAACATTAAATAGCTTGATGAAGTTAGGAAGTGTAATTATTATCATATCAATATGAATGGTTTATGTATGGTGTGTAAAAGTTCGAAAGGCGCGTTCCTATGATTTTATACGTCTGCACATTACAGATGTCTCGTTTTATTGTAAGTGATCATCTCCCTTGTTTATTCTGAGTTTCACCGCCGCTCTCCTACACGACAGTCCATGTGATCTCTCTATGTGATCTCTCTATGTGATCTCTCTATGTGATCTCTAGGTGAGCTAACAATGTCTCTATGTGATTTCTCTTTGTAATAATTCTATGTGGTCTCTCTATGTGGTCTCTCTATGACGTCTCTCTATATGATCTCTCTATGTGATCTATATATATGATCTCTCTATGTGATCTCTCTATGTGATCTCTCTATGTGATCTCTCTTTGTAGTCTCTCTATGTGATCTAAATGTATCTATATGATCTCTCTATGTGATCTCTCTATGTGACCTCTCTATGTCATCTATATATGTGATCTCTCTATGTGATCTCTCTATGTGGTCTTTCTGTGATCTCTCTATATGACCTCTCTATGTGACCTCTCTATGTGACCTCTCTATGTGACCTTTCTATGTGACCTCTCTATGTGATCTATATATATGATCTCTCTATGTGATCTCTCTATGTGACCTCTCTATGTGACCTCTCTATGTGATCTCTCTATGTGACCTCTCTATGTGATCTCTCTATGTGATCTCTATATGTGATCTCTCTATGTGACCTTTCTATATGATCTCTCTATGTGACCTCTCTATGTGACCTTTCTATGTGACCTCTCTATGTGGTATCTCTATGTGATCTCTCAATGTGATCTCTCTATGTGATTATCTATGTGATTTTCTATGTGATTCCTCTATGTGATCTCTCTATGTGATCTCTCTATGTGATATCTCTATGTGATCTCCCTAAGTGATCTCTCTATGTGATTATCTATGTGATTCCTTTAAGTGATCTCTCTATGTGACCTCTCTATGTCATCTATATATGTGATCTCTCTATGTGATCTCTCTATGTGGTCTCTATGTGATCTCTCTATATGACCTCTCTATGTGACCTCTCTATGTGACCTCTCTATGTGACCTTTCTATGTGACCTCTCTATGTGATCTATATATATGATCTCTCTATGTGATCTCTCTATGTGACCTCTCTTTGTGACCTCTCTATGTGATCTCTATGTGTGATCTCTTTATGTGATCTCTCTATGTGACCTCTCTATGTGATCTCTATGTGATCTCTCTATGTGATCTCTCTATGTGATCTCTATGTGACCTCTCTATGTGACCTCTCTATGTGATCTCTATGTGTGATCTCTCTATGTGATCTCTCTATGTGACCTCTCTATGTGATCTCTATGTGATCTCTCTATGTGATCTCTCTATGTGATCTCTATGTGATCTCTCTATGTGATCTCTCTATGTGATATCTCTATGTGATCTCTCTATATGACCTCTCTATGTGATCTCTATGTGATCTCTCTATGTGATCTCTATGTGATCTCTCTATGTGATCTCTCTATGTGATCTCTATGTGATCTCTCTATGTGGTATCTCTATGTGATCTCTCTATGTGATCTCTCTATGTGACCTCTCTATGTGATCTCTCTATGTGATCTTTCTATGTGATCTCTCTATGTGATCTATATATATGACCTCTCTATGTGGTTTTTCTATGTGACCTCTCTATGTGACCTCTCTATGTGACTTCTCTATGTGACCTCTCTATGTGATCTCTCTATGTGATCTCTCTATGTAGTTTCTCTATGTGATCTCTCTATGTGACCTCTCTTTGTGACCTCTCTATGTGATCTCTATGTGTGATCTCTCTATGTGATCTCTCTATGTGACCTCTCTATGTGATCTCTATGTGATCTCTCTATGTGATCTCTCTATGTGATTTCTCTGTGTGATCTCTCTATGTGATATCTTTATGTGATCTCTATGTGATTTCTCTATGTGATTTATCTATGTGATTTCTCTATGTGATTTCTCTATGTGATCTCTCTTTGTGATCTCTCTATGTGATCTCTATGTGATTCTCTATGTGGTCTCTCTATGTGATCTCTCTATGTGATATCTTTATGTGATCTCTATGTTATTTCTCTATGTGATTTATCTATCTGATTTCTCTATGTGATTTCTCTATGTGATCTCTCTTTGTGATTTCTCTAATTGATCTCTCTATGTGATCTCTCTATGTGATCTCTCTATGTGATCTCTCTATATGATCTCTCTATGTGATCTCTCTATGTGATCTCCCTATATGATCTCTCTATGTGATCTCTGTATGAAGTCTCTCTATGTTGTCTCTCTATGTGATATATCTTTGTGATCTCTCTGTGTGATCTCTCTATGTGATTTCTCTGTGTGATCTCTTGTTTGTTTGTTTGTTTGTTTATGTTTTACGGCCCATCGACAACTAGGGTCATTTAGGGCCAAACAATATACGAACATGTTTTATTTTGTAAGTTAAAATCAGATAAAATTTGTCATTTTTAAAAGCATCCGTATTGTATATTTAGATCATTATGATAAAAAAGTTGGTTAAAAATGGTAAAATATGTATATGTACGAATAGATTATGTGAACTTTGTTATATAAATAGAACGTCAAAGACAGTAACGTAAAAGACATCAAAGTCTATAAAATAGATCGATTTCTTTCAAGTAGCTAAATATTGTTTTCGAATCCACGGAACTGAAAAGGGTTTTCATATCCGGGACTCGAAAGTATTTATCACGAATGTGCTTGAAATTGGAACATTCTATTAAAAAATGCTCCACTGTGAATTGAGCATCACATGCATAACACACCGGTGGATCCTCTCGTTTCAAAAGGAACGAATGAGTAGGATATGTGTGCCCGGTACGGAGCCGAGAGAGGACTATTTCCTCTCTACGATCCTTCCGACTTGGTTTTGATGTTTTAAGTTTTGATTGTACTTTAAAAAGTTTGTTGCTCGTCTCGAGAGACCAGCGTTGCTGTCATTTACTGTGAATGGCAGAACTAATTACAGGTTTGAAATCTGTATATGGTATTTTAATATTTGTTTGTTGCAGATTTAGAGCAAGTTTTGCTTGGCGGTCAACAAGTTCGTTGCCTTTAATTCCGACATGGCTCGGAATCCAAAGTAGTGTTATTTTGCATTTTTTTAAGATACGAGATATTCGTAAAACAAGGTTTTGTATGAGTATATCCTTTGGATCTCGTGATTGTAAATTCTGAAGGACAGATAGAGAGTCGGAACAAATGATTGCCTTTCTAATGCGTTGTTCTTCGATATGGTCGAGGGCCAAATCGATGGCACATGCTTCCGCAGAGAAGATAGAGGCACCATCTGGTAAGCGGATTGAAGAGCAAAGGTGATCGGAATAGCATGCTGCGGAGACCTTTACTCCATCTTTTGAGCCATCAGTGTAGATCTGAACGTGATCGGGAAAATCTTTAATGCATTCCCGAAAGGAGGATTTGTGTTCTTCGGGTAATTGACTCGATTTTGCCCTCACGTGTAGAGTAAGGTTAATATCAGGTGTTTCGACAAGCCATGGCGGTACATCCGATACGGTGTATTCGCCTATGTTGTCTAAGCTTATGTTAAGTTCATGAAGAAAATTCGAAATTCTAATGCCAAATGTTGGTAAGAGTTTTTGGTTTTGAGTAAATATGTTTTGGTATTGCGGATTGACAACAAGGTCCAAAGCCGGATTTTTCGGGTTGGATTTCAATTGGGCGGCATATTGAAGAGAAAGTTTTTTCCTTCTGTCATTTAAAGATGGTTCATTTGCCTCTACATAAAGGCTCTGCACTGGTGTTGTTCGGAAAGCACCAAGTACTAGACGTAATCCTTGATTATGGATAGGATCCAACATTTGCAGGTAAGAATTCCGTGCCGATCCATAAACGATGGACCCATAGTCGAGTTTTGATCGAATAAGTGCCCTATAAAGGCGCAGAAGCATTTCACGGTCTGCGCCCCAGTCAGTATGGGATAGTACTCGTAAAATGTTCATTGCATTTGAGCACTTATCCTTTAGGTGTTAAATATGTGGAACAAAGGAGAGTTTTGAATCGAAAATTAGTCCGAGGAATTTGGTTTGCTCTACAACTGGAATTTTGCTTCCATTTAATGTTAGATCGGGATCATTATGTGGTTTTCGTTTTTGGCAGAAGTGCATGCAGACAGTTTTTGATCTAGAAAATTTGAAGCCGTTTTCATCTGCCCATGTTTGTAGTTTGCCCAAACATTGTTGAAGTTGTCGTTCTATCGTGTGCATGTTCTTCGACCTATAGCAGATCAAGAAGTCATCAACAAATAGAGACCCTTCAGTTGACTTACCTAGACACTTAGTTATACAGTTGATTTTCAGACCGAAAAGAGTTACGGAAAGGATCCCACCCTGAGGGACTCCCATTTCCTGTTTAGCTGTTTCAGAATACGTTGAGCCAACGCGAACCTTAAAATGTCTGTCAGATATGTAGTTTGAAATGAACTTTGGGAGATTCCCACGTACACCAATTTCATGCAGGTCTTTTATAATACCATACTGCCATGTAGTATCGTATGCTTTCTCCAGATCAAAGAACACAGCAACAAGATGTTCCTTCTTTGCGAAAGCTTCTCTAATAAAGGTTTCTAATCTGACCAGGTGGTCTACTGTTCCTCTGCGGTTTCTGAATCCGCTTTGGAGTGGACTCAAAATATTATTGGATTCAAGGAACCAAACTAGTCTATTGTTTATCATCCGTTCAAGTGTTTTACAGATGCAGCTTGTTAGAGAGATAGGGCGATAATTATTTGGTTCATTGGCGTCCTTACCAGGTTTTGGAATCGGAATAATTGTTGATTCCTTCCAAGACTCAGGGATCTTACCGGAAGCGAATACTTGATTAAAAATATATAAGAGACATCGTAATGATGATTCTGGTAAATGTTTCAGGAATTGGTACGGAATTTCATCTGGCCCAGCTGCTGAATCGGTCGATCTTTTTAGCGATTCAAGCAACTCCTGTAGATCGAAAGGCTTGTTGTAACTTTCTGTGTTGGATGATTTAAAGTTAAGACGTTTCTTTTCTTTGTCTTTTTTGAAAGTTTGGAATTTTTTGGAGTGATTTTTGGCGGATGAGTTCTGAGCTATATTTTTAGCAAATGCATTTGCAATTTCAGATGTAGAAGAGAAGATTTGGTTACTGTTGATAAGATGGGATGCTGGTGCCGTTTTTCGTGTTCCACTTATTTTTCGTATCTGATCCCATATCTTTTTTGATGATGTGTTTGAAGATATTTTAGAAATGTATTCCTTCCAGCTATTCTTTTTGTCGGACTTAATAGATCGCCGAGCCTTTGCTCTCCAAATTTTAAAATTATTGTAATTTTCAGTTGTAGGGGAAGTCAGGAATCGTCTTAGAGCTGCCTTTCGGCCGGATCTATTGATAAAAGATTCTTCAGATAAAAGGAACTTTGTAGGTTTTGGGACGGACTTTGGTATCGTTTTTGTGGCAATAGAAGTAATCGTTTCATTGAATGTTTTAATTGGGTCATCGAGGTTAGTGAATTGTTCTACAGTAAGCTTCTCGTTGCACAGGTGTTGGAATTGGCCCCAATCTGCTTTGTGCACATTTCATCGAGGAAGTGGTTTATCAAGAGGGTTCCCAATATTCTTAAGAAAAATAGGGAAGTGGTCACTCCCACATAGATCATCATTTACCCTCCAGCCATAATCGAGTAAAATGGATGGATGACATAATGATAGGTCTATGTGGGTACGGGAGCCTGTAGCAGGGTGTAGATATGTTGGGGTATTATTGTTAAAAAGACACAGGTTGTTTTTATCTATAAATTCCTCAATACGTCTTCCTCTCTCATCTGTGTTCGGGGAGCCCCACAGACTGTTATGCCCATTAAAATCTCCGAGAATTATGTATGGTGCTGGGAGTTGCGAGACGAGGTTATTGAGTTAGGCACTAGTGAAAGCAATACCCGGAGGAAGATAAATTGAACAGACAGTTACTTGTCTGTGTAAAGTTGCACAGACAGCAACAGCCTGTAAATTTGTGTTTAACGTGATAAGTCTATGAGGAATAGTTTTATGGACAGCTACAGCTGCGCCACCTCTGTTTCCTACCGTTGCGATGCTATTGTAGAGCGAGAAATTTCTGAAAGTAATTGGGTTTTTTAACATGACTTCCTGCAGGCAAAATAAGGCAGGTCTAAATTCTTTTGATAAATTTTGAAACTCTTCTAAATTTGCTCTTAGTCCGCGTATGTTCCATTGTATGATAAAATTGTTTGTATTGCTGACCACTATTCAGGTTCGTGATGGACGCTCTTTGGACTGACAGGACTACTTGGTGTAGGTTGTCTGGTAACAGCAGCATTGCTGTCACCAAACTCACTGTCGTCCGCAAGAACGTCGTACCTGTTATGACCATGGATAGGGTCATTTGAGCCTTTGCTGGGCTTTGTGTTGTTTAAGGAAGGTAATCTGTGTAGTTTTACCTTCGGTTTGCGTTGGTCTTGAGGTGGTGTGGTTGCTGGTCGTTTATTGGTGTAACCAGCAATCTTGTTCAGGTCTGACGGCTGTGATACAGTCCGTCTGTGGTGGGTGACCCTCGGCTTCGATGTTTGAGTTACATGGCGTGCAGGTGTATGTGCTGGAGGTGCTGGCATATTGGTCTTGATAACTGCCGTTTCGTCAGGTTGGGAAGGTCTAACTGATGTTGAGGTGGTCTTAGACGCTACCCTTCCTGACTTGAAACGGGAAGCCAAACCGAAAAGAATCTTGTCATTCCTTTCGTCCATCAAAGGTGGAACCTCCGCACCTTGCAGAACGACACTGACGCAGAGATTCTGCAATATTTCAAGTCGGAGAATATCCCGATCTCGGAGGTGAGGCGGATTAAAATAAAACGCCAAACAGTAAAGACAAATACGTTCGTCCTCACGTTTGCGGTTCCAAACCTTCCTTCATCGGTAATGGTAGGTTACATGAGATGTAACGTCTCGCCCTACATACCGAATCCTCTACGATGCCGTAACTGCCAGAGATACGGTCATCATGAGGACAGATGCAGGCGAAGGGAGGTTTGCGAACACTGCGGACGGGAGGGCCATAACGACACAGATAGCTGTGATATTACCGGCAAACGATGTCCGAATTGCAAGGGCAACCACGCGGCGTCATCTCGCGACTGTCTTTCCTGGAAGAAGGAGAGGGAAGTTCTGCGGGTAAAGTATACCCGTAACATTTCCTTCCCTGACGCCAGGAGGGTGGTCGAGAGTAATGGCCCCGCTGCGTTGTCCTATGCATCAGTAACAAAATCAAAAACACAACAAAACACATTTACAGTCAGCGATGCAAAAGAACAAGCTTACTTTGATAAGCCAGCTTTCGGTGCGGAGGTTCCACCTTTGATGGACGAAAGGAATGACAAGATTCTTTTCGGTTTGGCTTCCCGTTTCAAGTCAGGAAGGGTAGCGTCTAAGACCACCTCAACATCAGTTAGACCTTCCCAACCTGACGAAACGGCAGTTATCAAGACCAATATGCCAGCACCTCCAGCACATACACCTGCACGCCATGTAACTCAAACATCGAAGCCGAGGGTCACCCACCACAGACGGACTGTATCACAGCCGTCAGACCTGAACAAGATTGCTGGTTACACCAATAAACGACCAGCAACCACACCACCTCAAGACCAACGCAAACCGAAGGTAAAACTACACAGATTACCTTCCTTAAACAACACAAAGCCCAGCAAAGGCTCAAATGACCCTATCCATGGTCATAACAGGTACGACGTTCTTGCGGACGACAGTGAGTTTGGTGACAGCAATGCTGCTGTTACCAGACAACCTACACCAAGTAGTCCTGTCAGTCCAAAGAGCGTCCATCACGAACCTGAATAGTGGTCAGCAATACAAACAATTTTATCATACAATGGAACATACGCGGACTAAGAGCAAATTTAGAAGAGTTTCAAAATTTATCAAAAGAATTTAGACCTGCCTTATTTTGCCTGCAGGAAGTCATGTTAAAAAACCCAATTACTTTCAGAAATTTCTCGCTCTACAATAGCATCGCAACGGTAGGAAACAGAGGTGGCGCAGCTGTAGCTGTCCATAAAACTATTCCTCATAGACTTATCACGTTAAACACAAATTTACAGGCTGTTGCTGTCTGTGCAACTTTACACAGACAAGTAACTGTCTGTTCAATTTATCTTCCTCCGGGTATTGCTTTCACTAGTGCGCAACTCAATAACCTCGTCTCGCAACTCCCAGCACCATACATAATTCTCGGAGATTTTAATGGGCATAACAGTCTGTGGGGCTCCCCGAACACAGATGAGAGAGGAAGACGTATTGAGGAATTTATAGATAAAAACAACCTGTGTCTTTTTAACAATAATACCCCAACATATCTACACCCTGCTACAGGCTCCCGTACCCACATAGACCTATCATTATGTCATCCATCCATTTTACTCGATTATGGCTGGAGGGTAAATGATGATCTATGTGGGAGTGACCACTTCCCTATTTTTCTTAAGAATATTGGGAACCCTCTTGATAAACCACTTCCTCGATGAAATGTGCACAAAGCAGATTGGGGCCAATTCCAACACCTGTGCAACGAGAAGCTTACTGTAGAACAATTCACTAACCTCGATGACCCAATTAAAACATTCAATGAAACGATTACTTCTATTGCCACAAAAACGATACCAAAGTCCGTCCCAAAACCTACAAAGTTCCTTTTATCTGAAGAATCTTTTATCAATAGATCCGGCCGAAAGGCAGCTCTAAGACGATTCCTGACTTCCCCTACAACTGAAAATTACAATAATTTTAAAATTTGGAGAGCAAAGGCTCGGCGATCTATTAAGTCCGACAAAAAGAATAGCTGGAAGGAATACATTTCTAAAATATCTTCAAACACATCATCAAAAAAGATATGGGATCAGATACGAAAAATAAGTGGAACACGAAAAACGGCACCAGCATCCCATCTTATCAACAGTAACCAAATCTTCTCTTCTACATCTGAAATTGCAAATGCATTTGCTAAAAATATAGCTCAGAAATCATCCGCCAAAAATCACTCCAAAAAATTCCAAACTTTCAAAAAAGACAAAGAAAAGGAACGTCTTAACTTTAAATCATCCAACACAGAAAGTTACAACAAGCCTTTCGATCTACAGGAGTTGCTTGAATCGCTAAAAAGATCGACCGATTCAGCAGCTGGGCCAGATGAAATTCCGTACCAATTCCTGAAACATTTACCAGAATCATCATTACGATGTCTCTTATATATTTTTAATCAAGTATTCGCTTCCGGTAAGATCCCTGAGTCTTGGAAGGAATCAACAATTATTCCGATTCCAAAACCTGGTAAGGACGCCAATGAACCAAATAATTATCGCCCTATCTCTCTAACAAGCTGCATCTGTAAAACACTTGAACGGATGATAAACAATAGACTAGTTTGGTTCCTTGAATCCAATAATATTTTGAGTCCACTCCAAAGCGGATTCAGAAACCGCAGAGGAACAGTAGACCACCTGGTCAGATTAGAAACCTTTATTAGAGAAGCTTTCGCAAAGAAGGAACATCTTGTTGCTGTGTTCTTTGATCTGGAGAAAGCATACGATACTACATGGCAGTATGGTATTATGAAAGACCTGCATGAAATTGGTGTACGTGGGAATCTCCCAAAGTTCATTTCAAACTACATATCTGACAGACATTTTAAGGTTCGCGTTGGCTCAACGTATTCTGAAACAGCTAAACAGGAAATGGGAGTCCCTCAGGGTGGGATCCTTTCCGTAACTCTTTTCGGTCTGAAAATCAACAGTATAACTAAATGTCTAGGTAAGTCAACTGAAGGGTCAATATTTGTTGATGACTTCTTGATCTGCTATAGGTCGAAGAACATGCACACGATAGAACGACAACTTCAACAATGTTTGGGCAAACTACAAACATGGGCAGATGAAAACGGCTTCAAATTTTCTAGATCAAAAACTGTCTGCATGCACTTCTGCCAAAAACGAAAACCACATAATGATCCCGATCTAACATTAAATGGAAGCAAAATTCCAGTTGTAGAGCAAACCAAATTCCTCGGACTAATTTTCGATTCAAAACTCTCCTTTGTTCCACATATTTAACACCTAAAGGATAAGTGCTCAAATGCAATGAACATTTTACGAGTACTATCCCATACTGACTGGGGCGCAGACCGTGAAATGCTTCTGCGCCTTTATAGGGCACTTATTCGATCAAAACTCGACTATGGGTCCATCGTTTATGGATCGGCACGGAATTCTTACCTGCAAATGTTGGATCCTATCCATAATCAAGGATTACGTCTAGTACTTGGTGCTTTCCGAACAACACCAGTGCAGAGCCTTTATGTAGAGGCAAATGAACCATCTTTAAATGACAGAAGGAAAAAACTTTCTCTTCAATATGCCGCCCAATTGAAATCCAACCCGAAAAATCCGGCTTTGGACCTTGTTGTCAATCCGCAATACCAAAACATATTTACTCAAAACCAAAAACTCTTACCAACATTTGGCATTAGAATTTCGAATTTTCTTCATGAACTTAACATAAGCTTAGACAACATAGGCGAATACACCGTATCGGATGTACCGCCATGGCTTGTCGAAACACCTGATATTAACCTTACTCTACACGTGAGGGCAAAATCGAGTCAATTACCCGAAGAACACAAATCCTCCTTTCGGGAATGCATTAAAGATTTTCCCGATCACGTTCAGATCTACACTGATGGCTCAAAAGATGGAGTAAAGGTCTCCGCAGCATGCTATTCCGATCACCTTTGCTCTTCAATCCGCTTACCAGATGGTGCCTCTATCTTCTCTGCGGAAGCATGTGCCATCGATTTGGCCCTCGACCATATCGGAGAACAACGCATTAGAAAGGCAATCATTTGTTCCGACTCTCTATCTGTCCTTCAGAATTTACAATCACGAGATCCAAAGGATATACTCATACAAAACCTTGTTTTACGAATATCTCGTATCTTAAAAAAATGCAAAATAACACTACTTTGGATTCCGAGCCATGTCGGAATTAAAGGCAACGAACTTGTTGACCGCCAAGCAAAACTTGCTCTAAATCTGCAACAAACAAATATTAAAATACCATATACAGATTTCAAACCTGTAATTAGTTCTGCCATTCACAGTAAATGACAGCAACGCTGGTCTCTCGAGACGAGCAACAAACTTTTTAAAGTACAATCAAAACTTAAAACATCAAAACCAAGTCGGAAGGATCGTAGAGAGGAAATAGTCCTCTCTCGGCTCCGTACCGGGCACACATATCCTACTCATTCGTTCCTTTTGAAACGAGAGGATCCACCGGTGTGTTATGCATGTGATGCTCAATTCACAGTGGAGCATTTTTTAATAGAATGTTCCAATTTCAAGCACATTCGTGATAAATACTTTCGAGTCCCGGATATGAAAACCCTTTTCAGTTCCGTGGATTCGAAAACAATATTTAGCTACTTGAAAGAAATCGATCTATTTTATAGACTTTGATGTCTTTTACGTTACTGTCTTTGACGTTCTATTTATATAACAAAGTTCACATAATCTATTCGTACATATACATATTTTACCATTTTTAACCAACTTTTTTATCATAATGATCTAAATATACAATACGGATGCTTTTAAAAATGACAAATTTTATCTGATTTTAACTTACAAAATAAAACATGTTCGTATATTGTTTGGCCCTAAATGACCCTAGTTGTCGATGGGCCGTAAAACATAAACAAACAAACAAACAAACAAGAGATCACACAGAGAAATCACATAGAGAGATCACACAGAGAGATCACAAAGATATATCACATAGAGAGACAACATAGAGAGACTTCATACAGAGATCACATAGAGAGATCATATAGGGAGATCACATAGAGAGATCACATAGAGAGATCATATAGAGAGATCACATAGAGAGATCACATAGAGAGATCACATAGAGAGATCAAATAGAGAAATCACAAAGAGAGATCACATAGAGAAATCACATAGAGAAATCACATAGATAAATCACATAGAGAAATAACATAGAGATCACATAAAGATATCACATAGAGAGATCACATAGAGAGACCACATAGAGAATCACATAGAGATCACATAGAGAGATCACAAAGAGAGATCACATAGAGAAATCACATAGAGAAATCACATAGATAAATCACATAGAGAAATCACATAGAGATCACATAAAGATATCACATAGAGAGATCACACAGAGAAATCACATAGAGAGATCACATAGAGAGATCACATAGAGATCACATAGAGAGGTCACATAGAGGGATCACATAGAGAGATCACATAGAGAAATCACATAGAGAGGTCACAAAGAGAGGTCACATAGAGAGATCACATAGAGAAATCACATAGAGAGATCACATAGAGAGATCACATAGAGAGATCACATAGATAATCACATAGAGAGATCACATAGAGGACTCACATAAAGAGACCACATAGATAATCACATAAAGATATCACATAGAGAGATCACATAGAGAGATCACATAGAGAGATCACATAGAGGAATCACAAAGATAATCACATAGAGAGATCACATAGAGAGATCACATAGAGAGACCACATAGATAATCACATATAGAGATCGCATAGGGAGATCACATAGAGATATCACATAGAGAGATCACATAGAGAGATCACATAGAGGAATCACATAGATAATCACATAGAGAGATCACATAGAGAGATCACATAGAGAGATCACATAGAGAGATCACACACAGAGATCACATAGATAATCACATAGAGAGGTCACATAGAGAGATCACATAGAGAGATCACATAGAGAGATCATATAGAGAGGTCACATAGAGAGATCACATATAGAGATCACATAGAGAAATCACATCGAGAAATCACATAAAGAGACCACATATATATATCACATAGAGAGACCACATAGAGAGATCACATAGAGAGGTCACATAGAGATATCACGTAGATAGATCACATAGAGAAACTACATAGAGAGATCACATAGAGAGATCACATAGAGAGGTCACATAGAGAAGTCACATAGAGAGGTCACATAGAGAGGTCACATAGAGAAACTACATAGAGAGGTCATATATATAGATCACATAGAGAGATCACATAGAGAGATCACATAGAGAGATCACATAGAGATCACATAGAGAGGTCACATAGAGAGATCACATAGAGAGATCACATAGAGATCACATAGAGAGATCACATATATATCACATAGAGAGATCACATAGAGAGGTCACATAGAGAGGTCACATAGAGAAACTACATAGAGAGGTCATATATATAGATCACATAGAGAGATCACATAGAGAGATCACATAGAGATCACATAGAGAGGTCACATAGAGAGATCACATAGAGAGACCACATAGAGAGATCACATAGAGAGATCATATAGAGATCACATAGAGAGATCACATATATATCACATAGAGAGATCACATAGAGAGATCACATAGAGAGGTCACATAGAGAGGTCAAATAGAGAAACTACATAGAGAGGTCATATATATAGATCACATAGAGAGATCACATAGAGTGATCACATAGAGAGATCACATAGAGATCACATAGAGAGGTCACATAGAGAGATCACATAGAGAGATCACATAGAGAGATCACATAGAGAGATAACATAGAGAGATCACATAGAGAGGTCACATAGAGAGATCACATAGAGAGATCACACATAGAGATCACATAGAGAGGTCACATAGAAAGGTCACATAGAGAGGTCACATAGAGATCACATAGAGAGATCACATAGAGAGATCACATAGAGATCACATAGAGAGGTCACAGAGAGATCACATAGAGAGATCACACATAGAGATCACATAGAGAGGTCACATAGAGAGGTCACATAGAGAGATCACATAGAGAGATCATATATATAGATCACATAGAGAGGTCACATAGAAAGGTCACATAGAGAGGTCACATAGAGAGGTCACATAGAGAGGTCATATAGAGAGATCACAGAGAGACCACATAGAGAGATCACATAGAGAGATCACATATATAGATGACATAGAGAGGTCACATAGAGAGATCACTTAAAGGAATCACATAGATAATCACATAGAGAGTTCACATAGGGAGATCACATAGAGATCACATAGAGGAATCACATAGATAATCACATAGATAATCACATAGAGAGATCACATTGAGAGATCACATAGAGATACCACATAGAGAGGTCACATAGAAAGGTCACATAGAGAGGTCACATAGAGAGATCATATAGAGAGGTCACATAGAGAGATCACATAGAGAGATCATATAGATACATTTAGATCACATAGAGAGACTACAAAGAGAGATCACATAGAGAGATCACATAGAGAGATCATATATATAGATCACATAGAGAGATCATATAGAGAGACGTCATAGAGAGACCACATAGAGAGACCACATAGAATTATTACAAAGAGAAATCACATAGAGATGTCACATTGTTAGCTCACCTAGAGATCACATAGAGAGATCACATAGAGAGATCACATAGAGAGATCACATGGACTGTCGTGTAGGAGAGCGGCGGTGAAACTCAGAATAAACAAGGGAGATGATCACTTACAATAAAACGAGACATCTGTAATGTGCAGACGTATAAAATCATAGGAACGCGCCTTTCGAACTTTTACACACCATATATAAACCATTCATATTGATATGATAATAATTACACAGGTGGGGGATGTAGTTCTGAAGGTGGATTCTTCTACGACAGTTGGGGTATCGAAGAAACTGAAGGCTCCTTGGAAGGGGCCCTATTTGGTGACCACGGTAAAATCGCCTAGGTGTCAAACTGGCTAAAATCTTGAAACGACTTCCGAATAACCAAGAGGCCCAGGGAGTTGATATTCAGTCTGTAGCATGCTTAAATAACGGCCTAACAAGTTTGTTTAAATGAATGACCTTTACCTACAGTCAAGGTCATAAAGGTAAATGCTCCCTTAATTTTGTCAAAGGTGGGAAAAGCCCGTCAAATTGTCCATGACAATTTCTAGTTTATTTATTTATTTTTACCATCTGTAAACCTCCTAAGATATTTTCTAAATAATTATAATAAGCCCTCGGCGAATTTATGATCGACCGAGGAGATAGTTTTCATGTTCTATGTCTATATGTGATCGTATGTAATTTACCTGTGTCTTGATAAAGGAGCAGATTGCTTCTAAAATTCGACAATTTACTTGTCTGTACTGTCTTTATTACTACTTGACAAATTAATAATATATAATGGACAAAATAAAATAGATAAATGAATCAGCATTGACCAAACAGTTATTACAACGTATTATACTGTATACGTATGACAAAATCTGCGCAGCAGAATCAATGATGATGATTTATACAACTGATATAGTATAAAATACAGGTAGAGGCAGCGCGACGATTTCCCCCTCAAAGAGGGTTACCTGCGTAAACGCCTCGAACCTCGTACATCGGCAGCGAAATCCGCGCAAACGAAGCTAGCCAGGGACGTTTTCGTTCTATTCAGGGCTATGTTTGGAGAATACACGGAAGACCTGAATGACGTCATTCCGTCAAGGAAACGTCCAGAAAACACCCAGGGCAAAAGTAACACTCCGGCGAATGATCCCGATGGTTTTAAAAGTCTTAAAGAAGTGCTTGTAAAAGTTCAAGTTGACATAAACGACATGAAATGTGAAAACAGGCATGCAATAAACTCTATGAACTCAATGAAACATAAAATTACAGAAAATGAAAATGAAATAAAATTTCTAAAAACATCGTTACAGAAACTTGGAAAAGAAAAAGAAAAGGCGAAAACGCGCGCAATAAAGACTCAAGAAGAACTCGCCTCGTGCACAAACTGCGTATCGAAATTAGAGAAGGAACTCAGTGAATTGCGTGAACAAAACAAACACCAGCATGAAGCATGGATGAAAGACAAAAAGAACTTTGATATCCATATGAAAACGGCCAATGAAGAAATCGCCAAAAATACAACCTTCAAGACGAACATTGGAAATAAGATCTTCAATCTAAACAAGGAAGTTAAAACTGTGGTAGGAAACATGTCCGAGTTCCTCACGATTGCCAACAGAGTTGACAACAGTCAACTGAATGGTGTGTCGAGTTGTAAAAATTCTGTAAAACTAGTAACGCAAAAAATGAAAACGTTAGAGGACGAAATACAGAGGTTAGACGACATGATACACGAAACAAACAATCGCTCACAGAATATACAACAACAAATTACTAAACTGGCAAAAGGTCAAGAGGGTAAACAGAAAGGTAAACCTTCTAGCAATACCGAGGGAAAAGCTAATGATAATAACAGATCTTCCACTAATAGAGAGTGTAATACAATTTCAATAGGGACGTCTAACTACTTTTCTCTGTTGAGCTGTGACGATCAAGAGTCCCCAATTGAGTCGGTTAGCAACGTTGACGCTCCGACAACACGACATGAAACAATTCAACAACCTGTGTCACGAGTTACCGAATCGAGGAAACTGAGTAATTTCGCTCATCCCGCGCGCGACTCGCTTACCAAATCTGGCTCAGTCTGTTCATCAACCCTCGCTCAGCCCGCTCGGCAACCCCGACAGAACTCAACCTCAGTACCAACTGATGCGTCGCACAAACCCGGAAGCGGAAACCCAAACGCCAATCTTCGCCAGATCAAGGTTCACTGTCCTTCATCAGTGTGTCACCCTACTCCGATATCGACACAAAAACTGAGCGACAGATTTGTTGGTTTTACGCCTGTAAAACAAAAACGTATTAAAAGATACTATATACATGGAATACATAAGTATACCGCTTCGGAAAGTGCGATGAGAGACTTTTTAGGAGACAATGGTGTTAAAATCACGGTCCTTCGTTACTTTGAAAAGGGATACAAAAAGACGGCATCCGCACAGCTAAATGTCCTTGATTCAGACTCGGCTATTCTGGAAAATCCCGACTTTTGGCCACCGGGTATATATGCAAGGCCATGGATGCCAAGACAGGTTTTCTGGAACGAGCATAATGACAGGAAGTAACAAAGTCAATGCCATGTGTTGGAACTGTGAAGGGATAATGGCCGGTATGCCTGATCTCCTTAAATGTCTTGACACATATGATATAGATATTTGCGGATTATCAGAACACTGGGTAAGGGAATACCAGTTGTCATTTTTTAATAGTTTTAACCATTCTGGTTATAAATGTTTTGTGAAACCAGTTTATGAAGTAGATCCTTTCCGCTACAAATGTAGTATTAGAGGTGGCGTATGTTTGTTATACAAATCGCTCCTTAATGTACAGGAAATTATTATAGACAGTCCTAGAATTGTAGGCCTGGAATTACAGTCAGCTAGTGGAGAATACTCATATTGGTTCTCAGTTTATATGCCTGCTTCTTCGAGGCCTTTTGAAATTTTTCAAGAACATGTTGATATTTTAGAATCTTTATATGATGTATACTCAGACAAGGGTAAAGTGTTTATAATTGGTGACTTTAATGTTAAAGTAAGAGGTGACCGCTATCAGTTTACTGATAACAATCGATCTCGGTTATTCCAGCAATTTTTAGATAAAACTAACATGATCTCGTTAAATGTTCAATCTGATTGCACGGGTCCCATTTGTACATTTTACCCTGAAACAGATAACTCTACTGCAATTGATCATGTACTCATTGAGTCAAATTCTATAGATCTTACCATGTACTGTAAAGTTTTAGACGACGATGGAAACGTTTCAGAACATTGTCCTATTGTCTGCTCAGTAGGTGTACCCAAATCCTTTACGGGCAATACATCAAGGTGTAACAAATATAAGTGGAAAAAAGCGTTAAGTGATGGTTCAATTTGCAATTACCAATGCTATGTAAAACGTTTACTGGATTGTATCACAGTACCTACTGGAAATCCATCTTGCCATGATATAGATTGTTATTATAACAATATATGTTCTGCCTTGCTTGAAGCAGCTGATAAGTGTATACCAAAAACTATGTATAAAAAATATCAAAAACCTTATTGGGACGAAAGTCTTACGGTATTACATAATGAAATGTTGCACAAAAGATACCTGTGGATACAATCCGGAAAGCGTAGACAAGATTGTCGAACATTCTCGGAATATAAAAAATATAAAACTAAATTTAAACGTCAACTCAGGAAATCATTTGAATCTTACATGAAGAACCAATTCGCTGAAATTGATAGATCGGGTGATCTTGATCAGAACCTTTTTTGGCAACTTTTTAAAAGCAAAAAGTCAGCCTCAAGGGCTAAACAAACTGAGCTGAAATATGAAGGTAAAGTTTTCAGAGATCCTCATGATATTATTAATGGGTGGCGTCTACATTTTCAACATATATTTAAAAACCATGACGATAAGGAATTTGATTGTCATTTTCGAGATGAGATGGAAAAAAGAATCAAAATGTTAAAATCTAGTATACATTCTGATGAAAATTTGTTTTTACGTGATAATTTTACTTTCAGTGAAATAAATTTAATTTGTAAAAACCTTAAATCAGGTAAAGCAGGTGGTCACGAAGGTCTTGTCTACGAACATATTAAATATGCAGGTCATTCTGTAATTAACCATATACAAAACTTATTTAATCTTGTTGTAAAACATGAATATATCCCGAAAAGTTGGAAACATGGTATTATAGTAACGATGTATAAAGGCCATAGGAAGCCAAAAGATGACCCTAATAGTTATAGGGGAATAACCCTTTTGCCAGTATTTTTCAAAATGTTTGAAGTGGCTATTGCGAAAAGAATTAGCCATGTAATAGAATCTGATGTGTTCCCAAATAAACAGCAGTCGGCATACCAGAAGAATTTATGTAGCCTTTGTACAGCTTTTAATTTACAGGAATGTATTTATTATAATATGGAAAATGGTGATTTCTCTGTGTGATCTCTCTATGTGATCTCTCTATGTGATCTCTCTATGTGATCTCTCTATGTGATCTCTCTATGTAATCTCTCTATCTAGTCTCTCTATGTGATCTCTATATGTGATCTCTGTATGTGATCTGTCTATGTGATATATATTTGTGATCTCTCTATGTGATATATCTTTGTGATCTCTCTGTGTGATCTCTCGATGTGATCTCTCTATGTGACCTCTCTGTGTGATCTCTCTATGTGATCTCTCTATGTGGTCAATGTCACAAAGCATATAAACAAAGTATTTATGTTATGAAGTTTATTGTATTACTGTGTATGGTATTTCGTTCTGATATTTATTGGACAAGGATTTCGGACATTATACTGACCGTTGTACAGGTAAAAGTATTCACAGACAGTCACTGGTCGCCATACCGGTAGGACGTGTGTCATTTCTGAGGCCACAACCAGACATAGAGTCGCCAAGACCACCAAATAACGGGGTATGTATCTTTTATTAACATCTATTCACTCTATTCAAACCTGTATTACTATCTGTTTTCCATCTTCAACGGGTTTTAGATCAATTACAGTGTGCATGCATGAGGCAGGTAGCTTATAGGCTAGGCTACATGTAGGTACGGATGCGCGTCACTCAAGCGTAACTTGTTTACATATAAATTGCGCGATTGCTGTTGGCCGTTGTATATTACACGTTATATAATAAAAGTATATCATACTATTATCATTATCATCTTTATTTCCTCCACAAAGAAGAGCATGATAATACAAATACAATCAATGTAATGTAGATAATACGTGACTATTTACATAGTGATATCAAGCAAAAAAGTGCATGCGAGTTCACAATATAATCTTATATGCATATACATGTAGTTAATTATCGTAGATATAAGTTGAGTAATATATATATGTCTTATATTCCATGTACATAAATATATATATATATATATGATACTACATGTATTAATTATGTGTACAGATCAAACATTCGTTTTATGGCATATATGGACTCTAATATAAATTCTTCATGATCAGATTCATTCACCTGATGGTTCATTGGACCACCTAGTAAAATATGTATTAATGAATAATCAGGTAGTGAATGCAGATATGTACTTAGTTCTATACTTGAAATGGATGCTATAATACACCATAGATTATCACGGATATTATCCGTTACAGAACACTGCAAAATAACATGAGTTACAAAATCTGTGTAGAAAAGGCCACAGTGGTGACATAAAAGCTGAACATTACTTACCCGAACAGTTACAATCAATTTCATTATGTATCCAATATTATAAAGAAAATTTGGATGACGCAAAGCTAATTGCCATAAATAATGAGGTTTAAGATCGTCATGCAGCAATAAAAATCGTGTGAAGTCTGCGTCATTAGACATTCTATGCAACCAAGCATTAGTTTCATAATTAGATACAGATTTATAAATCAATAACTTCCAGCGTATTTTGTTTGGAAAGCTACCATCATCAAGAAAAAGTACAATATATTCATATAAGTTATACTTCTTAAGTATTCTAACGATATCGGGTATAAAACCTTTTTGACTACAGTTGCTCACTATGTACATAAAAAATCTCGAAATGAATACTCTGCAGATTAAGTTATTTCTATTCATTCTGCAGATCCTACCTAAATACAAAAGTTTTTTAATATCAATGTACGCTTCTATAGAGAGCCATCCAATCAAGGAAGTACACATATCAGTTCTTGTTCTTTTTCCAAAACCTTGAATTGACTTTACAATAAAGTGTTGAGCTCTTTCTAACATCAATAATTCAGTATTTGAAAGTATCCACAGTTCACATCCGTAGAGTGCAGATGGGTATACGTTAATTTTTACAATTTTAGCAATAGTTAAAGGGTTTAATGCGCATTGATGTGCCCCAGAACGTAAAAGGGCCATAGTGCCACTTTTTAATTTAGTGCATGCTTGTTTTGTTCTTTCAATGGAATTGTGTTTATCATTTAATAAGATGCCTACATGAGTAATCTCCGAAACAACTGGCAATATATTATCATAGAGGCGTAAAGTACAGTTAATGGTTATGGTTCTTTTATTTGAAAATACAACAACTTTACTTTTTGAGGCTGAATACAAAAATCGCCATTTGCGACTGTATGATTCACAAATAGTTAACATTTTATTTAAACTTGTAATATTTGTGCTTACTAAACATATATCGTCTGCTTGGGTTGGAATATTTACAGTTTTATCGATAATCATAGCGCCCCTACCACATCTTTCTACTTCATCTAATAGGTCATTAATAAAAATTAAGTACATTTTGGCTGAGAGAGCCCCTCCTTGTAAGATCCCGCGCTCCATCTTTACTGGAGCGGAGATTAAACCATTAAAAAATACGGAACTGTTTATATCCGTGTACATAAACTTTAAAATATTCCACACTTTACCGGTAAGGCCAATGTCATATAATTTTGCAAGTAGACCGTCGTGCCAAACGGTATCAAACGCCTTTGAGCTGTCTAAAAACGATACATATACATCTTAACCATTTTCCATATTATAATAAATACATTCCTGTAAATTAAAAGCTGTACAAAGGCTACATAAATTCTTCTGGTATGCCGACTGCTGTTTATTTGGGAACACATCAGATTCTATTACATGGCTAATTCTTTTCGCAATAGCCACTTCAAACATTTTGAAAAATACTGGCAAAAGGGTTATTCCCCTATAACTATTAGGGTCATCTTTTGGCTTCCTATGGCCTTTATACATCGTTACTATAATACCATGTTTCCAACTTTTCGGGATATATTCATGTTTTACAACAAGATTAAATAAGTTTTGTATATGGTTAATTACAGAATGACCTGCATATTTAATATGTTCGTAGACAAGACCTTCGTGACCACCTGCTTTACCTGATTTAAGGTTTTTACAAATTAAATTTATTTCACTGAAAGTAAAATTATCACGTAAAAACAAATTTTCATCAGAATGTATACTAGATTTTAACATTTTGATTCTTTTTTTCCATCTCATCTCGAAAATGACAATCAAATTCCTTATCGTCATGGTTTTTAAATATATGTTGAAAATGTAGACGCCACCCATTAATAATATCATGAGGATCTCTGAAAACTTTACCTTCATATTTCAGCTCAGTTTGTTTAGCCCTTGAGGCTGACTTTTTGCTTTTAAAAAGTTGCCAAAAAAGGTTCTGATCAAGATCACCCGATCTATCAATTTCAGCGAATTGGTTCTTCATGTAAGATTCAAATGATTTCCTGAGTTGACGTTTAAATTTAGTTTTATATTTTTTATATTCCGAGAATGTTCGACAATCTTGTCTACGCTTTCCGGATTGTATCCACAGGTATCTTTTGTGCAACATTTCATTATGTAATACCGTAAGACTTTCGTCCCAATAAGGTTTTAGATATTTTTTATACATAGTTTTTGGTATACACTTATCAGCTGCTTCAAGCAAGGCAGAACATATATTGTTATAATAACAATCTATATCATGGCAAGATGGATTTCCAGTAGGTACTGTGATACAATCCAGTAAACGTTTTACATAGCATTGGTAATTGCAAATTGAACCATCACTTAACGCTTTTTTCCACTTATATTTGTTACACCTTGATGTATTGCCCGTAAAGGATTTGGGTACACCTACTGAGCAGACAATAGGACAATGTTCTGAAACGTTTCCATCGTCGTCTAAAACTTTACAGTACATGGTAAGATCTATAGAATTTGACTCAATGAGTACATGATCAATTGCAGTAGAGTTATCTGTTTCAGGGTAAAATGTACAAATGGGACCCGTGCAATCAGATTGAACATTTAACGAGATCATGTTAGTTTTATCTAAAAATTGCTGGAATAACCGAGATCGATTGTTATCAGTAAACTGATAGCGGTCACCTCTTACTTTAACATTAAAGTCACCAATTATAAACACTTTACCCTTGTCTGAGTATACATCATATAAAGATTCTAAAATATCAACATGTTCTTGAAAAATTTCAAAAGGCCTCGAAGAAGCAGGCATATAAACTGAGAACCAATATGAGTTTTCTCCACTAGCTGACTGTAATTCCAGGCCTACAATTCTAGGACTGTCTATAATAATTTCCTGTACATTAAGGAGCGATTTGTATAACAAACATACGCCACCTCTAATACTACATTTGTAGCGGAAAGGATCTACTTCATAAACTGGTTTCACAAAACATTTATAACCAGAATGGTTAAAACTATTAAAAAATGACAACTGGTATTCCCTTACCCAGTGTTCTGATAATCCGCAAATATCTATATCATATGTGTCAAGACATTTAAGGAGATCAGGCATACCGGCCATTATCCCTTCACAGTTCCAACACATGGCATTGACTTTGTTACTTTCTGTCATTATGCTCGTTCCAGAAAACCTGTCTTGGCATCCATGGCCTTGCATATATACCCGGTGGCCAAAAGTCAGGATTTTCCAGAATAGCCGAGTCTGAATCAAGGACATTTAGCTGTGCGGATGCCGTCTTTTTGTATCCCTTTTCAAAGTAACGAAGGACCGTGATTTTAACACCATTGTCTCCTAAAAAGTCTCTCATCGCACTTTCCGAGGCGGTATACTTATGTATTCCATGTATATAGTATCTTTTAATACGTTTTTGTTTTACAGGCGTAAAACCAACAAATCTGTCGCTCAGTTTTTGTGTCGATATCGGAGTAGGGTGACACACTGATGAAGGACAGTGAACCTTGATCTGGCGAAGATTGGCGTTTGGGTTTCCGCTTCCGGGTTTGTGCGACGCATTAGTTGGTACTGAGGTTGAGTTCTGTCGGGGTTGCCGAGCGGGCTGAGCGAGGGTTGATGAACAGACTGAGCCAGATTTGGTAAGCGAGTCGCGCGCGGGATGAGCGAAATTACTCAGTTTCCTCGATTCGGTAACTCGTGACACAGGTTGTTGAATTGTTTCATGTCGTGTCGTCGGAGCGTCAACGTTGCTAACCGACTCAATTGGGGACTCTTGATCGTCACAGCTCAACAGAGAAAAGTAGTTAGACGTCCCTATTGAAATTGTATTACACTCTCTATTAGTGGAAGATCTGTTATTATCATTAGCTTTTCCCTCGGTATTGCTAGAAGGTTTACCTTTCTGTTTACCCTCTTGACCTTTTGCCAGTTTAGTAATTTGTTGTTGTATATTCTGTGAGCGATTGTTTGTTTCGTGTATCATGTCGTCTAACCTCTGTATTTCGTCCTCTTACGTTTTCATTTTTTGCGTTACTAGTTTTACAGAATTTTTACAACTCGACACACCATTCAGTTGACTGTTGTCAACTCTGTTGGCAATCGTGAGGAACTCGGACATGTTTCCCACCACAGTTTTAACTTCCTTGTTTAGATTGAA